>NC_056733.1:973968668-974285543 GCF_019279795.1 Protopterus annectens | reverse complement strand
GAATTACACCAAGTGGTCGTGACTCCACACCCTCTTATCCCTTTTATCCCTTCTAAAATTTTTCTTCCCCTAAAAATATTTCTTTCCCTTTTCAATTTTTTTATACCCCTTTTGTCCTTTCAATCTTTTTGGGTATTTCCCCCTTAAAAAAAGTTCCTTCCCTTAAGTATTATTTAAAAAGGGGGTAGTTTTTCCCTGGAAGAAAAAACTGAAAATTTTTAATTGCTTACCCTTTAAAAATAAAATTTTAAAGGAAATAATTGGGGGGATGAATTTTTGGTGAAAAAAAAACTTTAGTGTTTTTTTGGAAAAGGGGTTCTTATTGTTCCCCTTCCAAAAAAAAGTAAAAATTTTAAGAAATAAAATCTATTTGGATGAATTTAAAGGTGTTTTTAAAAAAGGGCTTTTGTGTTAAAGTTTTTGGGGGAAGGCAAAAATTCTTTCAGGTTCCCCAAAGGGGAAAAATTTTTCCGAACCCCCTTAAATGGGAAAATAAATAGGGAAAAAATTTTTAGTATAATTTAAAATTTTTCCTTCCTTCAAAGGTGCCAAAAATTGGCCATGGGCCTGTTTACCCCCCTTTTAGGATGGGCCCTTTAAAAGCAAACATTCCCCTTAGGGAAGCATTTTTCTCAAAATTTTATTAATAGTAAAAGAGGTTTTTTTTTGTTTAAAAAAAAAGGGTTTGGGGCCCCTGGGGATATTAAACTTTAAAAATTTTTTTACCTTCCCCAAATTGGGTTTTAAGGGGGGAACAAAAAGGAAATTCCCGAAAAATTTATGCCAAAAGATTTACCCAACCCCCTTCAGGTATAATTTTGAAAAAATTACAATCCCTTGGAAACTTTAATATTTTTAAAAATATTAGTTTTAAAACAAACAAGGGGTTTTGGGGCCTTGTTTAAAAATTTTATTTTTTTGGCTGTAAAAGCCAACCTGGGGCCCCCCTTGGGTTAAATTCATTTAATAGAGATTGTTTTTTAAAACCCTTTAAGCCCTTGAAAGGTGGGTTTAATGGGGAACGTATTTTTTGGCAAAAAATTTGGAAAATTTCCTCTCAAACTTAAAAAACCTGTTTTAACCCCAAGAGGGTTCCCCTTATTAAATTTCCCCCTTCAGGGGTTTTAAAATTTTGTAAGTTAGAATGTTTGGGTACTAAGAATTTAAAAAAATTTTTTGGAGTGTTTTTGGGTTTGCCCCAAGGGGGCCCCTTTTGCCCCGGGAATAATTTTCCTGTTTTCCTGAGCTTTGGAAAAGGTTTTCCCCTGGGGTTGTTAAATTTAACTAACCTTTTAAAACCCCCCATTGTAAGGGTAGGGTTGGAAAAAATTTATAAGGCCCCTCCACACTTAATTAAATATAAAAAATTAGGGTTTAACAGGGGGTTAAATTTTTTCCAATGGTGGGGAATTTCTTTGTTGTTAATAAAATAACTTTGAGACAATATTTCGGGGAAAACCCCCAAAAGGTTATTAACCAAACGGGACATTTCAATTTTCCATAATTTAAAAAGGCCCTTTTTTGGAGTTTCCCGGTTTCCCGGGGTGGCAAGTTTTAAGGGGGTTTGGAAACAAAGACTTTAACCCCAAAATTTCCTATGTCTGTTTTTCCCCCTTGGGGTTTCCCTTTTTCTTCCCCCAGGTCCCCCAATGATCTTTCCGGGGTTCACCCTTACGGAAAAGTTTTATGGGGTTTTTTTAACTTCTAAAAAGGAAAAAACCCCTTTAAAAATCCAGTAAGGGGAAACGGGGCGGGGGCCAAAAATTTTTTCCATTTGGAAACCCTTTAAAAAGGCTCCTTCATTTGGAGGGGGTTAAAGGTAGGGCCTTTAACAAGACAATCCTTTTACCAGGGGCGGGGGTTGGAATTTTTCCAATTTGATTTTTTGATTGAATAATTTTTAATATTACTGTTTTTTAATCAATATTCCGGGGCCTTTTCCCCCAAAAGGGAAAAAGTTTGAAACCTTTAAACGGGGCCAAGGTTGGGGGATGGCTCCTTCCTTCCCCTTTCAAATTTTTAAAAACCAAAAAAAATGTGATGGGAGCTTTTTGGCATCCTTTTTTTGGCGCAGACCCCTTTCGGGGCCTTTGGCCCACAAAGAATGTTGATGGCCCAAAGTCCCTCATTTTCCCCACTCACCAAATTTATTCAAAAAATTAGTTTAAATACCGAAAAAAAAATTCCCCGGGGGCCATGCAAATTTCGGGGAAACTATAAAACCCAAAAAGGAGCTTTCTTTGATGGCCCCAGAAAATTTATTTTTTAAAAATTTCTTCTAAGAAAAAAAAAAAGAAAATGCAATCCCACTGTTAAATTTAAGTTTTTTGGGGGAAATTAAAAATCCCTTTAATAAATTTAAATAGGTACAATCCTTTAGCAAACAAGTTTTCCAATTTAAATTTTTAAAAACCCCTTGGGGCTAAAATTTAACCCAGTTTTTTCCCCAACCCCTCAATGGGATCAATCCTAAACCAGGAACCGCTGTTAAAAAATGGCCCAAATTCAACAAAACCAAAAAAAATTCCCCAAAAATTGCCTTATTAATTTTAAAAAAAATTCTTGTTCCAAATGGAAAAAATCCCAAAAGGTTTGCCCCCTTTAACTTTTTCCTTTTTTCCCCTTTTGGTGGTTGAAAAAACCCTGGGTTTTTAAACCAAAAGAGGTTTTTTGAAAAATTTTAACTAAAACGATAACAATTTAAAAAAAGGCGCCTTTTTGGGCCCTTAAAATTTTTCAAAATGCTTAGGACCGGGAAAAATTTTATTTGTTCGTTTTGCCAAAGGAAAACAGTCAGCGAAAAAATTTGGGTTTAAAGGGAAATTGAAGGATAAAAATTTGGACCTCAAAATTAAATTTTCCTTAAAAAGGGTTTTCCCCTACAAATTTTTCGGGCAATGTCCCCAAAGGTTTAAAAGGCTGAAAAGAAAAAAGGAAAATTTTGGCCAGGTCGTTTTTATTGCTATATCTAAACAATATAAAAAATAAATTTTTTTTTATCCAAAATTTCTTTCAAAAAATTTTCCAAATACAATTTTCCAACAATAAACTAAAAACAAAAATACAATCCACAAAAATAATCCCCCCAATTTTTAAAAAAAATACTTTAAAAAAATTTAAATTTTTTTTCCCCAAAAATTTTCCACCCCACAACAAACAAAACAAAATTAAAAATAATTTAAATAAAATTTAAATAAAAATATATCAACAAAACCAATACTTTCCCACTAATATTTAAAAATTTTAAAAATCTTATAAACACCACAAAATTTACTAACAAAATACAAAAACCAACAAAATATAATACAAAAACCCTTATTAAAAACACAAACACATTTATACCAAAAAATTAAATATAAAAATAATAATATTCCCCAAAACTTATATTATTTTATTATTATTTTTTTATAATTATTATACCACAAAATTTATTATTTTCAACCTTAAACCAAATTTATTTAAAAAATTTATTAAACAAACAACAAAAAATTAACAAACACCCCTTATTTTTTAACCAAAACAAAACCACCCAATTTATTTTTTTTCAAAAAATTATAACAAACACAAAAAAAACCATTTTAAACAACCCCCCAAACACAAACAACACCACCCCAACAACCACCTTATATTTTAATTCAAAACTTTTATAAACAAACCATTTCCCCCTATTCCCCCCAAAACCCCAAAAAATTTTTATATATATATATATATTATATATATTATATATATCACAAAACCCCTATATAATATTATACACACAATTTTTAATATTAAAAAAATAAAAAAAAATAATAACACACACACACACACAACATATATACACACACACAACATATATACACACACACAACATATATACACACACACAACATATATACACACACACACACAAAAAAAACACACACATATAAAAAAACACAAAAAAAAAATATATATAAAAAAACACACACACATATTATTATAATAAACACAAAAATTATATATATTACACACAAAATACATATATAAAATATTTTTATACATTTATTAAAAATTTATATATATATATACACCACCTTAATTTTAACAACACACAATATATATTATAAAAAATATTTTCACACACACAAAATTCCCATAACAAATATTTATATTTTATTTATATATATATATATATATATATATATATATTATTATATATTATATTACACATTTTCCAACAAACCCCTTTTTATCCCCCTATATAAAATTTATTACACAAAAATAATTTAATTTTAAACAAAAACCCCCAAAAAAATATATACACATACATTATTTAAAAAAATAATAAAAATATATATATAATATATATAATAAAAAAAAAACACAAAAATATCAAAAAATTAAATTTTAATTTTTAAAATTAACACAAAAAATAATTTTCTTTTTTTTCAAACCAAAAAACAAAACCACACCCAAACATTTAAAATATTACCCCAAAACCCCAAACCCTTTTTATATTTTTACTTTTAAATTCTAAAAAAACAAAATTTTTTCGGGCCTTGTTTGATAATAGGGGTTAAAAATATTTTTTTTTAAAAACACCCCAAAACATGCAAAAAAGATAGGGCTGAAAGTTTTATTTCTTAAAAAACAATAACGGGAAAAATTTTTTCCACTGTAAAAATTTTATCCCCTTTTTAAAATTATTCCCTGGGGGGGAAACTACCTGCTATTAACAAATTCCAAACAAACAAATTAATTAAAAGAAAAACAAAAAGGGGGGAAAAACCCCTTCGGTTTTTCTATAAAACACTGATATATAAAAATATTATAATAAAAATTAAAATTTAAAGGATATAATTTTATTATTTAAAATAACTTTTACTTATAGAAGAGGAAAGAATATCAAGGATCTTTTAGAGAAAGTACAATTGTGTACACTTACCATAAATGTAGATGTTTGAGTGTATTCACTGTTGCAGTCATTACATTTGGGTAATCTGCTGGCAGGTTGCCCTCAGTCGGCCTGAATAACAAAGTCTTGGGTCCCGCGGGGTTGCTGTCTCCTCTTCCATGACGTCAGGTCGTCAGGGGTATAAAACATGCAGCCGACGCCATTTTATTCAGTTTTTCTTGCCCCAGATGTCAGGTGCCCCCCAAATGGGGGCACCAAAAAACAAAACAAAACAAAACAGAAATATATGTAAATGCACTTTTAGCAACATAAACTTTACCTTCATCTAAAAGCAAATACACCACAAAGGCTTTAGTATATAGTGAAGGAAAGAAAAGGTATAGAAAGGGGGATGGCGGGTGGGTAACCCAGACTGCAACAGTGAATACACTCTAACATCTACATTTATGTTAAGTGTACACAATTGTACTATGTTCTTCGTGTTTCACTGTTGCAGTCATTACATTTGGGTAGAATCCCAAAGCTATGGATGGGAGGATGGAACTAAACAGCATTAGGAGCGGCTATAAGGCCCTGCAGAACTGCAGTGGCAAAGCCTGCCCTGGATTTGGAGAAGAGAGGCAAATGACGATGCTTTGTGAAGGTATGCACAGAGCTCCAAGTAGTAGCTTCTACAATGTCTTTGGTTGGAACCCCTCTGAGAAAACCTGCTGAGGTAGAGGCAGCCCTGGTGGAATGTGACCTGATCCCCTTGGGCACAGGTTTACCGTGGTGCAAGTAGCAGAAACTAATGCAGTGGTTTATCCACTTTGAAATAGTCTGCTTTGATATAGCCTTCCCCATCTGACCCTGCAGCAAATGCTACCAGTAGTTGCTCAGACTTTCTTAGAGATTTGGTCCTGTTTAAGTAGAATCTTAGTTGTCTGTGTACGTCCAATGAATGCAGAATCCGCCCCACCTTGTTCTGTGGATTCGGTTAAAATGTTGGCAGGTGAATTGTCTGGTTAAGAGCCACACTGGATACCACCTTAGGCATAAAAGAAGGATTGGTCCTGTGGGACACCCTGTCTGGGTAAAATGTAATAAAAGGTTCCACAGCCATGAGAGCCGATAGTTCTGAAACCCTTCTTGCTAAATTGACTGCCAAGAGAAAAGCTGTTTTCCAAGAAAGACATTTTATATCCACAGTAGCTGCTGGTTCAAAAGGAGGCAGGGTGAGTTTTTCCAGCACAAAGTTGAGGTCCCCTGCAGAATTTGGTGACCTTCTGGGAGGCCTTAAATTTTTGGCCACTTTAAGATACTGTTTAAGCAGAGGATGAGAAAAGAGGGGAGGCTGTGTGTTGTAATGAGCCGAAATGGCAGAGGCATGGATTTTTATGGAAGAAAAAGACAGGCCCTTGTCAAGCATCTCAGTCAAGTATTGTAAAATCTGAGGAATATTGGGCTTTGCTGTGTCTATTCCTTGTGCTTGGTTCCAAGCACAGAATCTCTTACATTTATCAGCATAAAAGTTTCTAGTGCTAGGCCTTTTGGCTTCCAAAATGACATCCATCACAGATTTACTGAGAGGTGTTTGAATAATTAAATGATCAGCCATGCTGCAAGATTCAGAGTTTGGAGTGGAGTGTGCTGAATTTGACTGTTCTGCTGAGACAGTAGATTAGGTATTTGAGGCAAGTAACAAGGAGGAGGTGAGACATATTCCTTAGAAGTGTGTACCAGTGCTGGCGAGGCCAGTCCGGAGCAATTAGGGTCATTTTTGCTTTTTCCTGTCTGACTTTTAAGACCTTGGAGAGAAGAGGCAGAGGGGGAAAGGCATAGACTGATAGTTTTTTCCAACTGAAGGATAGGGCATCCACTTTCCATGCCTTTTTGTGATGAGTTCTTGTGCAGAATTTGTCCAACTGATAATTTTGGGGAGACGCAAATAGATCTATGTCTGGGCTCTCCCATTTCTGTGTTAACATGCTGAAGATTTGTGGATCCAGTTTCCATTCGTGTGGGTCCATAAGATTTCTGCTTAGGTCGTCTGCCAGAGTATTTTGTTTTCCTGTGTTCCACAATGCCATGGCTAGTCAGCAAAGAGGGAAGGAATGTGTAGCCCCCTGCTTGTTTATGTACCACATAACCATGGTGTCATCCGTCTATATCAGTAGTTGTCCTGGATGAAGTAAGTCATTGAAGGCTGTCAGAGCATTCTGAACAGCTAGCATCTCTTTCTGGTTGATATACAGATGCATTTGTTTTGGGCTCTATTTGCCTTGAATGCATCTCCCCGCCAGGTGCCCCCCCCCCCCCCAAGCATAGTCTGATGCGTTTGTAGTTGGGGTTTGGGTGGCAGGGAGTAGTGTAAATGACAGTCCCTTGTTTTGGTAACATGTCTCTGCCCACCAAAGAAACTCCTGTTGTAGGCAGGGAACGAGAGGAATCATTGTTTCCAGACTGTGACAATGTTGACTCCATAAACTTTTTGGGTACCATTGAAGTTTCCTCATATGCAGTCTCGCATATGGAATTAGTAGAATGCAGGAGGCAAGGAACCCCAAAGCCTGCAGAATTTGTCTTGCAGATAACTGGGTTTTTGTTGCCATTTGTTTGAAGTATGTTGTCAGTTGCCTTTGTTTGTCTGGCATAAGGTAAGCCATCTGGGCAGTTGTATTCAAGCTTGCACCCAGGAATGTAATTATTTGAGAGGGTACCAGTTGGGATTTCTTTTCGTTTATTGTGTACCCTATGCATGTTAGAAGCCTTTTTACAAACACCAGATGTTGAAGAGTGTCCTTGTCCTCTGCTTGAATGAGACAGTCGTCCAGATAAGGATAGATTTGTATGCTTCTTTGTCTGCAAAATGCAATTACTGGTGCCAGGCACTTTGTAAAGACACTGGGGACAGTAGATAAGCCAAAGGGCAGTGCAGAGAATTGGTAATGCAAAAAACCTGCCTTGAAGTGGAGGTATCTCCTGCGTGATTCCCTTATTGGGATATGCAGGTATGCCTCTTAAGTCTAGAGTCACTAACCAAGCGTTCCTGCCCAGCATAGGCAGTAGCTGTTGTAAAGTCAGCATTCTGAATTTTGGAATGTCCAGGAACGTGTTCAGAATCTATAAGTCCAGTATTGGACGCCAAGAATCGTCTTTTCTGGGTACCAGGAAAAGTCTTGAATAAAAACCTTGTCCTTTTTCCTTTTCTGGTACTGGTTGAATAGCCCCCATATCCATGAGGGACAATTTGTTTCTGAGCCTCTGCCCACTGATTTTGTGGCAGATCTGGCCATCTGTTTGAAATTGGCAAAGTATGGAAATGAAATCTTTACCCCTGGGATAGTATGTTTAATACCCACTTGTCCTGGGTAATTAACTGCCAATTTTGAGCATGAAATGCTATTTTCCCCACATGGGGGCTGCCAAAAGGTAAGTGCTTGGTGATGGTAGAGGAAAGTCACTGAGACTGCTTACTGTAGGGTTGTGCTTTGTTTCCTCCAGATTTGGAGGTGGAGGCACGCCATTTGCTTTGACCTGTAAGAACCCTGTGATTGGTATCTGGAGCCTTCTGAGTGCCTGGATTTGCCTTGAGAGGATCTGTTGGACACCAGAAAGGACCAATTTTTCGTGGGCCAGTGCCTACTGAACCTGGGTGGCTGCACTTGCAAGAAATATTTTAAAGTTTGCATAGATTTAGCTTTGTCTTCCATTTTCTTTAAAACCTCTTCTGCCTTAATACCAAACAGAGTATCATGCTGCAAGGTGGCATCCAACAATTTAGCCTTAACATGATCAGGCAGAGTTTGCTCCTTGAGCCAGGCATGCCTTCTAATCACAGATCCTGTAACTGCGGCCCTGCAAGAGGCCTCCAAGGAATCAAAACCACATTGCAAAGAATGCTTTCCAACCTGTTCTGATGAATGCAATAATTCCTGTAACACTATTTTCCACACTATCAGAAATCAACATCATTTTCTGTTTCAGTAAGCCCCATAACATGCTGTTGATATTTAAGCATGCAAAACTGGCAGTTTAAGGCCCTGATAGTCAAGGCAGCAGACGTATAAACCTTCTTTCCCCATCTATCCAGCGCCCTGGAATCTCTATCAGAGGGAGTAGGATGTTTGGCTGTATCGGCCTTTACACCCTTGGGACACTGTGAAATAGTCTCAGGGTCAGCAGCAGGATTTTTAAATAGAAATTTGTGGGAGTCAGGAACCCTGTAATATCGGTCTGGCTTACTAGAAGCCGGAGGTAGGGAATCAGGAGACAAGCTTGATTCCGAAAACACATCAACCATGTCTAATACAGGAGGTATTGCCAAAGGCCTATGCTGAGGAAGAAGGAAATCCCTAAGCCTCTTTTCCGATTCAGAGAAGTCCTGACTCTCCCAGTGAAAATGTTCCCTTAAGGTATGCAAAGTCTCTCCAAAAGAGTAATCCTCAGGAGGAGATGCAGATGGGATGGATTCCTCTGCATCAGAATCCTCATAGGGTGGAATAGAAAAGTCCTGATCAGAAGAGGTATCAGAAGAAATAGAAACCTGATCTGAAGATTCATAATCAGTGCCTTGCCTAGGCCTCTTAGAAGGGGGGTTGGGAACCCCCGATCAAGGTAATCAAGTCCTCAGCCATTTTGATCATCTGTTTTTTAGGCATAGGGGCCTGAGCACGTGGCTCATGCATCGGTTTATTAGACACCGAAGATGTTTTTGACCTTGTTTTTGAGGCCGGCGTCGGTTTAATATAAAAATGTTGAGGCCTGAAAACACCCTCAGAAGCCGGTGCCTGCTCAGCGGCTCTGGACCCATCCAAGGGAGAGACATCTGCGGGTTCAATACTCTGAGAATCTCACGACATACCGGACTCCAAATGGGTCTCGGTAGAGGCCTGCGACTCAAAAGTAGCGGGTATCAGGGGCTGCAAAAGCCCCTCACCGAGTACCGGCGAACCAGCAACTGGCTTAGGAGAAGCCTCATTGTCGGTTTTGGACTTCGGTCTGTCTCTGTCTTTTTCTTTGCGTTTTTTGTGAACTCCGGTAGTCGGATTGCTAACGGATGACATTTCAGGATAATTAAACCTTGATCCAAAATATTTAGAAGCAAAAATATATCGACGCTTAATAGTGCGTTGGTTAAATCTAGCACAAAACCGACAGCAAGGCACGTTATGATCTGGGCCTAGGCAAGGAATACAGTACAAATTAAAATCTTTATGAGGTATTTGCTTCCCACAAGTAATGCAATTATTAACTTTTACTGACATCGGTAAGGAGCAAGATAAAGTTTCCCCAACGGTGTACTTAGCTTTAGTTTGAAGACTTAGGTTCTGAAACTTGAATGCGAAAATTTCAAGAGTCAGCCAACTGGCACTTGCGAACTGCTTCTGCTTTGGGCACCAAGCGGCAAGAAAGACTGAATAAAATGGCGTTGGTTGCATGTTTTATACCCTGATGACCTGACATCATGGAAGAGGAGACAGCAACCGACGCAGGACCCAAGACTTTGTTATTTAGGCCGACTGAGGGCAACCTGCCAGCAGATTACCCAAATGTACTAATCAGAAAGCACAAAAACGACAATCTTGTAAAACCTGAGAGCAGAATGAAGAGGCACACACTAAGATTAATGTAAAGATTAATGTAAAGCGCTTTTCGTTTATGCCAGAACATTGAAACTTTGAAACATGAGGGATGTGTTATTAGTAGTATTTTAAAATTAAGAAGTTTAAAACGTTAACTTTTTATGTATATATACACAACCTTCATTTCATACTCCATTTTTGTAAACATAATAGTTTTATAGTCCATGTAGGGTTTAGTGTATTACAGAGTTAGGTTAAAGGGTGGTGTTATTTTAATATTTTAATGTTTCAATGTTTCAATGTACTGTTACTTTAAAAACCTGTGTTTAAACACATTCTGATTGGTTGCTCTTTTGTATTTAAATGTATTCATGTGGTTTTAATTTGTCTGATGAAGTTTATGTAGTGGCATAAACGAAAAGCGCTTTACATTAATCTTAGTGTGTGCCTCTTCATTCTGCTCTCAGGTTTTACAAGATTACCCAAATGTAATGACTGCAACAGTGAAACACGAAGAACATCAGTAACAAGGAATTATACGACCACAGGAGGCTGGGTACCTAAATGCAGCACCTGTGCACAATGCCCCTATATTTCAAACCAGGGGAGTGTGTATATCAAAGTGAGTGAGAGGACTACTAGAGCTAACTCATTTACTAATTGTAATAGCGAAGGGGTGGTGTGTATCTTACCACGTGCAAATGCTGTGGGGCATTTTACGTGGGCAAGACTACACTTAAGCTCAAGAGAAGAATCTACGAACATTTGAACACTATTAGAAAAGTACAGTTTTGTACCTACCATAAATGTAGAAGTTCGAGTGCTAATACAGTTGCAGTCATAACAGATGGGTTCTCCTGCCGTCAGGTGGGTCCTCGGTCAGCCGAATTCCAAAGTCTAGGTCCGGCGTCGGTTGTCGTCGCTTCTTCCCTGACGTCAGTGCGACAGGGGTATAAAGGAACCAGCCGACGCCATTTTCTTCAGTTTTTCTTGCCCCAGATGTCAGGTGCCCCCAGAAGGAAGGCAATACATAAATTTGTGTAATAAAGCAATGCAATTTAATCAAAATACAATAGTTGCAAGCAAATACACCATAAATGAATACCCCAATCAGGTTGTATGAGGAGGTGTTAGCCAATAGGCCTGTCCCAAGAGGGGAAGGAGGGTGGGAAACCTGGACTGCAGCTGTATTAGCACTCGAACATCTACATTTATGGTAGGTACAAAACTGTACTATGTTCATCGTGCATACAGTTGCAGTCATAACAGATGGGTAGAATCCCAAGTCTAAGAAAGGGGTGGTGGGCACTAGGTGGAACTAGGAGGAGCCAGGATGCCCTGCAAGACTGCAGTGGCAAAGCCTGCTCTAGTTTTGGAGTATAATGGTAGGTGGTAGTGCTTGGAGAAGGTATGCACAGAACTCCAAGTGGCTGCTTCCAAAATATCCTTGGTAGGAACTCCTCTGAGGAAGGCTGCAGAGGTGGCTGTGGCCCTGGTGGAATGAGTTCTAATGCCTGTAGGTACAGTTTTACCATGAAAGGAATAGCAAAAATGTATGCAGTGGGCTATCCATTTTGAGATTGTCTGTTTGGAAATTGGCTTCCCTTGATCTCCTATAGCATAGGACACAAAGAGCTGTTCTGATTTTCTGAAAGGCTTTGTTCTGTCCAAATAATAACGCAGTTGTCTGTGGATGTCCAAGGAATGTAGTAATCTCTCCCCTTTGTTTTGAGGATTAGGATAAAAGGTAGGTAAGTGTATGGCCTGATTCAAAGCTACCCTGGATACCACTTTTGGCATAAAGGATGGATTGGTTCGTAAGGAGACTCTGTCCAGATGGAAGATGATAAAAGGCTGCACAGCCATGAGAGCTTGTAGTTCTGAAACTCTACGAGCTGAGGTAATAGCCAGAAGGAAAGCAGTTTTCCAGGACAAATATTGCAAATCTGATGAGGCAGCTGGCTCAAAGGGAGGCAAGGTCAGTTTTTCCAGAATGAAATTGAGATCCCAAGCAGGTATTGGTTGTTTCCTTGGGGTTTTAGATTCTTAGCCCCTCTGAGGAACTGTCTTAAGAGGGGGTGAGAGAATAAGGGTGGATCAGTGTTGTATTCTGCAGAAATGGCTGAGGCATGGATTTTGATGGAGGAGAATGAAAGTCCACTGCTTAGCAGCTCAGCTAGATACTGTAGTATTTGAGGTAAATTCAGTTTTCCAGGATCCTGGCCCTTTTTCTCATTCCAGACACAAAACCGTTTCCATTTTGGAGTAAGCTTTTCTAGTTGACGGCCTTCTGGCCTCCAAAATGACATCCTGCACCTCCTTGGAGAGACGGGTCTGCTGTGATGCTAAGGAATCTTCCATGCGGCTAGATTGAGTGTTTTTAGCTGGCTGTGAAGAGTTTTGAAGCTGTGCTGAGTCCGGAGAAGAGGCATTAGAGGCAGGGTCCATGGTGGGGAATGCGTCAGGCTCCTCAGGAGTGGGTACCAGTGTTGTCTTGGCCAGTCCGGAGCAATGAGAATCATCTTTGGTCTGTCTGCTCTGGTTTTCAATAGAACTTTGGGCAGCAGAGGTAGAGGTGGGAAGGCATAAACTGTCATTGATGTCCAACTGAAAGAGAGAGCGTCCACTCTCCAGGCCTTTGGATGGACAATCCTTGAGCAGAATTTTGTCAATTGGTGATTTTTGTGGGAGGCAAAGAGATCTATGTCTGGCCTTCCCCATGCTTGGATTATCTCTGTAAAAAACTTTGGATGCAACTTCCATTCGTGTGGATCTGTCATATTTCTGCTTAGGTTGTCTGCCAGTGTGTTTTCCTTGCCTGGCAAGTACTGTGCTTGTAGTTCGATTTGTAAGTCCATGGCCATGTTCCAAAGTGACATGGCCAGTCTGCATAGGGGGTATGAATGTGTTCCTCCCTGTTTGTTTATGTACCACATAACTGTGGTGTTGTCCGTTCTTATCAATAGTTGACCTGGTTGCAGAAGGTCTTTGAAAGCTACAATAGCATTTATTACTGCTAGCATTTCCTTTTGATTGATGTGAAGATGCTTTTCTTTTTGGGACCATTTGCCATGAATGCACCGATCTGTCATGTGCGCCCCCCAGGCGTAGTCCGAGCGTCTGTTGTGATGACTTGATTTGCTTGAGGCTTGCTGAATGGAAGACCTGCGTTTGTTTGGCATGCTTGAGCCCACCACAGAAATTCCTTTTGAAGACATGGAATTAGTGGCATTATTGTTTCCAAACTGTGGCTGTGTTGAGACCATAGGTTTTTCAGGTACCATTGAAGTTTCCTCATATGCAGCTTTGCACATGGGATTAGCAAGATGCAAGATGCCATGAATCCCAGAGCCTGCAGGATTTTCCTTGCAGTCAGCCTGGTGCAATTTGCTAGTCCTCTGAAGTATTGAGTTAGTTGCCCCTGCTTCTCTGGCATGAGGTAGGCCATCTGGGTGTTTGTGTCCAAGTTGGCACCCAGGAAAATTATTTTCCTAGAGGGTATTAGTCTTGATTTCTTTTTGTTGACTGTGTATCCCAGAGAGTGCAACAACATTATTACATAAGCCAGATGTTTCAGAAGAATGTGCTTGCTGTCCGCTTGGATCAGGCAGTCATCCAAATAGGGGTATATTTGTATCCCTTGAAGTCTGCAGTAGGCAATTACTGATGCCAGGCATTTCGTGAATACTCTGGGCGCAGTAGATAAGCCAAAGGGCAATGCAGAGAATTGATAATGGATTGAACCTGCAAGAAATCTGAGGTATCTTCTGCAATTTTGTCTGATTGGGACATGCAGGTATGCCTCCTTGAGGTCCAATGTTACCAGCCAAAACTCCTTGCCCAGCATGGGAAGAAGCTGCTGTAGAGTGAGCACCTTGAATTTTGGTACGAGTAGAAATGTGTTTAGGATGGATAGGTCCAAAATAGGTCTCCAATCTTTTCCCTTCCTTGGTACCTGGAATAGTCTGGAATAAAAACCTTGACCTTGTTCGTGCGTAGGTACCTCTTGAATAGCTTTCATGTCTATGAGATCTGTAATTTGCCTTTGTGCCTCTGCCCTTTGATTGTGTGGCAGGTTTGGCATGCCTCTCATTTTTGGAAGGGTGTGAAAATGGAATCTGTAGCCTCTGTTTATAATGTCCAGGTCCATTTGTCTTTTGTGACAATATGCCAATTTTTTGAAAATAATGCCAGTTTTCCTCCTAAGAGTGCTGCCATTTGAGTCTTGCTTGGCATGCAAAGGGGAAAGTCATTGGGCTTGCTTTCTGAATGGTTGCGAGTTATCCTCACCACCTCTTTGTGTAGGAGCTTGCCATTGTCTGCCTCTAAACTATCCTTGGGATTGTCCTCTGCCCCTCGGGCGCCTGTATCTACCTCTTTGGGGTCTGTCCGTGGCAGGAAAGGACCAATTTTTGGAAGGCCAATTTCTACTGAAACGTGGGGGTTGTACCTGTAGAAAATCTTTCACAGTTTGCATTGATTTAGCCTTTTCCTCCATTTTCCTTAATACCTCCTCAGCATTAGCACCAAATAATACATCCTTTTGTAGAGGGGCATCTAGTAATTTTGCTTTGACATGATCTGGCAATGATTGTTCCTTGAGCCAGGCATGTCTACGTATGACTGATCCTGTAACAGCAGCTCTACATGAGGCCTCTAGAGCATCAAAACCACATTGTAAGGTATGCTTACCCACTTGTTCTGCACTATGCATCAAATCCTGCAACTCCTTCAAGTCTGGTTGTTCAGGTTGTGACATTTTACTCTTCAACTGTGATAACAAAAACTGTTGGTATTTTAGCATATGGAACTGACAGTTTAAGGCCCTCATGGTTAAGGTAGCGAGGTATATACCTTTTTTCCCCACCTTTCTAAGGATCTGGAATCTCTCTCGGAAGGTAATGGATTTTTAGCAGTGGAGGCCTTAATTCCCTTGGGTCCCTGTGAGATGGTTTCTGGGTCAGCAGCATGGCTTTTGTATAGAAATTGGTGTGAGTCAGGAACCCTGTAGTACCTGTCAGGCTTGACTGGGGCTGGAGGTAAGGAATCTGGGTTAAGGCAGGCCTCCGAGTAAACATCATCTAGGATGTCCAAGACAGGAGGAATAGCCAGAGGCCTGTGCTGTGGTAGCAAGAGAAATTCCCTAAGCCTTTTCTTGGAATCTGAATAATCTTGGCCTTCCCAGTGGAAGTGTTCCCTTAAGGTATGCAAAGTTTCCCCAAATGAGCAATCCTCTGGGGGGGGATACAGAAGGAATGGACTCCTCTGCATCAGAGTCTTCAAAAGGGGAGTAAGGATGTTCCTGATCATCAGAGTGCTCTGAAATAATGGAGCCCTGATCAGAGGAGGGGGATTCTTCCTCCACTCTGGGCCTTTTGTCCGGTGGGGGTTGAGAACCCCTGATAAGAGTAATTAAATCCTCAGCCATTTTAAACATCTGTTTTTTAGGCATGGGGCCTGGAGATGGGCCCTGTGTAGCTTGTCTCTTAGAATGCAGGGCTGCTTTAGACTTAGTGAAGGCCTTGATGGAAAAAGAAGAGGAAGGTCTGAAGACACCTTGGGAGGAGGCAGACCTGTCCACATTTTGAGATTCAACGCCAAGAGTGGCTTGTATCTGGAGTCGGGGTGTGGGCCGAGGAGCCTGCGACCTCGGGCACAGGAGACACCGCCAATGAAGTGTAGTCGGTAGTCAGGGGCTGCGTAGGTGCCTCGCTGAGAACCGGACCACGTGTAGTCGGTTTTGGCGTGGTGTCGGTAGAGGCCGCGGACCTCGTGTGTCGGTCCTTATCTTTTCGCTTTTTAGACAAAACTGGAGTCGGAGTATCCGACGACATAATATAGTTAAATGTTTTGCCAAAATAATGCAGGGCGAACTCCGCCCGACGCTTAATGGTGCGTTTGTTGAATGTAGCACAAAGCGACGGGCGAGGCGTCGTGGTCTGGGCCTAAACAAGGAATACAGAGGGAATGGAAATCCTTATGCGGTATTTGCTTCCCACAAGAAATACAATTATTAACTTTGTCTGACATCGGTCTGAGGCAAAAAAGTTTCCCCAACGGGGTACTTAGCTTTCAAGAAGACTTCTGTTTCAAAATTTTTGTAATTTCAGGAGCTGGCCGACCGGCACTTGCGAACTGCTTCTGCTTCGGGCACCGCGCGGCAAGAAAGACTGAAGAAAATGGTGTCGGCTGGTTCCTTTATACCCCTGTCGCACTGCCATCAGGGAAGAAGCGACGACAACCGACGCCGGACCTAGACTTTGGAATTCGGCCAACCGAGGACCCGCCTGACGGCAGGAGAACCCATCTGTTATGACTGCAGCTGTACGCACGACGAACATCAAGGATAGTAACAATGCCCTATACAAAGACGCACTGACATGTGCAGATGCAGGATGGCATTTTTTTTGTCCTGGAGAAGGTGGAACAGGACCCCCTAGGCGGTCCCTGGGAGACCCGAATTGAAGTTAGGGAACTTTATTGGCAGCTGGGACTGGAGGCTGGCCAATTTCCTGGTCTTAATGAACACGTATAGATTGTCCCAATTTTTTAGATGAGGGCTTCTAAGTGTAGGTGTTATACGGGGATTTGGCCACTAGACAGTGGTTTCTGACAAGCAACTGGGTGGATTAGTTTGGTTGGTTCTCAGGCAATATGTTGTTTTTTAAAACCTTGTATATCCTATGATTCATTTTACTTGTATTTTTATTCTAACATAAAATTTTCTATTGTAATTTCAAATTGTTTTTAACACACATTTTTAGCTAAAGGATTACCTATATATATTAAGCAAGATTTTATATACAAACTAAGTAGAATTCTAATCAAGTGTTTGCAGTTTTTAAAGAGTTTCATTGGGTTAATTGTTTAATTAAAGGAAGGGGTAAGGGTATACATAAGAGAGGAGGGCTGTTTTATTCTTATTCTGAAGTCCATGCAGCACGAAAACGCTTGGTTTTTTTATGTATTTGGCATTTATGTGAATGTGAATAAATGGCTGTCCATTCCAACCTCTGGTTTATTTTATTTCTTATACCTCTCAGGACTGGTGCTTTGTTTTCGTTGGTTTTATAGATATATATATATATATATATATATATATATACACACACACATATGAAGAAAAAACACAGAAATCCTGCTGCTCCACAGTCAAAACAAATGCAACATATTCAACAGCTGTGACAGACTGTACAACGAAAATACAGCCCAAGAAGGTAATTTGGCTGCTCTTTCTGTATGGCCAAGTTTCCCCTCTAAAGGCCACGGTGAAAGATTATAACCACATGCTTCCAGGAACATCTGAGGGCTGGAAATGATTACACTGGCAGACCAAAGTCTGCCTATGGCTTTATTCCATTCATGTACTGGACTCCAACATTGTCCAGCATGATAAAAACCTAAGGAAAATGTCCATCACATGCCTTGTGTTAGCATCACCATGACAGGGTTCAAGGTATTTCATATGTTTTGTAATAACATCCACCACTCAGAGCAGTAGCTCACAAAAAATATATGTATCCGATGGACTGAAATGCGGTCTCTATTCTCTCTGAGAGACTAAGACAATCAGAGAGAAAAGTTATAGATTTACCACTGCTAGGAAAAAAAAATTGTCATAGCCCCCATTTCACTCTAGCGGCTACCTGGGTGGGAGAACTGGACAACTGCTAGTTCCAACAAATTCTTTTAAAATCTACTTAGAATATATATGCCATATTACCCACCTGATATACACCACTAACAGGCATTAAGAACCTCAAGATTGCCATGGTGGTACATCGGTAAGTGTTGTTGCCTCACGGCAAGAGGTTCTCCAGTTCGATTCTTGGCTGGGATGCCTTCTCTGCGGAGTGGTGCTCCAGTTTCCTCCCACACTGCAAAGACATGCAGTAGGTGAACTGGACACTAAAAAAATGGCGAAAGGTGAGTGTGTATGTGCGCGAGTAAGTGGTACAAATGAACTACAGTGGCAGGGCTAGCCACCCGGCAGTGTACATCTTGGCTCGAGATGACTGCCACTGCTGAAATGACACCCCGTCCCCATGTGCAAAATGGGAAAAGGAGTTGAGGATGGATGGATATGCCACCAATGGATCTATGAAACAAGCTCCTGACACATGAGAAGTCTTAAAGCTAACAGCAGCAAACATACAGAATGGCTCTACAAGTCTTCTGACAGTAACAATTAGTATCTAAAGTCAATCAGAAAGACTGCCCAATACGATGGCAAATAAGAATGAAGAGCATCTAAAAGGGAGCAGACTGCCCCTATAAATCAAACAGCGAGCAGTACCCAACGTGGAACAAGCAAATCTGAAAATAATAATACACAAGATGGACACGAACGCTATTACCACAACCAGCTCATAAACTCACAAGTAAATTTCAATGAAAATGTTCGACACAGGAGAAGGGGGGGGGGGACTCAAGACAAGCACATCAGTAGATTATACTAAAAGTAACAATTAAAAAAATCAATCAATTTAATTAAAAGTGAAGTTGTATAAGAACTTACTATAACAGTAGATGTCTGACTGGATCACTGTTACATTATTACTTATAGGAAGTATCCTGCTAAGGATACCACACACGTCCAGCCAGTATATCAAAGCTTGGACGTCTCGCTCCTCCAACGTCCAGTGTATGCCCAAAGCATGAGAATACTATGCAGTACAAAAGGGGTGTACAGGCATTAAGAAAGTACAGTCATGTACATGTACCATAAATGTAGAAGTTCGAGTATATTCACTGCCGCAGTATACATAAAGTACAGTCGTGTACACTTACCATAAACGTAGAGGTTCGAGTGTATTCACTGTTGTAGTATACATAAAGTACAGCTATGTACACGTACCATAAACGTAGAGGTTCAAGTGTACTCACTGTTGTAGTATACATAAAGTACAGCTGTGTACACATACCATAAACGTAGATGTTCGAGTGTACTCACTGTTGTAGTCATCACATTTGGGTTATCTGCTTGCAGGTAGCCCTCAGTCGGCCTAATTATCAAAATCTTGGGTCCTGCGTCAGTTGCTGTCCCTTCTTTCATGACATCAGGTAGTCAGGGGTATAAAGCATGCAGCCGACGCCATTACATCAGTTTTTCTTGCCCCAGACGTCAGGTGCCCCACTAATGGGACGCAATTAAATAAATATATATATATGTTTACTATCAAAATTTCGAGCCGCACTCCATCGACTGTACTATTGTCGAACACGTAAGTTCGAAAACGGGAATGTCAAAGTAAAAAAAAACAATCTAGGAATGGGTTTTAACATGGGTCGAAGTAGGTGTTCAGTATTATTCCAAACTACAAACATCTCCCCTACCTCGACCCATGTTAAAACCCATTCCTAGATTGTTTTTTCGACTTCGACATTCCCGTTTTCAAACTTCCATGTTCGACGATAGTACAGTCGACGGAGTGCGGTTCGAAATTTTGATAGTAAACTATAACTACATATACATATATATATATATATATATATATATATACAAGGTTATACCTCCAATAAAAAAGCAAATACACCAAATACACCAAAAAGATTTTAAGCATAGTAAAAAGGAATAGAGGTATAGCCAAAAGTCGTCAGGGGGCTGGAGGGAGGGTAACCAGGACTGCAACAGTGAATACACTCGAACATCTACATTTATGGTAAGTGTACACAACTGTACTATGTTCTTCGTGTTTCACTGTTGCAGTCATCACATTTGGGTAGATTCCCAAAGCTAAGGATGGGAGGAGGAATTTAGATAGCTATAAGGCCCTGCAAGACTGCAGTGGCAAAGCCAGCTTTGGATTTAGAGAAAATTGGTAAATGGTAATGCTTGGTGAAAGTATGTACACAACTCCAGGTAGCAGCTTCTAGGATGTCCCTGGCAGGAACACCTCTGAGAAAGGCTGTAGAGGTAGATGCAGCCCCTAGTTGAGTGTGGTCTTTTCCCCTGTGGGATAGGTTTACCATGGTGCTTATAGCAGAAATGAATGCAACGGCCTATCCATTTAGAAATGGTTTGCTTTGAAATGGCCTTCCCCTCTGCCCCTGCAGCAAATGCCACCAGCAGCTGTTCCGATTTCCTGAGAGGTTTAGTCCTGTCCAAGTAAAATCTAAGTTGTCTGTGCACATCTAAGGAGTGCAGTATCCGTTCCCCTTTGTTCTGTGGATTAGAAAAGATGGTTGGCAAATGAATGGACTGTTTATGGACTAATTAAGAGCCACACTGGATACTACCTGGGGCATGAAGCAGGGATTGGTCCTGAGGGACACCCTGTCTGCATGAAAGATAATGAAAGGCTCCACTGCCAGAAGGGCTTGCAATTCAGACACCCTTCTTGCTGAAGTGATGGCTAAAAGGGAAGCTGTTTTCCAAGAAAGCAATTTTAAATCTGCAGTAGCAGCTGGTTCGAAAGGTGGATGGGTGAGTTTCTCCAATACAAAATTAGGCTGGAATTGGGGCTCTCTTGGGTGGTCTTATGTTTTTGGCCCCTCTGAGGAACTGCTTGAGCAGTGGATGAGAGAAGAGGGGTGGGTTCTTTGTTGTAATGAGCTGAAATGGCTGAGGCTAAAAGAAAGGCGCTTGTGAAGCATCTCAGTTAAGTATTGAAGAATCTGAGATAAATTGGGCGCTGCTGTGCTCAACCTCTGAGTATGGTTCCAGGAACAGAATCTTCCATTTTTCAGCATAAAATTTTCTAGTACTAGGCCTCTTTGCCTCCAGAATGACATCCAACACTTGTTTACTGAGGGATGGTAACGGAGAGATCAGGTAATTAGCCAGGCTGCCAGGTTCAGGGTTTAAAGGAGGCCTTTCTGCTGGGACAGCAGGGTAGGGGTCTGAGGCAGGTGCCATGGTGCCAGCAGTGACACACTGCTCAATAGGGTGTACCGGTGTTGGCGTGGCCAGTCTGGTGCAATCAGTATCATCCTTGGTTTGTCCTGTTTGATCTTTAGTAGTACCTTGGAGAGGAGAGGAGGAAAGGCATAAACTGTTAGATTTTTTCAGGTGAAGGACAGGGCATCCACTTTCCAAGCTTATTTGTGGGGAGTCCTTGTGTAGAATTTGTCCAATTGGTAGTTCTGGGGGGAGGCAACAGGGCTATCTCTGGGCTCCCTGATTTGTTTATCAACATGTTGAATGTCTTTGGTTCCAGTTTCCACTCGTATGGGTCCATGAGATTTCTGCTTATATCGTCTGCCAGTGTATTTAGCTTTCCTGGCAGGAATTGAGCCTGTAGGTGCAATTGGTAGCTTATGGCTGTGTTCCACAGAGCCATGGCTAGTCTGCAGAGAGACTATGAGTGGGTTCCCCCCTGCTTGTTTATGCACCACATAACAGTGGTGTTGTCCGTCTTTACCATTAACTGTCCTGGAAGAATGTGGTACTTGAAGGCTGTCAGAGCATTCTATACAGCTAACATTTATTTTTGATTGATATGCAGGTGCATTTGACTTGGGTTCCATTTGCCCTGAATGCACGTCCCTGCCAGGTGAGCCCCCATGCATAGTCTGATGCGTCTGCTGTTAGGGTTTGGGTGGCAGGGGGTAGAGTGAATGGCAGCCCCTTGTTTTGGTGGCAGGCCTCTGCCCACCAAAGGAACTCTAGCTGTAGGCAAGGTATGATAGAAATCATTGCTTCTAGAGCCTGAGAATGTTGACACCACAGGCTTTTTAGATACCACTGTAGTTTCCTCATATGCAGTCTTGCATATGGAATTAGGAGAATGCAGGAGGTCATGAACCCCAAGGCTTGCAGTATTTGTCTTGCAGATAGCAGGGTCCTTGTGGCCATTAGTTTGAAGTAAGCTGTCAAACAAACTTGTTTCTCTGGTGTGAGGAAAGCCATCTGGGAAGTTGTGTTCTAGCTTGCTCCCAGGAATACAGTTTGCTGGCAGGGTACAAGATGTGATTTTTCGTTTATGGTGTACCCCAGAGAAGTTAGCACCTTTTGTACAAACGCCAGATGATTCAATAGTATGTCCTGGCTTTCTGGCTGAATTAGACAATCGTCCAGGTATGGGTATATTTGAATATTTCTTTACCTGCAAAATGCAATGGCTGGAGCTAGGCACTTTGTGAATACCCTGAGTGCAATAGATAAGCCAAAGGGCAGTGCAGAGAACTGACCATGCATGAAGCCTGCTTTGAAGCGTAGGTATCTTCTGCAAGATTCCCTGATTGGGATGTGCAGGTAGGCTTCCTTTAAATCCAGTGCTGCCAACCAGGCATCCTTGCCTAGCATAGGAAGCAACTGGTGAAGAGTTAGCATCTTGAATTTTGGCATCACCAAAAAAGTGTTTAGGGTAGAGAGATCCAGGATAGGATGCCAGGAGCTGTCTTTTCTGGGCACCAGAAAAAGTCTTGAGTAGAAACCTTGTCCCTTTTCCTCTTCTGGGACAGTCTGAACAGCCCTTATACTTGAGAGAGAGAGAACTTGCTTTTGAGCCTCTGCCCACTGACTTAGGGGTAGATCTGGCCAACCATTTGGGGTTGGTAACGTGTGGAAGTGAAATCTGTATGTTTGGGTAACTATATTTAAAACCCATTTGTCCTGGGTAATGAGTTCCCAGTTTTTTTCTTGTAGAGCAATCTTTCCCCCTAAAGGAGTAGTCAGTTGAGAAGTGCTTGGAAGTTTTAAGGTTACGTCATTGAGACAGTTTACCATGGGGGGGGGGGGTCTTACTACTCCCTGCTTTGGAAGTGGGAGCCCCCCACTGCTTAGTCCTGTGCGTACCTTGGGACTGAAGCCTGAGTGTTCTGCTGGTTCTGGGTTTGGACTGAGAAGGCCTGGAAGAGGCAGGAAAGTCCAATTCTTAGAGGGCCAATCCCTACTAAATCTTGAAGGCTGCACTTGCAAGTAATCTTTAACAGTTTGCAAAGATTTAGCTTTTTCCTCCATCTTTTTAAGTACTACTTCTACTTTGTTGCCAAACAGGTGGTCCTGGTTTAAAGGAGCATCCAACAATTGAGCTTTAATATGACCTGGCAAGGATTGCTCCTTAAGCCAAGCATGCCTTCTAAGTACAGACTCAGTAAAGTACAGTTGTGTACCTACCATAAACGTAGATGTTCGAGTGTATTCACTGTTGCAGTCATTACTCTCGGGTTATCCTGCTGGCAGGCTACCCGCAGTTGGCCAGTATTCCAAAGTCTAGGTCCGGCGTCAGTTGCTATCGCCTCTTCCCTGACGTCAGTGTGCCAGAGGTATAAAAGATGCAGCCGACGACATTTTCTTCAGTTTTTCTTGCCCCAGATGTCAAGTGCCCCAAACAGGTAGATTGAAAAATATACCAATAAGAAATGCATGCATAAAAATAACATTTCCTTCATCTACAAGCAAATACACCAAAAAGGTTGTATAGGATAAAGTGGTGCAGTTAAGTCCAGGCAAAGAGAAGGGGGATGGTGGGTGGGTAACCTGGACTGCAACAGTGAATACACTCGAACATCTACATTTATGGTAGGTACACAACTGTACTATGTTCATCGAGTTTCACTGTTGCAGTCATTACTCTTGGGTAGAATCCAAAAGCTGAGGATGGGTGGCTGGGCTAAATAGGATTAGGAGAGGCTATGAGGCCCTGCAGAACTACAGTGGCGAAGCCTGCTCTGGACTTAGAGTAGAGAGGCAAGTGGTAGTGCTTTGTAAAAGTGTGCACTGAACTCCAAGTTGCAACATCTAAGATTTCTTTGGTTGGTACTCCTCTGAGGAAGGCTGCTGCTCTGGTGGAATGAGGCCTAATGCCCTTAGGCACTGATTTGCCATGTTGAAAATAGCAGAAATGGATGCAATGGCCTATCCATTTAGAAATAGTCTGTTTTGAGATAGCCTTTCCTTGTGATCCTGCAGCGTATGACACGAAAAGTTGCTCAGTTTTTCTGAAAGCTTTTGTTCTGTCCAAGTAGAAGCGTAACTGCCTGTGTATGCCCAAAGAATGCAGAATTTTCTCACCCTTGTTCTGTGGATTTGGGTAAAAGGTAGGCAAGTGAATGGTTTGGTTGAGGGCCACACTGGACACCACCTTAGGCATAAATGTAGGGTTTGTCCTCAGAGAAACCCTGTCTGGATGAAAAATGATGAAAGGTTCCACAGCCATGAGTGCTTGTAATTCCAAGACTCGCCTTGCAGAGGTTATGGCTAGGAGCAGAGCTGTTTTCCAGGATAAGAATTTTATATCTGCTGTTGATGCTGGCTCAAAAGGAGGCAGTGTGAGTTTTTCCAAAACATAATTGAGGTCTCAGGCCGGAATTGGTGCTCTCCTTGGAGGCCTAATGTTTTTGGCCCCTCTGAGGTACTGCCTTATTAAAGGATGAGAAAAGATAGGTGGTTCGGTATTGTAATGTGCAGAAATGGCAGAGGCATGAATCTTAATTGACGAGAAAGAAAGGAATTTGTTCAGCATCTCAGTTAGGCATTGTAAAATTTCAGGAATATTTGGTACTGACGTGTCAATGCCTTGTTCCTGGTTCCAAGCACAGAATCTCTTCCATTTTTCTGCATAAGATTTTCTGGTACTGGGCCTCCTGGCCTCCAAGATAACATCCATAACAGCTTTGGAAAGAGGAGTGTTCTGAATGGCTACATTATCCGCCATGCTGCCAAATTTACGGTCCTGAGTTGGCTGTGCAGGATCTGATTGTTTTGTTGGGTCAGCAAGTGAGAAGTTTGAGGCAATATCCATGCTGGACCTTGAGACAAGCTCTTTAGGATTGGGTACCAGTGCTGGCGTGGCCAGTCTGGTGCAATCAGAATCATTTTTGGCTTCTCTTGTCTGACCTTTAGGAGTATTCTGGGAAGGAGAGGCAGTGGGGGAAAAGCATATACTGTTAGGCTGTTCCAGCTGAATGATAGGGCGTCCACTTTCATGCTTGCTTGTGGTAAATCCTTGAGCAAAATCTCTGCAATTGACAGTTGTGAGGGGAGGCAAATAGATCTATGTCTGGGCATCCCCATTTCCTTATTATCATCCTGAAGACTTGTGGATCCAGTTTCCATTCGTGGGGATCCATGAGGTTTCTGCTTAGTTCGTCTGCCAGAGTATTTGTTTTTCCTGGCAGGAATTGTGCTTGCAGGTGAACTTGAAAAGCCAATGCTGTGTCCCATAAGGTCATTGCTTGTCTGCAGAGGGGGTAGGAATGTGTACCTCCCTGCTTGTTTATGTACCGCATGACCGTAGTGTTGTCAGTCTTTATCAGTAACTGTCCTGGATGAAGCAGGTCCTTGAAAGCTGTCAGGGCATTTTGAACAGCTAGCATCTCTTTTTGATTGATGTGAAGATGCGTCTGGTTTGCAGGCCATGTGCCCTGAATACATTTTCCAGCCATATGGGCCCCCCAGGCATAATCTGATGCATCCGTTGTCAGTGTCTATCTGGCTGTGGGTAAACTGAATGGCAGACCCTTGTTGTGGTGACAGGCTTCTGCCCATCATCGAAACTCCTGCTGTAGGCAGGGAATGAGTGCAATTACTGTCTCCAGGCTGTGACAATGCTGAGTCCAAACACTTTTCAGATACCATTGTAGTTTCCTCATACACAGTCTGGCATATGGAATTAGTAGAATGCAGGATGCCATGAAACCCAAAGCCTGCAGGATTTTCCTTGCAGATAGGTGGGTTTTTGTTGCCAATTTCTTGAAGTAAGCAGTCAGTTGTTTTTGTTTGTCTGGCGTGAGATAAGCCATCTGGGCAGTTGTATTTAAGCTTGCATCCAGAAATATTATCTCTTGAGAGGGCACTAGTTTTGATTTCTTTTCGTTTACTGTGTACCCTAAGCCAATTAGTAATCTTTTTACAAACGTCAGATGCTTTAAAACAGTGTCTTTGTTCTCTGCTTGAATTAGGCAGTCGTCCAAGTAGGGATATATTTGAATTTCTTTTTGTCTGCAAAACGCAATTACTGGTGCCAGGCATTTTGTAAAGACCCTGGGCGCAGTAGATAAGCCAAAGGGCAGTGCAGAGAATTGGTAATGCATTGAGCCAGCGATGAATCTGAGGTATCTTCTGCAAGATTGTCTGATTGGGACATGCAGGTATGCCTCTTTTAGGTCCAAAGTTACGAGCCAAGCCCTCTTGCCCAGCATGGGCAGTAGCTGCTGAAGAGTCAACATCTTGAATTTTGGAACGTCCAGAAACGTATTTAGTATAGACAGGTCCAGAATTGTTCTCCAGGTTTTGTCCTTCCTGGGTACTAGGAAAAGTCTTGAGTAAAATCCTTGCACCTGCTCTTGTTGTGGTACTTGCTGAATGGCCCTCATGTCCATGAGGGCTGTAATTTGTTTTTGTGCCTCTGCCCATTGATTGTGTGGCAGGTCTGGCATGCCCTTTGACCTTGGTAGAGTGTGAAAATGGAACCTGTAGCCTTGGGACACTATGTTCAAGACCCATTTTTCTTGGGTAATGATTTGCCAATTTGATGAAAAAAGTGCTAGTTTTCCCCCCTAAGGGGGCTGTCAAAAGAAAACTGTTTGGAACTGGTAGAGGAAAGTCATTTGGACTGTTTCCTGTAAGGCTGTGATTTGTCTTCTCCGCTTTTGGAGGTAGAAGCACCCCATTGTTTAGGCCTGTATGAGCCTTGGGGCTGAGATCTGCTTCTGAGACGCCTGTATCTGCCTCTTTGTGGTCTGTCTGAGACTGGAAAGGACCAATTTTTAGAAGGCCAGTTCCTGCTAAACCTGGGTGGCTGTACCTGTAAGAAATCCCTGACTGTCTGCATGGATTTTGCTTTATCCTCCATTTTTTAACACCACTTCTGCTTTAGTACCAAACAAAGTATCATGCTGTAATGGTGCATCTAATAATTTTGCTTTAACATGATCAGGCAGATTTTGTTCCTTTAACCAAGCATGCCTTCTAATAACAGAACCTGTAACAGCGGCCCTGCAAGAGGCCTCCAGTGAATCATAACCACATTGCAACGTATGCTTTCCCACTTGTTCAGTTGCATGCAATAAATCCTGCAATTCCTTGTTCTCTGAACATTCAGTATTTGTCAACATTTTCTGTTTAAGTAGTGACATTAAATATTGCTGATATTTAAGTATATGAAATTGACAATTTAAAGCCCTTACAGCCAGGGTGGCAGAAGTGTAAACTTTTTCCCCCCATCTGTCTAGAGCCCTAGAATCCCTATCAGAGGGGACAGGGTTTTTTGCAGTGGAAGCTTTAACCCCCTTGGGACCCTGAGATATAGTTTTTGGGTCAGCAGCAGGGTTTTTATATAGGAATTTATGAGAATCCGGGACCCTGTAATATCTGTCTGGCTTAGCAGGTGCAGGGGGTAGAGAGTCAGGGGACAGTCCGGACTCTGAAAATACTTCATATACAATGTCTAGAACAAGTGGAATAGCAAGGGGTCTATGCTGAAGAAGAGGCAGGAAGTCTCTTGAGCCTTTTCTTAGATTCAGAATAATCTTAGCTCTCCCAGTGGAAATGCTCCCTCATAGTATGCAGTGTTTCCCCAAAAGAATAGTCCTCAGGAGGACAGGCTGAAGGAATGGATTCTTCAGCATCAGAATCCTCATAGGGAAGCATGGAGTAATCCTGTTCAGAAGAGGAATCAGAGGAAATAGAAACCTGATCAGAAGAATCATACTCTGTCTCTTGCCTAAGCCTCTTATCAGGAGGGGGCTGGGAGCCCCTGATCAAAGTAATTAGGTCTTCGGCCATTTTGAGCATCTGTTTTTTTAGGCATGGAAGTCTGAATAGGAGAATGCTGTACTTGTTTCTTCGTCTTTAGAGCTGCTTTAGTCTTTGTCTTTGAAGCTGAAGATGGCTTAACATATAGTTGTGTAGGTCTGAAGACACCCTCAGAAGCCGATGCCTGCTCAGCAGCTCTGGACCCATCTGAGGGATTGATTTCCGAGTGTCCAATACCATGAGTTTCCAGAGGCCCAGTCAGCTCCACGTGGGAGTCGGTAGCGGGCGCCAGGGGCTGCGAAAGCGCCTCACCGAGAACCGGCGACTGGCCTAGAAGAGGCTTCGTCGTCGGTTTTGGACCTCGGATGCCTGTCCTTGTCCTTGTGGTTTTTGTAAATTCTGGTTGTCGGCTGTTCCGCCGGCATTATATAATTAAATCTTCGGCCAAAGTAATGAAATGCAAAATCGAACTGACATTTGATTGGTTAAATCTAGCACAAAACCGACAGCTAGCAATGTTGTGATCAGGGCCTAGGCAAGGAATACAGTAAGAGTGAAAATCCTTATGAGGCATTTGCTTACCACAAGAAATACAATTGTTAACTTTTTCTGACATCAGTCTGGAGTAAGAAAAAAGTTTCCTCAACGGGGTACTTAGCTTTAATGAAGACTTCAGTTCTGAAATTCAGATTTGAAAATCTCAGGAGTCGGCCGACCGGCACTTGCGAACTGCTTTTGCTTCGGGCACCGCGCGGCAAGAAAGACTGAAGAAAATGGCGTCGGCTGCATCTTTTATACCCCTGGCACACTGATGTCAGGGAAGAGGCGACAGCAACCAACGCCGGACCTAGACTTTGGAATACTGGCCAACTGCGGGTAGCCTGCCATCAGGATAACCCAAGAATAATGACTGCAACAGTGAAACACGACGAACATCAGCAGCCCTGCAAGGTGCCTCTAGTGAATCAAAACCACATTGTAAAATATATTTTCAAACTAGTTCAGCAGAATGCATTAAATCCTGTAAATCCTTATTTTCAGCACAGTCAGGAATTAACATTATTTCTGTTTAAGCAATCCAATAATATGCTGCTGATACTTTAACATATGAAACTATCAATTTAAAGCCCTAATGGCCATGGTTGCAGAAGTGTATACCTTCTTACCCCGTCTACCCAGCACCTTGGAGTCTCTATCAGAGGGGGTAGGATTGTTGGCAGTAGTAACCTTTATGCCCTTGAGTCCCTGTGAAATGGTCTCAGGATCCGCAGTAAGATTTTTAAAGAGGAACGTGTGAGAGTCAGGAACCCTGTAATATCTATCTGGTTTTCTGGAAGAAGGAGGTAGAGAGTCAGGGGGAAAAGCTAGACTCCGTAAAGGCAACATCGACAATGTCCAGTACAGGGGTGATAGCTAGAGGCCTGTGTTGGGGCAGGAGTAATAAATCCCTAAGCCTCTCTTTAAAATCAGAGTAATCCTGGCTTTCCCAGCGAAAATGCTCCTTAAGAGTATGCAAAGTTTCACCAAAAGAGAAATCCTCTGGAGGGGAAGCAGAGGGAACAGAATCCTCTGCATCAGAATCCTCATAGGTAGATAAGGATAAATCCTGGTCATCAAAAGAAACAAATTCCAGAATCCTGATCAGAAGAATCATAACCAAATTCAGTCCTAGGTCTCTTAGAGGGGGAAGGTTGGCTTCCCCTCATCAAAGTAATAAGGCCTTCAACCATTATCATTTGTTTTTTAGGCATAGAGACCTGACCATGTGCTCTGGGCATCGGTTTTCTAGGTATGGATAGAGTTTTTAAACCTTGAAGAAGACGACGGCGTTGGTTTAATATGCAGGTCAGTAGGCGTGAATACACCCTCAGAAGCTGGTGCCTGCACAGCAGCTCCGGACCCATCCAAGGTAGAGACATCCACAGGTACGGAGTACCAGTGAACTGGCGACTAGCTTAGGAGAAGCATCATCGGCAGCTTTGGACCTAGGCGGCCTGTCTTGATCTTTACCTTTGCAATTTTTCAGAATGTTGGTATTCGGGTGGTTTACCGAAGACATATCTGGATAATTGAACCGAGTAGCAAAATATTTAGAAGCATAAATATACTGATGATGAATAGTTTGTTGTTTAAATAAGGCACAAATCCAACAGCGAGGTACGTCGTGGTCAGGGCCTAGGCAAGGAATACAGTATGAATGAAAATCTTTATGAGGTATTTGCTTTCCACAAGAAATACAATTATTCACTTTTACTGACATTGGTTAGAGCAAGAAAAAAAGTTTCACCAATGGGGTACTTAGCTTTAGTTGAAGACTTCGGTTCTGAAACTCGAAAACGAAAATTTCAGGAGTTGGCCAACCAGCACTTGCGAACTGCTTCTGCTTTGGGCACCGCACGGCAAGAAAGACTGATGTAATGGCATCGGCTGCATGCTTTATACCCCTGAAAACCTGACGTCATGGAAGATGAAACAGCAACAGACGCAGGACCCAAGACTTTGATAATCATGCCGACTGAGAGCTACTGCAATCAGGTAACCCAAATGTGATGACTGCAACCGTGAAACACGAAGAACATCCACAGGACTTCCTCGTCCCAGTCCTGCAAAGAAGTGATGCAAAAGAAGGGGAGGGCGGTAAATATAGGACAATTAGAAAGTACAGTTGTGTACACTTACCATAAATATAGATGTTCGAGTGTATTCACTGTTGCAGTCATCACACTTATCGGCCTGCAGGTAGCCCTCAGTCAGCCCGAATACCAGAGTCTTATATCAGATGCTGTCACCTCTTCCATGATGTCAGATCGTCAGGGGTATAGAACATGCAGCCGACGCCAATGCATCAGTTTTTCTTGCCCCAGATGTCAGGAGCCCCCAAAATAGGAAGCTATTAAATAGTCTGGAACACCTCCAGTAAAAAGTAAATACCATTGCCACAGAAAATGGCCAAAAAGAGGATAGGTAGAAAGTATAGAAAAAAAACAGGTGGCTGGGGGGAGGGTAACCAGGACTGCAACAGTGACTACACTCGAACATCTACATTTATGGTAAGTGTACACAACTGTACTATGTTCTTTGTGTTTCACTGTTGCAGTCATCACACTTGGGTTAATTCCCAAAGCTAACAAAGGGTGGAGGCAGTCAGGAAGTGTTAGGGCTGGGCTAGCAGGCCTTGTAAGACTGCTGTGGCAAATCCAGCTCTGGATTTAGAAAAGATAGGTAGGTGGTAATGTTTGGTTAAGGTGTGTACAGAACTCCAGGTTGCAGCTTCCAGGATGTCCCTAGCAGGGACTCCCCTGAGAAATGCTGTAGAGGTTGAGGTAGCCCTAGTGGAATGAGTTCTGATCCCCTGTAGGATAGGTTTTCCATGGTGTCTGTAGCAGAAATGGATGTAGTGTGCTATCCATTTGGAAATGGTTTGCTTTGAAATGGCCTTGCCCTCTGCCCTTGTAGCGAGGCTGACTAGCAGCTGGTCAGATTTTCTGAAAGGTTTAGTCCTGTCAAGGTAGAACCTGAGCTGTCTATGCACGTCCAAGGAGTGCAGGATCCTTTCCTCTTTATTCTGAGGATTAGGGAAAAACGTTGGCAAATGGATGGACTGGTTTAAAGCCACACTGGATACCACCTTTGGCATAAATGACAGGTTAGTCATGAGGGAAACCCTGTCAGCATGGACAATAATGAACGGTTCCACAGCCATTAGTGCCTGTAACTCAGTCACTCTTCTTGCAGAAGTGATGGCTAGAAGTAAGGCTGTTTTCCAAGAGATGAATTTTAACTCTGCTGCAGCAGCAGGTTCAAAGGAGGGAAGAGTGAGCTTATCTAGTACAAAGTTAAGGTCCCAGGCAAAGGTGGGAGCTCTCCTAGGAGGCCTTAAATTGTTAGCTTCTCTCAGGAACTGTTTAATGAGAGGGTGGGAAAAGAGAGGTGGCTCAGTATTGTAAAGAGCTGAGATGGCAGAGGCATGAATCTTAATGGAGTAGAAGGATAGGCCTCTGTGGAGCAGTTCTGCTAGGTAATCTAGGATTTGAGGTAAGGTGGGCACGGCTTTGTCCTTTCCTTGAGACTGGCTCCAAGAACAATATCTTTTACTCTTTTCAGAAAAGGATTTTCTAGTACTATGCCTTCTGGCTTCAAGGATGACGTCCAGCACCTGTTGGCTGAGGGGTTGCTGGTGGTGTATTCAGGGGATAAGCCAGGCTGCAAGGTTTAGGGTTTGCAGCTGTGGATGCAAAATCTGTCCCTCCTGCTGGGACAGCAGGGAGGCGGTCTGATATAGGTGCCAGGGTGGCACTGCTGTCAGACTGCGTAGGAGTGGGTACCAGTGGTGGCGTGGCCAATCTGGGGTAATAAGGACCGTCCTTTTTGATCTTGAGTAGTACTTTTGAGAGGAGGGGTAGAGGGAGAAAGGCATGAATTGAGAGGTTTTCCCATGTAAAGGACAGGGCATCCGCTTTCCACGCTTTGCTGTGAGGATTTCTGGTGCAAATGTTGTTCAATTGATGATTTTGGGGGGAAGCAAAGAGGTCCACCTATGGTGTCCTCCACCTCTGGATTAGAAGTTTGAATGAGTTGGGTTCCAGTTTCCACTCGTGTGGGTCCAGTAGATTTCTGCTCAAGTCTTCTGCCAGTGAATTTTGTTTGCCTGGCAGGAATTGAGCTTGCAGGTGCACTTGGTTGCTCAAGGCTGTGTTCAACAGGGCCATGGCTAACCTGCAAAGTGGTAGGAATCAGTCCCCCCCCCCCATGCTTGTTTATGTAGCACATACCTGTGGTGTTGTCTGCCTGCATCAGGACTTGTCCTGGGCGGATAAGGTATTTGAAGGCAGTCAGAGCATTCTGTACAGCTAGCTTTTCTTTTTGACTGATATGTAGGGGAATTTGTCCTGGGCTCCATTTCCCTTGAATGCATTTTCCTGCCATGTGAGCCCCCCCATGCATAGTCTGATGCATCTGTTGTCAGGGTTTGGGCGGCGTGGGGTTGAGTGAAAGGAAGTCCCGTGTTGTGGTTGCATGCCTCTGCCCACCACAGGAACTCTGCCATTAGACAAGGAATGATAGGAATCACTGTTTCCAGGTCCTGAGAATGTTGACACCAGAGACTTAAGTAACATTGAAGTTTCCTGATATGCAGTCTTGCATATGGAATTAGTAGAGTGTATGAGGCCATGAACCCTAGGGCTTGCAGTATTTTTCTTGCAGATACCTGGGTTTTGATGGCCATTAGTTTGAAGTAGTTTGTCAAATAGATCTGTTTTTCTGGAGTGAGGAATGTCATCTGGGAAGTTGTGTTCAAGCTTGCTCCCAGGAATACAATATTTTGGCTGGGCACCAGTTGTGATTTTTTTCGTTGATGGTGTACCCCAGAGAAGTTAGGAGTGTCTTTACAAATGTCAGGTGCTGAAGTAGTAATTCCTGACTGTCTGCCTGGATCAGGCAATCATCCAAGTATGGGTAAATTTGAATATTTCTCTGCCTGCAGAATGCAATGGCTGGAGCCAGGCACTTTGTGAATACCCTGGGAGCAGTAGATAAGCTACAGGGAAGTGCAGAGAACGGATAGTGCATACAGCCTGCCCTGAAACGTAGATATTTCCTGCAAGATTCCCTTATGGGGATGTGCAGATAAGCTTCTCTTAAGTCTAGGGTGACTAGCCAGGCATCCTTGTCTAGCATAGAAGACGCTGCTGCCGTGTAAGCATTTTGAATTCTGGGACCACCAGGAAGGTGTTGAGAACTGACAGATCCCAGATAGGGGGCCAAGAGTTTTCTTTTCTGGAACCAGGAACAGTCTGGAGTAGAAATCCTGTCCCCTTTGCTCTGTTGGAACAGGTCGAATAGCCCTGATACTGAGAAGAGAAAGTACTTGCTTTTGAGCCTCTGCCCACTGGCTTGGTGGAAGGTCTGGTAACCCGCTTGGGGTTGGCAGTGAGTGGATGTAGAATCTGTATCCCTGGGATACAAAGTTCAGAAGCCATCAGTCCTGGGTAACAGACATCCAGTTTTTTGCATGAAGGGCAAGTTTTCCTTCTAGGGCATGGCTGGGAAGGATGAAAGAAAAGTAATTGGGAACTTTTTATTCATAAGGGGGTGGCTTACCACTCTCTGTTTTTGACGTGGGAGCACTTCATTGTTTAGATCTCTGCATACCCTGAGACTGCAGTCTTGATGGTCTGTTGCTCTTGGGTTTGGACTGAGAAGGCCTTAGAGGGACTGGAAAGGACCAGTTTTTAGAAGGCCAATGCCTACTGAATCTAGGTGGCTGCACCTGTAAGAAATATTTAACAGTTTGCATAAATTTAGCTTTTTCCTCCATCTTTTCAAAAACTTCTGCTTTTGTGCCAAACAAACGTTCCTGGTTTAATGGAGCATCTAGTAATTTTGCTTTGACATGGTCTGGCAAGATTTGTTCCTTCAGCCAAGCATGGCTTCTCAGTACAGACCCAGTGAAAGCAGCCCTGCAAGATGCTTCTAAGGCATCAAAACCACACTGCAAAGTATGTTTACTAACTTGGCTTGCAGAATGCATTAACTCTTGTGAATCTTTACTTTCTGTACAATCTGGAAGCAACATTTTTTGTTTAATTTGTTCCATAACATGTTGTTGGTACTTCAGCATGTGAAACTGGCAATTCAAAGCCCTGATGGCAAGAGTTGCAGAGGTATATACCTTCTTACCCGATCTGTCTATTCTAGAATCCCTGTCCGAAGGGGTACGTTTTTTGGCTGTAGCAGCCTTAATGCCTTTAGGTCCCTATGAAATGGTCTCTGGATCTGCAGTGGGATTCTTAAAGAGAAATTTGTGAGAGTCAGGTACTCTGTAGTACCAGTCAGGCTTTCTAGGAACTGGTGGTAAAGTATCAGCAGTAAGACTGGATTCCATGAAGACGTCATCTACAATATCCAGGACAGGGGGTATAGCCAGAGGCCTGTGCTGAGGGAAGTCTAAAAATTCTCAGAGTCTCTTTTTGGACTGAGGATAGTCCTGGCATTCCCAGCGGAAATGCTCTAAGGTATGCAAGGTTTCACCAAAAAAAAATATATATCCTCTGGAGGGGAGGCAGAGGGAATGGAATCCTCTGCATCTGAATCCTCATAGGTAGATAAGGGTATGTCCTGGTAATCAGATGGATCAGAGTCATCTGACTCATGGTCTGTAGAATCAGAAGGAAAATCAATTCTTTGTCTTTTAGAGGGGGGAAGTCTGGCTTCCCCTAATTAAAGTTGTAAGGTCTTCAGCCATTCTAAGCATTTTGCTTCTGTGGCATGGGTGCTTGAGCATGTGCTTTGGTCGTCGGTTTTCTAGGTGTAGTGCTAACTCTGGGCCTGAGAAACTCGGTAGTTTTAGTCAAAAACGAAGTTGTTGGTTTAATACAAACATAGGAAGGTCGGAATACACCATCAGAAGCCGGTGCCTGCACAGCGGCTCCTGACCCATCCAAGGTAGAGACATCTGCAGGTTTCAGTCGAAGAAGCATCTCGCGGCATACCGGACTCCGAATGTGTCTCAGCAGAGGCCTGCAAATCTGCAGAAGCGGATATCAGGGGCTGCAAAAGCACCTCACTGAGTACTGGCAGACTGGCGACTAGCTTAACGGAAGCATCATCAGCAGTTTTGGACCTATGCGGTCTGTCTCTGTCTTTATCCTTACGTTTTTCGGAAGATCGGTAGTCGGATGGCTTATCAAAGTAATTTCAGAATATGGAGAACGAGAGCGAAAGAATTTAGCGACAAAGATAGCCCGACAATGAATAGCTCGGGCATTAAACAAGGCACAGACAGCGAGGGATGTTGTGGTATGGGCCTAAACAGGTGACGCAAATCTCTGTGAGGCATTTGCTTTCCACAGGCAAGACAACTGCTAACTTTTTCTGACATCAGTTAGAGCAAGAAAAAAGGATCCCCAATGGGGTAATTAGCTTTAGAAGACTTCAGGTTTGAAACCTCAAAAAAAGGAAAATTCAAGGTAGCGGCCGACCAGCACTTGTGAACTGCTTCTGCTTCGGGCTTCCACGCAGCAAGAAAAGCTGATGTAATGGCATCGGCTGCATGTTTTATACCCCTGACGACCTGATGTCATGGAAGAGGCGACAGCATCCGATGCAGAAATCCCAATACTCTGGTATTCCGGCCGACTGAGGGCTACCTGTAGGCAGATCACCCAAGTGTGATGACTGCAACAGTGAAACACACTGAACATCATGAGAAAGGAATGTGATGCCCACCTCAGCAAGAAAAAATGAGAAAAATGAAGGTGGGTGCTAATACTGCAATGGTGATCCAGTCGGACATCTACTGTTATGGCAAAGTTCATACACAACTCTATTATGTCCTTCCTTGATCACTGTTGCAGCACTAACGACCTGTGGTGATCACTGTTGTAGTATTGATTCACTATAGGAAGGTTACCAAAGCTTTCTAGAGATCCTGTGGGAAGAATCACTGTTGTAGTATTGATTCACTATAGGAAGGTTACCAAAGCTTTCTAGAGATCCTGTGGGAAGAATCACTGTTGTAGTATTGATTCACTATGGGAAGGTTACCAAAGCTTTCTAGAGATCCTGTGGGAAGAATCACTGTTGTAGTATTGATTCACTATGGGAAGGTTACCAAAGCTTTCTAGAGATCCTGTGGGAAGACTCACTGTTGTAGTATTGATTCACTATAGGAAGGTTACCAAAGCTTTCTAGAGATCCTGTGGGAAGAATCACTGTTGTAGTATTGATTCACTATAGGAAGGTTACCAAAGCTTTCTAGAGATCCTGTGGGAAGAATCACTGTTGTAGTATTGATTCACTATAGGAAGGTTACCAAAGCTTTCTAGAGATCCTGTGGGAAGAATCACTGTTGTAGTATTGATTCACTATAGGAAGGTTACCAAAGCTTTCTAGAGATGTCAGACTGAGCAGCCGAACTGGAGTGCAGAATTCCTTGGCGAACAGATTTAGGAAAACCAGCTCTACAACTGGAGAATGCAACAATTTGTTTAATGCTTAGTAAATGTGTGACTGGGAGACTAACTCTAAAACTGAACTTTTGTCCAAACCTGTGAAAAAGGCTCCCAAAGAAGAAACTATCTGGTAGAGGGAGCTTTTATCTGACTTGGAAGGTCTTTAACATGGATAGAATAATAAAAAAAAAAAATAGGCAAAGAAATCCACATGCAATATCTTTTCTTTGGATCCAGGGTTTTCTGAAAAGAAATAAAAAGATTTCCAAATCGGTTCAGTCTTGTTACTATAAAAGTCATGCTGCCTATGATGATCATCTAAAGATTTCATGACTCCCTCTCCCTTATTTTGATGAGAAAGAAAAGATAGACTGGTTTAAAGAGTTCATTGACCACTTTAAGCAAAAAAAAAAAAAAAAAAAAAAAGAATTTGTTCAGAGGGATATTCCATCTTTGTGAAAAATGAGAAAGGAAGGACAAGCAATAAGGGCCTGCAGCTCTGAAACTCTCTCAGTTGAGGTAGGCACTTCCAATAAGACTACCTTCCAGGTACAAACATTTTACGAGGAACAGGAGTGTAGGGTGAAAACGGGAGAGATTCAGCTTTTCAAGTGCATAACTCAGGTCTCAAGGAGAAGAAACTTTCGAGTGGCCTGATATGGAGGATGCTTTTCAAGAACTGTCTGACCTCACAAAGTACAGAAAGGAGACCGATCTAAGGGCAGGCATTTGGAAACGGATGACAAATGAACTTTTATAGAAGAGTATTCAACCCTGAATTAAGCATCTCACCCTGATCAGAACGGATGATAAAAATGCACATTTGTAAGGGCCCTGCTTTTTTTTTTCTTTTGTCCCCAAGTAGAAAATCTCTTCCCTTTGGAAATGTAACATTTTCCTGCTGCAGGTTTTCTAGACTCCTGTAATATCAGTAGCATATCCCCTAAGAAAAGATGTCTGAATAGAATTGAAATCCAATCATCCAAAGTATCAGGTTAAGGGTCTGTAGTTTTGGATGAATGACAGAGCCCCTGCCCTGTGTGGGCAAGCTCATCCTGTGAGGTAACTTGGTGACTGCCCTTGGCCAGGTGGAACAGAAGGGAGCATGCCAGTGCTGTCTGGGCCAAAACGAGGTCACCAACAAGAGTTTTAGTTTGTTCTTTTGGATTTTTTGCAGGACCTTTGAGGAGGGGAGAGGGAAGGAGAAGGGGGTATACAGAAATTTCCCCTTCCATGAAAAGAGATGGCACCTGTTTTCCAAGCCTTTGGCCATGGAACTTGACAGCAGAACAGTTTGAGCTGCTTGTCTGGAATGGAGGCAGAGATCTATCTGGGGAGTATCCCACTGATGGACAATCTGCAGAAGACTTCTGTTCAACATCCTTTATTTGAATAGATATAGTGGAGAAAACTCAGGAATCTGCCACAGTATCCTTTCCAAGGGAAATTAGACTGCCTGAAGGAAGATGTTATGCAGACTGGCTGTGTCCCACGTATCATGGCAAGTTTGTAGTGCCCCCACACCCCAGACTGTTGATGCATCACATTACAGTGGTGTTGCTTCTACAAACTTGGAGAGATACTGGAGTCCAACAGTGAAGCCGGGACTAAAGTGCTTTGGTCACGGATTTCATTTCTTTAACATTTATGTGATTTTTCCTGGCTTGCTTTCACTAAACATCCTGAACTTTTATTTTCATAGAACAACCCCCATGATGCCAGGTTTAAAACATCTACGAAAAGTTCATGTCAAGGGATGGGAACTAAAAATGTCATTTCTGGACTGAGAGACATTGGGCTGATCCCACAAGGAAATTCCTTCTTCATGAAGGGTAAGTTCAGAGGGTGGCAGTGCTGGGCTGAAAAAGAGACAAGGAACCACAACCTTCAGCATGTAAAGATATATCATTTGTACCATAGGGCTCTCAAAATCTGTCTTGCTGAGGTCAATTTTCCAGAAAGGACAGACAAAGTAATCAATCAGGATTAGCATTGTCTTGAGGAATGAATGGAATTAAAGAGACAGTATTGGAACAACAGCCTAGAAATATTAGATCCTGAGATGGGAGGAGGACAGACTTTTTCAAGTTTATTGTGAGACTCGGACAAAGAAACTGATCCATGCTGAGGTTGTGTCATCTAGACAGAGGTAAATATGCATTCCTTGAAGCATGCAGAACGTCATGATGGCTAGGCATTTGGTGAATGCCTTTAAGGCAGTAGAAAGACCAAAAGGCAAAGCTTAAAACTGAAAATTAAATTCTACGGCATAAAATCTCAGTCTTCTTTGCCCTGGATGAATTGGAATACATGGATATGCATTGTCCACAATAACCAAGAAAGTATCAGGGAGTATCACTGGAAGAAGAGTTTTCTAAAGGCACCATTTTGAATTTTGGAACAATGAAGCTGTTGGGAAAGTACAGCTGTGTTCTGCTATCATAAAGGCAGATGTTAGCGTGTCTTTACTGTTGCAGGAGTCACCACCTGGGACTTCCTGCTGTGATGTTAGCATGTCTTTACTGTTGCAGGAGTCACCACCTGGGACTTCCTGCTGTGGATACCCTTGGCCAGCCTAAATACCAGTGTCCAGATGTCAGGATACAAGTGTCATCAGCTGGCACCATTTACTCAAGTTTTTCTTGCCCTCATGGGACATGAGCCCCATTTTCCTAGACCAGGAGAGCAACTCACCCATACTGTTCCCAGCTGGGTTAGGGTAAGACAGCCATGAAGTGGATACTGAGAGAGGGAGCCCACCCCAACCCAGAGCCATGAAAGAGGGGCAGGAGGGAGACAAAGGCTACTACAACAGTGAAGATGGTCAAACATATCCATTTATGGTAGGTGGGCACAACTGTACTATGTTCATTATACTTCACTGCTGCAGTAACGCTAGAGAAGGCTGCCTGGAAACCTACACTATGAAGAGGATAGGAGCCCCCACAGGACTGCAGAAAGAAACCCAGCTCTGGCTCTAGAAGTACAGGCAAGTTATAGTGCTTAGTAAAGGTGTGGACAGAGGACCAGGTGGCCGCCTCTATTACATGTGTGGACATTCACCTGATAAGGCAGCTGTGGTACCTGTGGCCCTGGTGGAATGGCTTCTAATGTGTTCAGGTACATTTTGCTACAGTGTTTGTCACAAAAGGAAATACAGTTAGAGATCCACTTAAGAGACAGCTTCCTTCCTTACTGAATTGTCCCATCTGTTAGGAGCAAAAGCCACACAGCTGTCAAACCTGAGCTGTCCATGCACATCCAAAGGATCTTTTCTGAACTAGTGTGTTGATTGGGGAAAAGGCAGGGAATTGGACTGTTTGAGTCAGATAGACAGATCTATTACCACCATGGGCATGAAAGGTGAGCATTAGTTCTCAGGGGTGGGTGGGTGGGGCTAAACTGAGCTTCTCTGATATGGAACTGAGGTTCCGGGAAGGTGCAGGGGTCATGGTGAATGGCCTTAAATGGATAATCCCTTTGAGGAACTGTTTCATCATAGGCTGAGGAACTGTTTCATCATAGGCCGAGGAACTGTTTCATCATAGGCTGAGGAAACAAAGGAGTCTGCATCGGCAGGCAATCAGCGACAGCAGAGGCATGAACTTTAATACAAGAGTAAGAGAAACCCTTGGTGAAAAGTTCCAACAAATAAGTCATAACCAAGTTAACATTAGCAAACAGATGTTGCTGGCCCTTGGTCTGGCACAATACAGTGAATCACTTACATTAAGAAATGTATGATTTCATGGTACTGGGTCTTCTGGCCTCTTTCAAGATAACCAACACTGTCGTAGCCAAAAGGGTGCAATTAAGATCTAAGGTCACTATGAAAGCCCGAGTGCAAAGCATGGGCAAAAGCTTCTGAAGAGTAAATATCTTCACAGGTCTAGAACTGGTCTTCAGGTTCTTTCTTTTCTTGGCACTAGAAGAGTTTTGAGTAGTATCCAGTTCCTAATTCTTGTTGACGGACTGGCTCTATGGATCCCTATAGAGTTTTGTGTAGTATCCAGTCCCTAATTCTTGTTGCGGGACTGGCTCTATGGATCCCTGAAGAGTTTTGTGTAGTATCCAGTTCCTAATTCTTGTTGACGGACTGGCTCTATGGATCCCTGAAGAGTTTTGAGTAGTATCCAGTTCCTAATTCTTGTTGACGGACTGGCTCTATGGATCCCTGAAGAGTTTTGAGTATTATCCAGTTCCTAATTCTTGTTGAGGGACTGGCTCTATGGATCTCTGAAGAATTTTGAGTAGTATCCAGTTCCTAATTCTTGTTGACGGACTGGCTCTATGGATCACTGAAGAGTTTTGAGTAGTAATCCAGTTCCTAATTCTTGTTGAGGGACTGGCTCTATGGATCCCTGAAGAGTTTTGAGTATTATCCAGTTCCTAATTCTTGTTGAGAGACTGGCTCTATGGATCCCTGAAGAGTTTTGAGTAGTACCCAGTTCCTAATTCTTGTTGACGGACTGGCTCTATGGATCTCTGAAAAGTTTTGAGTAGTAATCCAGTTCCTAATTCTTGTTGAGGGACTGGCTCTATGGATCCCTGAAGAGTTTTGAGTATTATCCAGTTCCTAATTCTTGTTGAGAGACTGGCTCTATGGATCCCTGAAGTGTTTTGAGTAGTACCCAGTTCCTAATTCTTGTTGACGGACTGGCTCTATGGATCTCTGAAGAGTTTTGAGTAGTAATCCAGTTCCTAATTCTTGTTGAGGGACTGGCTCTATGGATCCCTGAAGAGTTTTGAGTATTATCCAGTTCCTAATTCTTGTTGAGAGACTGGCTCTATGGATCCCTGAAGTGTTTTGAGTAGTACCCAGTTCCTAATTCTTGTTGACGGACTGGCTCTATGGATCTCTGAAAAGTTTTGAGTAGTAATCCAGTTCCTAATTCTTGTTGAGGGACTGGCTCTATGGATCCCTGAAGAGTTCTGAGTATTATCCAGTTCCTAATTCTTGTTGAGGGACTGACTCTATGGATCCCTGAAGAGTTTTGAGTATTATCCAGTTCCTAATTCTTGTTGAGAGACTGGCTCTATGGATCCCTGAAGTGTTTTCAGTAGTACCCAGTTCCTAATTCTTGTTGACGGACTGGCTCTATGGATCCCTGAAGAGTTTTGAGTAGTATCCAGTTCCTAATTCTTGTTGAGGGATTGGCTCTATGGATCCCTGAAGAGTTTTGAGTATTATCCAGTTCCTAATTCTTGTTGACGGACTGGCTCTATGGACCCCTGAGGAGTTTTGAGTAGTATCCAGTTCCTAATTCTTGTTGACGGACTGGCTCTAGAACCTTTTTCAACTTCCACCTTATTTCCTGTGTTTGCTGTATTTGCTCTCTCTCTCCTGGTCTTTCTGCTCCTTTATCTCAGTTGTGAGACAGAAAAGGACCAGGATTTAGTAAGGCAATTCCTACTAAACCTTGGGGGCTGTATCTGCATGAAGTATTTTACTGTCAAGCAGGGACTTACCCTTGTTTTGTATTTTTTTTTAAATACAGCTGAAGCCTAGAGTCCAAACAGAAATTCCTTGCCAAGTGCAGCACCAAGTGCCTCTGATTTAACGTGACCAGAAAAGATTCTCTTATCTAAGCATGTCTCCTGACTACAGACATTGAAGCAGATGCATTGCTTGATGTTTCCTAAGCCACAAGGTAAAGAATGTTTTGCAACCTAAGAGAAAATTTTGCAGAGTTCTAACAGTTCTTTCTGGGGAGCTCTGTCTTCCATCCCCTACTAGTTTCTATTTCATCTGTTCCAGTAGAGATTCATGGAATTTAACCGCATGGAAATGGCAATTTAAAGCTCTCACGGCCCAGCAGCCCACAAGTACACTTTCCTGTCAATTCTGTTCAGGATTCTGTCCCCCTTCATTACAGCAAATGTCAAGATGACAGAGTGACAGACTCAGATGCCTCAGCTACACACACAGTTATGAAAATGGACTGTCGATGCATCTCTCCCATTTAATTGCAAGCTTGTTTGGATTATCCAACACAGATAGGCTGTAATTCCACACCCTATCTACCCTCAGAGAATCCTAGTTCTTTCTGCAAGAAAACTCTGCATGACTGGCAAATGCCATAGCACATGTGGGTCAACGACACTCTCTAAAAACTTGTTATGCAACTCCATCCTACACGTAATGCTTCTTGAATTAAAGTAAGTACACTGGAGACAAATGAGCACAGAGTGTGGAAGTCCGGATGAGGGATTTGTTTCCCACACTCTAAGCAAACATTAGTCTTAGCCACTGTCATCTAACAAAAATACTGACAAATATGTATATAAAACAACAGGTTACCTGACATGATACTTGGCTTTAGGTGCTGTCTCTCTGGCTTCAGACAGAGTGATGTACTCAAAGGCTGTACAAGGCTCAGATGGGCAAGAAAGAACTGAATAAATGGTTCCAGTCAATGACTCTTAGATTTCCAAACATCAGAGGGAAGGGCATCTACAGGAAAAGGCCCGGAGGAAGGAAATAAGGTAAAGATGTGCAAGACAGTCCCACACCGGTATGTCCGACTGATCACTGTTGCAGTATTCCAACACATGTGTGTTAGCCTGCCCAAGGTAACTGGACACCCAGCCACAATACCAAAGCCAAAAAACGTTTTGACATTACACACATCTAGTGCATGATCGCAGCCTCATGGTGGTACAGGTATGCAAGTGAACATACGAGTGTAGAATCCTCAGACGATCAACCCCAGGAGAACCCTGGAGAAGTCCAAGTGAACAGAGGAAGAAAAAAACACGTACAGGTAAGAAGGTGGGTAGGTAATCACCCATCTCAGTCCACAAGTCATCGGAACACAGAGAGGGAGAGAGAGATGGGTGAAGCAAAGTACAGTTGTGTACACTTACCATAAATGTAGATGAGAGTGTATTCACTGTTGCAGTCATCACATTTGGGTTATCTGCCCGCAGGTAGCCCTCAGTCAGCCTGAATACCAGCATATTGGGATTTCTGTGTCAGAGGCTGTCGCTTCTTCCATGACATCAGGTCGTCAGGGCTACAAAACATGCAGCTGACGCCATTACATCAGTTTTTCTTGCCCCAGATGTCAGGAGCCCCCAAAATAGGAAGCAATTACATGGTATGGAGCACCCCCAGTAAAAAGCAAATACCAATGATGTAAAATATTCCAAACAAAAAACAAAGGTAGAAGTAAAGAGAAGTCAGGGGGCTGGAGGGAGGGTAATCAGGACTGCAACAGTGAATACACTCAAACATCTACAGTTATGTTAACTGTACACACTCTTCGTGTTGCACTGTTGCAATCATCACATTTGGGTTGATTCCCAAAGCTAAGGATGGGTGGAAGTAGTTAAGAAGCATTAGGGCTGGCAATGAGGCCCTGTAAGTCTTCTGTGGCAAATCCAGCTCTGGATTTAGAATAGATAGGTAAGTGGTAATGCTTGGTGAAAGTGTGTATAGAGCTCCAGGTTGCAGCTTCCAAGATGTCCCTAGTAGGGACTCCCCTGAGAAATGCTGTAGAGGTTGATGTAGCCATAGTGGAATGTGTTCTGATCCCCTGTGGGGTACGTTTTCCATGGTGTTTGTAGCAGAAATGGATGCAGTGTGCTATCCATTTAGAAATGGTTTGCTTTGAAATGGCCATGCCCTCTGCCCCTGCAGCAATGCTGACTAGCAGCTGGTCAGATTTTCTGAGAGGCTTAGTCCTGTCCAGATAAAACCTAAGCTGCCTGTGCGCGACCAGGGAGTGCAGGATCCTTTCCCCTTTATTCTGAGGAATAGGAAAAAAAGTTGGCAAATGAATGGATTGATTTAAAGCCACACCAGATACCACCTTGGGCATAAATGATGGGCAAGTCCTGAGGGAAACCCTGTCCGCATGGAAGATAATGAAGGGTTCCACGGCCACAAGGGCCTGCAAATCACACACTCTTCTTGCTGAAGTGATGGCTAAAAGTAAAGCTGTTTTCCATGAGAGGAATTTTAACTCTGCTGTAGCAGCAGGTTCAAAGGGGGGGGGGGGGGGCGTGAGCTTTTCCAATACAAGGTTAAGGTCCCAGGCTGGGGTGGGAGCTCTACTGGGGGGTCTTAAATTTTTGGCTTCTCTCACGAACTGTTTGACCAGAGGGTGAGAGGGGTGGCTCAGTATTATAATGAGCTGAGATGGCAGAGGCATGAATCTTAATTGAAGAAAAAGATAGGCCTTTGTGGAGCATTTCTGTTAAATAATCTAGTATATGCGGTAAGCTGGGCACAGTTGTGTCCATCACCTGAGACTGGCTCCAGAAACAGTATCTTTTCCACTTTTCAGAATAGAATTTTCTAGTACTAGGCCTCCTTGCCTCAAGAATGACATCCAGCACCTGCTTACTGAGGGTTGCTGGTGATGAGTTCAGGCGATGAGCCAAGCTGCTAGGTTCAGGGTCTGCAGCTGGTGATGCAAAATCTGGCCCTCCTGCTGGGACAGTAGGGGAGGGGTCTGAAGCAGGTGCCATGGTGGCACTACTGTCAGACTGCACAAAAGAGGGTACCAGTGCTGGTGTGGCCAGTCTGGTGCAATCAGGATTGTCCTTGGTTTGTCCTGTTTGATCTTTAGTAGAACCTTCGAGAGGAGGGGCTGAGGGGGAAAGGCATAAATTGAGAGGCTTTCCCTGGTAAAGAACAGGGCATCCACATTCCAAGCTTGGCTGTGGGGAGTTTTGGTGCAATACTTGCTCAATTGATAGTTCTGAGGGGAAGCAAAGAGGTCCACCTCTGGTGCACCCCCCCTCCCACCTGTTCCTCAAAAACTTGAATATTTTGGGTTCCAGTTTCCACTCGTGTGGGTCCATGAGATTTCTGCTTAAGTCGTCTGCCAGTAAATTTAGTTTGCCTGGCAGGAATTGAGCTTGCAGGTGCACTTGGTTGCTCAAGGCTGTGTTCCACAAAGCCATGGCTAATCTGCAGAGTGGGTAGGAATGGGTTCCCCCCTGCTTGTTTATGTACCACATAACTGTGGTGTTGTCTGTCTTTACCAATAGTTGTCCTGGAAGGATAAGGCCTTTGAAGGCTATCAGAGCTTCTGTACAGCTAACATTTCTTTTTGACTGATATGCAGGTGCATTTGCTCTGGGCTCCATTTGCCCTGAATGCATTGCCTTGCCACGTGAGCCGCCCATGTATAGTCTAATGCGTCTGTTGTTAGGGTGTGGGGCAGCAGGGGGTAGAGTGAAAGGGAGTCCCTTTCTGTGGTTGCAGGCTTCTGTCCACCAAAGGATCTCTGTCCTTAGGCAAGGAATGATAGGAATCAGTGTTTCCAGATGCTGAGAATGGTGACACCAGAGACTTTTTAGGTACCACTGAAGTTTCCTCATATGTAGTCTTGCATATGGAATTAGTAGAATGCAAGAGGCCATGAACCCTAGGGCTTGCAGTATTTTTCTTGCAGACAACTGGGTTTTGGTGGCCAGCAAATTGAAGTAGTTTGTCAAATAAACTTGTTTTTCTGGAGTGAGGAATGCCATCTGGGAAGCTGTGTTCAAGCTTGCTCCTAGGAATACAATCTGTTGGCTGGGTACCAGATGTGATTTATTTTCGTTGATGGTGTAACCCCAGTGAAGTTGCAAGTCTCTCTACAAATGTCAGGTGCTGTAGTAGCAATTCCTGACTGTCCGCCTGAATTAGGCAATCGTCCAAGTATGGACAAATTTGAAATCTTCTCTGCCTGCAATATGCAATGGCTGGAGCTAGGCACTTTGTGAATACCCTGGGTGCAGTAGATAAGCCAAAGGGAAGTGCAGAAAACTGATAGTGCATAGAGCCTGCTCTGAAGCGAAGGCATTTTCTGCAAGAATCCCTTATGGGAATGTGCAGATAAGCTTCTTTTAAGTCTAGGGTTGCTAGCCAGGAGTCCTTGGCTAGCATAGGAAGCAGCTGTTGGAGAGTTAAAATTTTGGAACCACCAGAAAGGTGTTGAGAATAGACAGATCCAGGACAGGACGCCAAGAGCTTTATTTTCTGGGCACCAGAAACAGCCTGGAATAAAAGCCTTGTCCCCTTTGTTCTGCTGGGACAGGTAGAATAGCCTTGATACTGAGAAGAGAAAGTATTTGCTTTTGGGCCTCTGCCCACTGGTTTGAGGGGAGGTCTAGCCATCCGCTTAGGGTTGGGAGAGAGTGGAAGTGGAATCTGCATCCCTGTGAAACAATGTTTAAGACCCATCTGTCCTGGGTAATGTACTCACAGTTTTTGGCATGCAGGGCAAGTTTCCCTCCTAAAGGTGCAAGTACTTGGGCAAGGCTTGGAAAAGTTAAGGATACGTCATTGTGCAATTTTACCATAGGATGGCGACTTACTACTCCCTGTTTTGGACGTGGGAGCACTCCATTGCTTAGATCTGTGCATAACCTGAGACTGTAGTCTTGGTGGTCTGCTGCCCCTGGGTCTGGAGTGAGAAGACCTAGAAGGGACTGGAAAGGACCAGTCTTTTGAAGGTAATGCCTACTGAATATAGGTGGCTGTACATGTAAGCAATATTTAACAGGTTGCATAGATTTAGCTTTCTCCCCCATCCTTTTAAGGACTTCTGCTTTTTTGCCAAATAGACGCTCCTGGTTTAATGGTGCATCTAGTATTTTTGCTTTGACATGATCTGGCAAGTTTTGTTCCTTAAGCCAAGCATGCCTTCTAAAAACAGACCCAGTGACAGAAGCCCTGCAAGATGCTTCTAAGATATCAAACCCACATTGCAAAGTATGTTTACCAACTTGGTTAGCAGAATGCATTAACTCTTGTAAATCTTTGTGTTCTGCACAATCAGGAATTAAAATAATTTTCTGTTTAATTAGCTCCATAATATGCTGCTGATACTTTAACATATGAAAATGGCAATTTAAAGCCCTAATGGCAAGAGTAACAGAGGTCTATACCTTCTTAACCCCATCTGTCTAAAGCCCTAGAATCCCTGTCCGAAGGGGTAGGATTTTTGGCAGTTGTAGCCATAATGCCTCAAGGTCCCTGAGAAATGGTCTGTGGATCTGCAGTGGGATTCTTAAAGAGGAATTTGTGGGTGTCAGGTACTCTGTAGTATCAGTCAGGTTTCCTGGGAGTTGGAGGTAAAGTATCTGGGGTAAGGCTGGATTCCAAGAAGACATCTACAATTTCCAGAACAGGAGGGATAGCCAGAAGCCTGTGCTGAGGCAAGTTTAAAAATTCCCTGAGTCTCTTTTTGGACTGAGAGTAATCCTGGCTCTCCCAGGGGAAATGCTCTCTAAGGGTTTCACCAAAAGAAAAATCTTCTGGAGGGGAAGCTGAGGGAATGGAATCCTCTGCATCAAAATCCTCATAGGTAGATAAGGGTATGTCCTGATAATCAGAAGGATCAGAGTTATCAGACTCCTGATTTGAAGAATCAGAAGGAAAATCAGTTCTTGGTCTTTTTGAGGGGGAAGGCTGACTACCCCTAATTAAGGTAATGAAGTCTTCAGCCATTCTAAGCATTTGTTTTTGTGGCATGTGGGCTTGAGAATGTGCTTTGGTCGTCGGTTTCCTAGGCGTAGTGCAAACTCTAGGCCTGAGAAATTTGATACTTTTGGTTTGAAACGAAGTTGTCGGCTTAATATGAAAATCACAAGGCCTGAATACACCCTCAGAAGCCGGTGCCTGCACAGCGGCTCTGGACCCATCCAAGGTAGAGGTATCTGCAGGGTTCCACAGTCGAAGAAGCATCTCATGGCATACCAAACTCCGAGTGGGTCTCAGCAGAGGCCTGAGAATCTGTAGCAACGGGTATCAGGGGCTGCGAAAGCGGCTCACCGAGTACCGGCAGACTGGCAACTAGCTTAACGGTAGCGTCGTCGGCAGTTATGGACCTATGCGGTCTGTCTCTGTCTTTATCCTTACGTTTCTTCGGAAGATCGGTAGTCGGATGGCTTATCAAAGCCATTTCAAAATACAGAGATCGAGAGCGAAAGAATTTAGTGACAAAAATAGCCCGGTGACAAATAGTTTGTGCGTTGAACAAGGCACAAAACCAACAGCGAGGGACGTCGTGGTCTGGGCCTAGACAGGTGACGCAGTAAGAATGAAAATCTCTGTGAGGTATTTACTTCCCACAGGCAAGACAATTATTAATTTTTTCTGACATTGGTTAGAGCAAGAAAAAAGGATCCCCAATGTGGTACTTATTATTTTAGAAGACTTCAGGTCTGAAACTCGAAAAACAAAAATTTCAGGAGAAAGCCGACCGGCAATGCGAACTGCTTCTGCTTCGGGCACCGCACGGCAAGAAAGACTCATGTAATGGTGTCGGCTGCATGTTTTATACCCCTGATGACCTGACGTCATGGAAGAAGCGACAGCATCTGATACAGAAATCCCAAGACTCTGGTATTCAGGCAGACTGAGGGCTACCTGCAGGCAGATAACCCAAATGTGATGACTGCAACAGTGAAACACGAAGAACATCTGCAATGGTGACCAGTATGACATCTACTAAAGTTCTCTCACAATTGTACAATGTCCTTCCTTAGATCACGGTTGCAGTACTGCAATACTTTTGGGTGATTCCCAAACCTGACAGTACTGAGGGATGTAGGACTGAGGATAAGAGTGATGTCCACTAGACCTAAAAGGACAGATCTGGAAAATGCATCTACTCTGTAACACTTAGTAAAAGCATGTACTGAAGCCCAGGAGGCAGTTTCTAGGTTAGATTTCAAATCGATACCTTTGAAAAATGCACCAGAAGAAGGGACTGCCCTACAGTAAGCTTTCGTCCTAATAGGCAGGGTCTTACAATAGAACGTACAACAGAACTGGAGATAGTCTATTAGAAAAACAGGATGTCCCAAACTTACCCCCCCCACAACTGAAAGACATGGTGTCTGGCCTCCACACCAACTGAAAAGGAGTCCTGCTGCAGAGGGTGGCCTAATGGTTAAGGTGTTTGTCTTACAAACACAAGGTGCAGGGTTTGAGTCTCACAAAGGATAATTGGCTAGGCTTAAAATGGCTCACAAGGGCAGTTAGCTTAGTACCAACCTATGAACCTATGAACAGTCTCAGCTGTCTGTTCTGGTTAGAGGTAAATAGAGGAGTACCCCACTTCTGAACTATGTCCGGAAAATCTTCCCTATGCAACATCTAATAGTGAGGGTCTTTCTCTGGATCTGCTAAGGGAGTCTGCAAGGCTGTTGTTCTCCACAGGTATGTAAACGGCCTGTAGGGACAAATTTCTTATAATGGCGATCGTCCATGTCAACAGAGCTAGCTTGCATAACTAGTAAGACTTGGATCCCCCATTTGTTGATGTACTACATGACAGTTGTATACTTTCAAGGGGCGTAGGCTCCAAAGGTGAGAGAAAGACTGTATGACTTGTAGAAGGGCTTTCAAATTTCCTTGATCTCTCCATGGCTTCACTATTCTTCAAATGTAGTGGAGCCTGTCAACACACTCCAGGCCAGGTCGGATGACTCTATGTGGTGGTCCTGAGTGGGTTTGGGTAGTAGGAAAGTACAGTTGTGTACCTACCATAAATGTAGATGTTCGAGTGTATTCTCTATTGCAGTCATTACTCTTGGGTTATCCTGCTGGCAGGCTACCTGCAGTCGGCCTGAATTCCAAAGCCTTGGTCCGGCGTCGAATGCTGTCGCCTCTTCCCTGACGTCAGCGCGCCAGGGGTATAAAAGATGCAGCCGACGCCATTTTCTTCAGTTTTTCTTGCCCCAGATGTCAGGTGCCCCCACAAGGGTATGCCAAATAGATTATGCTAAAAAAAGTAGAGTTGTGTACCTACCATAACTGTAGATGTTCGAGTGTATTCACTGTTGCAGTCATTACACTTGGGTTATCCGCTGGCAGGCTACCCGGAGTCGGCCCGAGTTCCAAAATCTTGGTCTGGCGTCAGTTGCTGTCACCTCTTCCCCGACGTCAGTGTGCCAGGGGTATAAAAGATGCAACCGACGCCATTTTCTTAAGTCTTTCTTGCCGCGCGGTGCCCAAAGCAAAAGCAGTTCGCAAATGCCGGTCGGCCGACTCCTGAGATTTTTGAAATTGAGTTTCAGAACCGAAGTCTTCAATAAAGCTAAGTACCCCGTTGGGGAAACTTTTTCTTGCTCCAGACCGATGTCAGTAAAAGTTAATAATTGTATTTCTTGTGGGAAGCAAATACCTCATAAGGACATTCACTCTTACTGCATTCCTTACCTAGGCCCTGACCATGATGTTACTAGTTGTCAGTTTTGTGCTAGATTCAACAAACGCACTATTAAACGTCGGTTTGATTTTGCTTTACATTATTTTGGCCGAAGGTTTAATTACATAATGCCGTCGGAACAACCGACGACCGGAATTTATAAAAAACACAAAGACAAAGAAAAGGACAGGCATCCGAGGTCCAAAATTGACGACGAAGCCTCTTCTAGGCCAGTCGCCAGTTCTCAGTGAGGCGCTTTCGCAGCCCCTGACACCCGTTACCTCAGAGCCACAGGCTGTATCAGACAGCCACATGGAAACACTGAGGCCTGTGGAAACTCAAGGTATTGGGCCTACGGAAACTATTCCCTCAGATGGGTCCGGAGCCGCTGAGCAGGCGTCGGCTTCTGAGGGTGTTTTCAGACCTTCACAGCTTACAATTAAGCCCACTACAGCAGCCAATGCAAAGTTAAAAACACCATTAAAGACAAGGTGTCAAGTACAGCATTCTACTGAACAGTCATCCATGCCCAAGAAACAGATGCTTAAAATGGCCGAAGACCTAATTACTTTAATCAGGGGTTCCCATCCCCCTCTTGACAAAAGGCCTAGGCAAGACACTGACTATGATTCCTCTGACCAGGTTTCTATTTACTCTGATTCCTCTTCTGATCAGGGATACTCTCTCCCTCCCTATGAGGACTCTGATGCAGAAGTGTCTATACTTTCAGCCTCTCCGTCTGAGGATTATTCCTTTGGGGAAACCCTGCACACCATGAGGGAACATTTCCATTGGGAGAGCCAGGATTATTCAGAATCCAAGAAAAGGCTCAGAGACATTCTTTTACTGCCCCAGCAGGCCCCTGGCTATTCCCCCTGTGCTTAATATTGTTGATGATGTTTTCTCTGAATCCAGTCTAACTCCTGACTCTTTACCCCCTGCACCAGTCAAGCCAGACAGGTATTACAGGGTCCCTGACTCTCATAAATTTCTTTACAAAAACCCTGCTGCAGATCCAGAAACAATTTCTCATGGACCTAAAGGGGTTAAGGCTTCCACTGCTAAAAATCCTGTCCCCTCGGATAAAGATTCCAGAGCTCTGGACAGATGGGGGAAAAAGTTTACACTTCTGCTACTTTAGCTGTAAGGGCTTTAAATTGCCAGTTTCACATGCTTAAATATCAACAGTATCTCATGTCATTGTTAAAGCAGAAAATGGTTTCAATCTCAAAGTCCTGACAGTAAGGAAATGCAGGATTTATTGCATGCAGCTGAACAAGTGGGAAAGCATACTTTACAATGTGGTTTTGATTCATTAGAGGCTTCTTGTAGAGCCGCAGTTATAGGCTCTGTTATTCGAAGGCATGCTTGGTTGAAAGAACAAAGTTTACCTGACCATGTTAAAGTAAAATTATTGGATGCTCCACTACAGCATGATACTTTGTTTGGTGTTAAGGCAGAAGAGGTATTAAAGAAAATGGGGGATAAAGCAAAATCAATGCAGACAGTAAAGGATTTCTTACAGGTTCAACCACCTAGGTTTAGCAGAAACTGGCCTTCAAAAAATTGGTCCTTTCCGGTGTCAGACAGGCCACAAAGAGGCAGATACAGACGCCCAAGAAGCAGATCTCAGCCCCAAGGCTCCTACAGATCTAAACAATGGGGTGCTTCAGCCCCCAAAGGAGGGGAAGACAAATCACAACCTTATAGGCAACAGTCCCAATGACTTCCCTCTACAGATGGCAAGCACTTACCTTTTGGCAGCACCCCTAGGGGGAAAGCTAGCACTTTTCTCAAACAAAAATTGGCACATAATCACCCAGGACAAATAGGTACTGAATATTGTTTCTCAGGGTTACAGGTTCCACTTTCACACGCTTGCAAAATTAAGAGGTATGCCGGACCTGCCACAAAACCAATGGGCAGAGGCGCAAAAACAAATTGCTGCTCTCATGGACATGGGAGCTATTCAAAGAGTACCACAGCAAGAACAGGGGCAAGGATTTTACTCAAGACTTTTCTTAGTACCCAGAAAGGACAAAGCCTGGAGACCAATACTGGACCTGTCAATCCTAAATACTTTCCTGGATGTTCCAAAATTCAAAATGTTAACACTACAGCAGCTTCTACCCATGCTGGGCAAGAAGGCTTGGCTAGTTACTTTGGACCTCAAGGAGGCATACCTGCATGTCCCAATCAGACAAACTTGCAGAAGATACCTCAGATTCATAGCAAGCTCAATGCATTACCAATTCTCTGCACTGCCCTTTGGCTTATCTACTGCGCCCAGGGTCTTCACAAAATGCCTGGCACCAGTAATTGCATTTGCAGGCAAAAAGGAATTCAAATATATCCCTACTTGGACGACTGCCTTATTCAAGCAGAGAGCAAGGACATTCTACTAAAGCATCTGGAGTTTGTAAAAAAGATTACTAATTTGCCTAGGGTACACAGTAAACGAAAAGTAATCAAAACTAGTGCCCTCTCAAGAGATAATATTCTTGGGTGCAAGCTTAAATACAACTTCCCAGATGGCTTATCTCACACGCCAGACAAACAAAGGCAACTAACTCAGTACTTTCAACTGATGGCAACAAAGACCCAGCTCCCTGCAAGAAAAATTCTGCAGGCCCTGGGCTTCATGGCGTCCTGCATTCTACTAATTCCATATGCAAGACTGCATATGAGGAAACTACAATGGTATCTAAAATGTGTTTGGACTCAACATTGTCACAGCCTGGAGACAATCATAACTTTAATTCCCTGCCTCCAACAGGAGTTCCAATGGTGGTCCCAGGCCTGTCACCACAAGGGACAGCCTTTCACCTTACCCACAGCCAGGCATACAATAACAACGGATGCATCAGATTATGCCTGGGGGGCACATATGGCAGGAAAATGTATTCAGGGCACATGGCCCAAGGAGCAAATGCATCTTCACATCAATCAGAAAGAGATGCTAGCTGTACAGAATGCCCCGACAGCTTTCAAGGACCTACTACATCCAGGACAACTACTAATAAAGATGGACAATACCACAGTTATGTGGTACATAAACAAGCAAGGGGGCACACATTCCTACCCCCTATGCAGGCAAGCCATGACCTTGTGGAACACAGCACTAACCTATCAGGTACATCTGCAGGCACAATTCCTGCCAGGAACAAAAAATACACTGGCAGACGAACTAAGCAGAAATCTCATGGACCCTCACGAATGGAAACTAAATCCACAGATGTTCAGGATGATAACAAGGAAATTGGGACGCCCAGACATAGATCTTTTTGCCTCCCCTCACAATTGCCAACTACAGAAATTCTGCACAAGAACTTATCACTCTCAAGCATGGAAAGTGGATGCTCTATCATTCAGCTGGAAAGCTCTGACAGTCTATGCCTTCCCTCCAATGCCTCTTCTTACCAAGGTGCTTCTAAAAGTCAGACAAGAAAGGCCAAACATTATCCTGATTCCCCTAGACTGGCCACGCCAGCACTGGTAGCCAATCCTAAAAAGCTTGTCATATGGCCCAGCTTGGCCTTTACCTCAAATTCCTCATCTTCTGACTCAACAAAACAATCAGATTCTGCACAGTCAACTCAGAACCTTAAATCTGGCAGCATGGCAGATAATGTAGCCACTCAGACTGCACCTGTCTCTAAAGCTGTTATGGATGTCATTTTAGAAGCCAGGAGACCCAGCACTAGGAAATCTTATGCCGAAAAATGGAAGAGATTCTATGCTTGGAACCAGGCACAAGGGCTCGACCCACTTGTTCCAAATATACCTCAGATTTTACAATACCTACCTGAGATGTTGGACAAAGGCCTATATTTATCATCAACTAAAATCCATGCCTCTGCCATTTCAGCTCATTACAATACGGAACCTCCTATTTTTTTCACATCCGCTACTAAGACAGTACCTCAGAGGGGCAAAAAACATAAGACCCCCCCAAGGAGAGCACCAGTACCAACTTGGGATCTCAATTTTGTTTTAAAAAAACTCACACTGCCTCCTTTTGAACCAGCCAGCACAGCTGATATAAAATTATTATCATGGAAAACTGCCCTGCTCCTAGCAATAACTTCAACAAGAAGAGTATGAGTTACAGGCATTAATGGCTGTGGAACCTTTCATCATTTTTCACCAGGCAAGGGTTTCTCTCAGGACAAACCCAACATTCATGCCAAAAGTAGTTTCCAATGTGGCCCTGAACCAAACCATTCATTTACCAACTTTCTACCCAAATCCCCAGAATAAAGAGGAGAGACTTCTGCACGCTTTGGATATACACAGACAGCTACGATTCTACTTGGACAAAACAAAAGTTTTCAGAAAAACTGAGCAACTGTTTGTAGCCTATGCTGCAGGATCACAAGGAAAACCTATCACAAAGCAGACAATTTCAAAACGGATAGGACACTGCATTCGCTTCTTTTATGCACATGGCAAATCAGTGCCTAAGGTCATTAGGCCACATTCTACCAGAGCAACAGCCACTTCAGCAGCCTTTCTCAGAGGAGTACCAACCAAAGACATTTTAGAAGCTGCAACATGGAGCTCAGTGCACACTTTCACCAAGCACTACCACTTGCCTCTCTACTCTAAATCCAGAGCAAGCTTTGCCACTGCAGTCCTGCAGGGCCTTCTAGCCTCTCCAAATCCAATCTAGACCCAGCCGCCCAACCTCAGCTTTGGGATTCAACCCAAGTGTAATGACTGCAACAGTGAAACACGATGAACATAGTACAGATGTGTACCTACCATAAATGTAGATGTTCGAGTGTATTCACGGTTGCAGTCCAGGTTACCCACCCACCATCCCCCTTTACATTGCTGGGACTTCTTTGTACTACTCAACTCTATACAACCTATGTGGTGTATTTGCTTGTAGATGAAGGAAATGTTTATATTAGTACATGCATGCTTTTTGGCATAATTTTATTTTTTCCAGCTTTCTTATCTGGGGGCACCTGACATCTGGCGCAAGAAAAACTGAAGAAAATAGCGTTGGTTGCATCTTTTATACCACTGGTGCACTGACGTCAGGGAAGAGGCGACAGCAACCAACGCCGGACCAAGACTTTGGAACTCTGGCCGACTGCGGGTAGCCTGCCTGTAGATAACCCCTGCCAACTGCAGGTAGCCTGCCGGCGGACAACCCAAGTGTAATGACTGCAACAGTGAAACACGATGAACATCATGCATGCACTAAGATAAACATTTCCTTCATCTACAAGCAAATACACCACATAGGCTGTATAGAATAAAGAAGTAGAGATAAGACCCAGCAAATGAAAGGGGGATGGTGGGAAGGCAACCTGGACTGCAACAGTGAATACACTCGAACATCTACATTTATGGTAGGTACACAACTGTACTATGTTCATCGTGTTTCACTGTTGCAGTCATTACTCTTGGGTTGAATCCCAAAGCTGAGGATGGGTGGCTGGGCTAAATAGGATTAGGAGAGGCTATGAGGCCCTGCAGAACTGCAGTGGCAAAGCCTGCTCTGGATTTAGAGTAGAGAGGTAAGTGGTAGTGCTTTGTAAAAGTGTGCACTGAACTCCAAGTTGCAGCCTCTAAGATGTCTTTGGTTGGTACTCCTCTGAGGAAGGATGCTGAAGTGGCTGCTACTCTGGAAGAATGTGGCCTAATGCCCTTAGGCACTGATTTGCCATGCTGTGAGTAGCAGAAACAAATGCAATGGCCTATCCATTTTGAAATAGTCTGTTTTGAGATAGCCTTTCCTTGTGATCCTGCAGCATATGCTACTAAAAGTTGCTCAGTCTTTCTGAAAGCTTTAGTTCTGTCCAAGTAGAAGCGTAGCTGTCTGTGTATGTGCACAGAATGCAGACATCTCTCACCCTTGTTCTGTGGGTTTAGATAAAAGGTAGGCAAGTGAATGGTTTGGTTAAGGGCCACACTGGACACCACCTTAGGCATAAATGTAGGCTTCGTCCTCAGAGAAAAGTACAGTTTTGTACCTACCATAAATGTAGATGTTCGAGGATCCCCATTGCTGCAGTCCTTACTATTGGGTATAGTCCGCCGTCCAGTCGGCCCGAATACCAGAGTATAAGGCTGACGTCGGTCAGGGCGCATTAGACTGACGTCAGTACGTCAGGGTACTAATGCGCATGACCGACGTCATATCCTCAGTCTTTTCTTGCCCCAGATGTCAGAAGACCCTAAAAAGACAAGGCCCAAAATACCTGCACCAAAAATATGTACAATATATACAAGAATATATACAAAAATATAAGCATGTAACCTCACCTACACAACCACCCCTAAACACAGAGGGAAGGAGGGAGGTAAATTGGACTGCAGCAATGGGGATCCTCGAACATCTACATTTATGGTAGGTACAAAACTGTACTATGTTCTTCTTCCCCATTGCTGCAGTCCTTACTATTGGGTAGAATCCCAAAGCAGAGGTAAGGGAGGCTGGCAAATCATAAAGAAGCAGGAGCTGACAACATGCCTTGCAAAACAGCTGTGGCAAAACCAGCCCTAGACTTAGAGTAGATAGGAAGGTGATAATGCTTAGAGAAAGTATGCACTGAACTCCAAGTAGCTGCTTCCAAAATATCCTTAGTTGCCACCACCCTTAGAAATGCTGTTGAAGTGGCAGTAGCCCTAGTGGAATGAGGCCTAATCCCAGCTGGAATCTCCTTGCCATGATGGGAATAACAAAATGCAATGCAAAAGCCAATCCACCTAGAAATAGTTTGTTTTGACACAGGCTTGCCCTGTGAACTCAAAGCAAAAGAAACAAACAACTGCTGAGACTGCCTGAAATCCTTAGTCCTGCTTAAATAATAACGCAATTGCCTGTGTACATCTAAAGTGTGCAAAATCTTTTCCCCTTTATTTTGGGGGTCTGCATAAAAAGTAGGCAAATGAATAGTGTGGTTTAAAGCCACACTAGAAACCACCTTAGGCATAAAGGAAGGATTAGTGCGTAATGATACCCTATCCTTATGGAAAATCAAAAGGGCTCTACTGCCATAAGGGCCTGCAACTCAGACACCCTTCTTGCAGAAGTAATAGCCAACAGAAAAGCAGTCTTCCATGACAAGTATTTCAATTCAGCAGTAGCCGCAGGCTCAAAAGGTTGTAGAGTAAGTTTTTCCAACACAAAATTGAGATCCCAAGCAGGAGTAGGAGCTCTCGTGGGGTCTTATATTCTTTGCCCCTCTAAGAAACTGCTTGAACAAAGGATGCGAAAACAATGGTGGGTCACAATCATAGTGAGCTGAAATTGCTGCAGCATGAATCTTAATGGAAGAGAAGGACAAACCTTTGTCCAATAACTCAGTAAGATATTGAAGAGCCACACTCAAATTAGGCTCAGAAACCTGCAAATTCTTTGCTGTACTCCAAAATAAAAATCTCTTCCATTTTTCTGCGTACACTTTCCTTGTACTAGGTCTTCTAGCTTCCATAATCACATTTAAAACTTGTTGAGGAAGTTGAGACCTGCTGTGTTTCAACACAGAATATGCCAGGCTGTTAGATGAAGAGAGTGAAGTTTGACATTGAGCAGATGACCATCCTTCTGAGATAACAGATGAGGAATCAGAGGTAAAGGCCATGGAGGCTTCCTTACCAGACTCCGTAGTAGTGGGTACCAGTGTTGCCGAGGCCAATCTGGAGCTATCAAAATCATCCTTGGCCTGTCTTGTCTGACCTTTAATAGTACCTTTGGAAGAAGAGGCAGAGGAGGAAAGGCATACACATGAAGGTTTTTCCAACTGAAAGACAGAGCATCCACTTTCCAAGCTGTGTGATGAAACCCCTTTGTGCAATACTGTGGCAGCTGGTGGTTTAGTGGAGAAGCGAACAGATCTATGTCTGGAGTTCCCCATGACACTGTCAATTTTTGAAATACATGAAGATCCAGTTTCCACTCGTGGGGATCCATGATTTGTCTGCTTAACACATCTGCTAAGGAGTTCTGTGCTCCGGCAGAAACCTTGCCTGAAGAGTTAGTTGCAAGCTTAGCAGTCTCCCATAAAATCATTGCTTGCCTGCATAGAGGATAAGAATGTGTTCCCCTTGCTTGTTGATGTACCACATGACAGTTGTGTTGTCTGTTAGAATCAACACCTGCCCTGGAAGAAGTAACTCCTTGAAAGCCATCAATGCAAACTGGACTGCTAACATCTCCTTCATGTTGATATGTAGATGCTGTAGTCTGGCAGGCCACTTGTCTTGTATCCACTTTCCATTTAGATGAGCTCCCCAAGCAATGTCCGAGGCATCTGTCGTTAAAATCTGACTCGCCTCTGGCGGGTCACAGAGAGTCCCTTGTTTAGGTGACATTCCTGAGCCCACCACAAAATTCTTTTGAAGGCAAGGTATTATTTGAATGACAGTGTCCAAATCCTGGCAGTGCTGTGTCCATACATTTTGAGATACCATTGTAGCTTCCTCATATGCAGTTTGGCATTGGGAAGCACCAGAATACAAGATGCCATGAACCCTAATGCTTGAAGGACTGTCCTTGCAGTCAGCACGGACTGATGAGATAGTTGATGGAAGTAAAGTGACAGACTCTTTTGTTTGTCCGGGGTTAAAAAGGCCATCTGGGCTGCTGTATTCAGTCTCACACCCAGAAAGCACATGTCTTGAGAGGGTACTAGACTGGACTTTATTTCGTTCACAGAATACCCTAGGCATCTTAGCACTGCTATAACATATTCCAGATGCTGTAGAAGGTCTTCCTTTTCTTGAGCCAGAATCAGGCAGTCGTCCAAGTAAGGATAGATTTGAATTCCTTGAAGCCTGAAGTAAGCTATCACTGGAGCCAGAACCTTTGTGAATACTCTGGGCAGTAGATAAGCCAAAGGGCAATGCAGAGAACTGATAATGAGAATCTCCAGCTCGAAACCAGATACTTCCTGCAACTTAGCCTTATAGGCACATGAAGGTAAGCTTCCTTGAGATCTAAAGTTACCATCCAGTGATCTTTGCCCAGCAGAGGTAAAAGCTGTTGTAACGTCAACATCTTGAACTTGGGAATGTCCAGAAAAGTGTTGAGGAGAGATAAATCCAAAATTGGTCTCCACGTGTTCCCCTTCTTTGGTACTAGGAACAGGCGAGAATAAAATCCTAGGCCCCTTTCTGATACAGGGACTGGCTGAATGGCCCCATCTGGAGTAACTGAGAAACTTGCTTGTGAGCCTCTTTTCTTTGTGGAGGAGGAACGTCTGGCATGCCTTTGAAAGGGGCATTGTACGGAAATAAAATCTGTAACCGTGGTGAATGATATCCAACACCCATTTGTCTTGAGTAATTAAATCCCAATTTTCTTTGAAAAGAGACAGTCTTCCTCCCAAAGGAGCTGCCAGACGAGAATCTACTGGCAGCTGAAAAGACAGGTCATTGGGTCTGTTCTGAAAGGACTGACCCCTGCCCTCACCAGAAGTCTGAGCACGTGAACTCCCTGTTCTAGGCCTAAAAGAACCTTGTGCCCTGCCCCTACCACGTCTAGACCTACCCCTAGACTGGGAATCATAAGCAGGATATGTCCACCCCTTAGCAGGCCAATTTCTACTAAACTTGGTGGCTGCACCTGCAAAAATCTTTAACAGTTTGCATAGACTTAGCTTTGTCCTCCATTTTCTTTAAAACTGCTTCCACAGGCGATCCAAACAACACATCAGACTGTAAAGGAGCATCCAAAATCCTTGTCTTAACATGCTCAGCTAAATTCTGATCCCTCAACCAGGCATGCCTGCGAAGAACAGAACTAGTAGCAGCCACCCTCGAGGAGGCCTGTACAGCATCAAAACCACATTGCAAAGAATGCTTACCCACTTGTTCAGACACATGAACCAAATCCAGCAACTCTTTACACTCAATACCTTCCGCCAAAGCATCCACCTTAGATTTTAATTGTGAAAGGAGATAATTCTGATATTTTAGCATGTGAAACTGACAATTCAACGCTCTCATGGCTAGAGTGGAAGAAGTATACACTTTCTTTCCCCACCTATCCAAAGCCCTTGCCTCTTTATCAGTGGGAACAGGATTTTTAACCACAGAAGCCTTAACACCTTTAGGCCCTTGAGAAATAGTTTCTGGGTCCGCCCTAGGACTCTTAAACAAATACTTATGAGCTTGGCACCCTATAATACCTATCAGGCTTAGCAGGAGCAGGAGGCAAAGAGTCAGGGTTCAGGAAGCCTCTGCAAAACATCTTCCACCACATTCAACACAGGAGGAATAGCTAAGGGCCTATGCTGGGGTAAAACAAGAATTCCCTAAGCCTCTTCCTGGAATCAGAGTAATCCTTGCCTTCACATTTAAAGTCCTCCCTCATGGAATGCAGACTCTCTGGAAATGAGAAATCCTCAGGAGGAGAAGCTGTAGGAGTGGAATCATCCACATCAGAATCAGAATAAGTAGGATACTCCTGCAAGTCTTCCCAGAAGACTCTGAAGCCTCTGAACACTGTTCAAAACTATCAAACTCGGTTCCACCCTAGGCCTCTTATCAGGAGGGCATAGAACCTCTAATCATAGTAATCAAATCTTCTGCCATTTTAAGCATATGTTTCTTAGGTACAGAACCGAAATGCTAGGAGAAGCCCCACTGAAGCTGAACTTGGCCTACCTCTCAAAGAAGTTTTGGCAACAGAAGGAGGCTCTAACTACCTTGGGAAGAGAGGGAAGAACAGTTACCTGAGAAGCCCCTCAGCCAGGCCTACCTCCTGAGAAGGCACATCCTGTAACAGTAAAGTTTCTGCCTGAGACTCCATGGAGACTCCTGGCAAAACCTCTGGCTCCACTGAGCCTTCTAAAGAACCGGCGTCCGGGACTGCGGTTCATCAACCCTAGGCTTCGCTGTTTTGTCCTTGCGCTTCTTGGGAAGCGTCGGGGCATCCGGCGGCATTTTATAATTACAACGCTTCCCAAACACTAACCTGGCACAGTCTAACCTCCTCTTAATAGTGCGTTTGTTAAACCTAGCACAAGGCGGCAACCAACAACGCCGTGCTCAGGCCCTAAACAAGGTATACACAAGGTATGGTAATCCCTATGAGGTATCTGTTTCCCACAAGAAATACAGTTATTCACTTTTTCTGACATCCGGATAAATACTGAGGCAAGAAAAACCAAAATGTTCCCCAACGGGGTACTTAGCCAACTCTGTTTCGGTCTGAAACTCCGGTTTCGGAAATATTTCAGAACGCCAACCTGCACTCGCAAAACTGCTTCTGCATCGGACCATGCGGCAAAAAAGACTGGGGATATGACGTCGGTCATGCGCATTAGTACCCTGACGTACTGACGTCAGTCTAATGCGCCCTGACCGACGTCAGCCTTATACTCTGGTATTCGGGCCGACTGGACGGCGGACTATACCCAATAGTAAGGACTGCAGCAATGGGGAACGAAGAACATCCCTGTCTGGATGGAAAATGATAAAAGGTTCCACAGCCATGAGTGCCTGTAACCCCGAGATTCGTCTTGCAGAGGTTATTGCTAGGAGTAGAGCTGTTTTCCAGGATAAGAATTTAATATCCGCTGTTGAGGCTGGCTCAAAAGGAGGCAGTGTGAGTTTTTTCTAAAACATAATTTAGGTCCCATGCAGGTATTGGTGCTCTTCTTGGGGGTCATATGTTTTTTGCCCCTCTGAGGTACTGTCTTATTAAAGGATGAGAAAAGATAGGTGGGTTCCGTATTGTAATGGGCTGAAATGGCAGAGGCATGAATTTAATTGATGAAAAGGATGAGCCTTTGTCCAGCATCTCAATTAAATATTGTAAAATCTGAGGAATATTTGGTACAAACGTGTCAAGTCCTTGTTCCTGGTTCCAAGCACAGAATCTCTTCCATTTTTCTGCATAAGATTTTCTGGTACTGGGCCTCCTGGCCTCCAAGATAACATCCATTACAGCTTTGGAGAGTGGAGTGTTATGAATGGCTACATTATCCGCCATGCTGCCAGAATTAAGGTCCTGAGTTGGCTGTGCAGGATCTGATTGTTTTGTTGGGTCAGTAAGTGAGAAGTTTGAGGCAATGTCCAGGCTTGGTCCTTGAGACAAGTTCTTTAGAATTGGGTACCAGTGCTGGCGTGGCCAGTCTGGGGCAATCAGTATAATTTTTGGCTTCTCTTGTCTGACCTTTAGGAGTACCTTGGGGAGTACAGGCAGTGGAGGAAAGGCATTTACTGTTAGGTTTTTTAAGCTGAAGGATAGGGCATCCACTTTCCATGCTTGCTTGTGGTAAATCCTTGTGCAGAATTTCTGTAGTTGGCAGTTGTGTGGGGAGGCAAATAGATCTATGTCTGGGCATCCCCATTTTCTTGTTATCATGCTGAAGACTTGTGGATCCAGTTTCCACTCGTGGGGGACCATGAGCTTTCTGCTTAGTTCGTCTGCCAGAGTATTTACTTTTCCCGGCAGGAATTGTGCTTGCAGGTGAACTTGATAAGTCAATGCTGTGTCCCACAAAGTCATGGCTTGTCTGCAGAGGGGGTAGGAATGTGTGCCTCCCTACTTGTTTATGTACCACATGACTGTAGTATTGTCCGTCTTTATTAGTAGTGGTCCTGGATGAAGTAGATCCTTGAAAGCTGTCAGGGCATTCTGAACAGCTAGCATCTCTTTTTGATTGATATGAAGATGCATTTGGCTTGCGGACCATGTGCCCTGAATACATTTTCCTGCCATGTGGGCCCCCAGGCATAATCTGATGCATCTGTTGTTAGTGTCTGCCTGGCTGTGGATAAAGTGAATGGCTGTCCCTTGTTGTGGTGACAGGCCTGTGCCCACCATCAAAACTCCTGTTGCAGGCAGGGAATGAGGGTAATTAACGTTTCCAGGCTGTGACAATGTTGAGTCCAAACACTTTTTAGATACCATTGTAGTTACCTCATATGCAGTCTGGCATATGGAATTAGCAGTATGCAGGATGCCATGAAGCCCAAAGCCTGCAGAATTTTTTTTTTGCAGATAACTGGGTCTTTGTTGCCAACATTTTGAAGTAAGAAGTCAGTTGTTTTTGTTTGTCTGGCGTGAGATAAGCCATCTGGGCAGTTGTATTTAAGCTTGCACCCAGGAATATTATCTCTTGAGAGGGTACTAGTTTTGATTTCTTTTTGTTTGCTGTGCACCCTAGGCAAATTAGTAATCTTTTTACAAACGCCAGATGCTGTAGTAGAATGTCTTTGTTCTCTGCTTGAATAAGGCAGTCGTCCAAGTAAGGATATATTTGAATTCCTCTTTGTCTGCAAAATGCAATTACTGGTGCCAGGCATTTAGTAAAGACCCTGGGTGCAGTAGATAAGCCAAAGGGCAGTGCAGAGAATTGGTAATGCATTGAGCCAGCTATGAATCTGAGGTATCTTCTGCAATTTTGTCTGATTGGGACATGCAGGTATGTCTCTTTTAGGTCCAAAGTAACAAGCCAAGCCTTCTTGCCCAGCATGGGCAGAAGTTGCTGCAGAGTCAACATTTTGAATTCTGGAATGTCCAGAAATGTGTTTAGAATAGACAGGTCCAGTATTGGTCTCCAGGCTTTGTCCTTTCTGGGCACCAGTTAACGTCTCGAGTAAAATCCTTGTCCCTGCTCTTGCTGTGGTACTCGCTGAATGGCCCTCATGTCCATGAAACTTGCTTTTGTGCCTCTGCCCATTGATTGTGTGGCAGGTCTGGCATACCTTTTGCCCTTGGCAGGGTGTGAAAGTGGAACCTGTAGCCCTGAGACACTGTGTTCAAGACCCATTTGTCCTGAGTAATCATGTGCCAATTTGGTTATAAAAGTGCTAGTTTTTCCCCTAAGGGGGCTGCCAAAAGATAAGTGCTTGGTTCTCGCAGAGGAAAGTCATTGGGACTGTTTCCTGTATAGTTGTGATTTGTCCTCTCCGCTTTTGGAGGTAGAAGCACCCCATTGTTTAGGCCTGTATGAGCCTTGGGGCTGGGATCTGCCTCTGGGGCGTCTGTATCTGCCTCTTTGTGGCCTGCCTGACACTGGAAAGGACCAATTCTTTGTAGGCCAGTTCCTGCTAAATCTGGGTGGCTGTACCTGTAGGAAATCCTTAACTGTCTGCATGGATTTCGCTTTATCCTCCATTTTCTTCAACACCTCTTCTGCTTTAACACCAAACAAGGTATCATGCTGTAATGGAGCATCCAATAGTTTTGCTTTAACATGATCAGGCAGATTCTGTTCCTTTAACCAAGCATGCCTTCTAATGACAGAACCCGTAACTGCGGCCCTGCATGAGGCCTCCAGTGAATCAAAACCACATTGCAAAGTATGCTTTCCCACTTGTTCAGCTGCATGCAATAAATCCAGCATTTCCTTATCAGAACATTCAGAATTTGTCAACATTTTCTGTTTAAGCAGTGACATTAAATATTGCTGATATTTAAGCATATGAAACCGATAATTAAAAGCCCTTACAGCCAATGTAGCAGAAGTGTAAACTTTTTCCCCCATCTGTCCAGTGCCCTAGAATCCCTATCAGAGGGGACAGGTTTTTTTGCAGTGGAAGCCTTGACCCCTTTGGGACCCTGAGATATAGTTTCTGGGTCAGCAGCAGGGTTTTTATATAGAAATTTATGAGAGTCTGGAACCTTGTAGTATCTGTCTGGCTTGGCAGGAGCAGGGGGTAAAGAGTCAGGAGACAGGCCAGACTCTGAAAATACATCTACAATGTCTAGAACAGGTGGAATAGCAAGAGGTCTGTGCTGAGGTAGTAAAAGAAAATCTCCGAGCCTTTTCTTAGATTCTAAATAATCTTGGCTCTCCCAGTGAACATGATCCCGCATAATATGCAGGGTTTCCCCAAAAGAATAATCCTCAGGAGGAGAAGCTGAAGGAATAGATTCTTCAGCATCAGAATCCTCATAAGGTGGAAGAGAGTATCCCTGTTCAGAAGAGGAGTCAGAGGAAATTGAAACCGGATCTGAGGAGTCATATTCTGTCTCTTGCCTAGGCCTCTTATCAGGAGAGTGATGGGAACCCCTGATCAAAGTAATTAGGTCTTCGGCCATTTTAAGCATCTGTTTCTTAGGCATGGAAGTCTGTCCAGGAGAATGCTGTACTTGTTTCTTTGTCTTTGAAGCTGAGATAGGCTTTTGTGTAGGTCTGAAAACACCCTCAGAAGCCGGATGCCTGCTCAGCGGCTCCGGATCCATCTGAGGGAATAGTTTCCGAGGGTCCAATACCTTGAGTATCCAGAGGCCTAGTCGGCTCCACGTGGGAGTCAGCAGCGGCCTGTGGCTCTGAGGTAGCGGGTGTCAGGGGCTGCGAAAGTGCCTCACTGAGAACCGGCGACTGGCCGAGCGGGAGCCTCGTAGTCGGTTTTGGACCTTGGATGCCTGTCCTTTTCCTTGCGTTTTTTGTAGACTCCGGTCGTCGGCTGTTCCGACGGCATTATATAATTAAACCTTCGGCCAAAGTAATGAAAAGAAAATCGTACCGACGCTTAATAGTGCGTTGGTTAAATCTAGCACAAAACCGACAACTAGCAACGTCGTGATCAGGGCCTAGGCAAGGAATACAGTAAGAATGAAAATCCTTATGAGGTATTTGCTTCCCACAAGAAACACAATTGTTAACTTTTTCTGACATCGGTCTGGAGCAAGAAAAAAGTTTCCCCAATGGGGTACTTAGCTTTAATGAAGACTTCGGATCTGAAATTCGATTCTGAAACTCTCAGGAGTCGGCCGACCGGCACTTGCGAACTGCTTTTGCTTCGGTCACTGCGTGGCAAGAAAGACGGAAGAAAATGGCGTTGACTGCATCTTTTATACCCCTGGCACACTGATGTCAGGGAAGAGGCGACAGCAACCGACGCCGGACCAGGACTTTGGAATTCAGGCCGACTGCGGGTAGCCTGCCAGCAGGATAACCCAAGAGTAATGACTGCAACAGTGAAATACGATGAACATCAGAACTCACGCACTGAGCTTCACCTGAGAGATCCACCATTGCAGCTCCTCCTTTAGGAAAGGCAACAGAGGAAATTAGAAATCCAGAGGGTGGCAAAGCTTCGACCAAAGGGACTTTAAGTACTACTGTATCTTTCTCATGTGTAATCTGGCATGAGGCACCACTGCAATTGGGGCTGCCAAGTATCCTAGGGCGCATACAATCTCTCTTGCTGAGGTCACAGACAGGGGGAGTAAGGAGTGGAATTAACTGGTGAGAAGACAGCCTTCCTTCCTCGGGAAAAAGTTACTGACAGGGTATTCAGTTTGTCACCTAGGACAACTGTATTCTGGCACAATGTCAGAGAAAACTTTCTGAGAGTGACAGTGAAAGTACAGTTGTGTACCTACCATAAATGTAGATGTTCGAGTGTATTCACTGTTGCAGTCATTACACTCGGGTTATCCTGCTGGCAGGCTACCGCAGTCGGACTGAATTCCAAAGTCCTGGTCCGGCGTTGGTTGCTGTCGCCTCTTCCCTGACGTCAGTGTGCCAGGGGTATAAAAGATGCAGCCGATGCCATTTTCTTCAGTTTTTCTTGCCCCAGATGTCAGGTGCCCCCAAAAGGGTAGGCTGTAAAAATTATGATCATAAAAAAGCATGCACATAACATTCATCTACAAGCAAATACACCACATCGGTTGTACAGAATAGATAGGTACAGATAAGTCCCAGCAAAGAAAAAGGGGGATGGTGGGAGGGTAAAGTACAGTTTTGTACCTACCATAAATGTAGATGTTCGAGTGTTCACACTGCTGCAGTCATCACACTTGGGTTATCCTGCCATCATGCGGTCCAGCAGTCGGCCAGAGTTCCAAAGTCTTGGTCCGGCGTCGGTTACTGTCGCTTCTTCCCTGACGTCAGTGCGACAGGGGTATAAAAGAGGCAGCCGACGCCATTTTCTTCAGTTTTTCTTGCCCCAGATGTCAGGTGCCCCCAAATAGGAAGGCAATACATAATCCTAAGTAAATTACATAAGTAGAAAACAATAGCTACAGCTGTAAGCAAATACACCATATAGAAATACATCTTAGAGATTGTATAAACAGGGAGCTATAGATAAAACCCAGCTAAAAAGAGGGGAAGGTGGGAGGGTAACCTGGACTGCAGCAGTGTGAACACTCGAACATCTACATTTATGGTAGGTACAAAACTGTACTATGTTCATCGTGTTAGACTGCTGCAGTCATCACACTTGGGTTGAATCCCAAAGCTAAGGCTGGGCGGTTGGTACTAAACAGGGTTTGGAGAAGCTAGTAGGCCCTGCAAAACTGCAGTGGCAAAGCCAGCTCTGGTTTTTGAGTATAGAGATAAGTGGTAGTGCTTGGTGAAGGTGTGCACTGAACTCCAAGTTGCAGCTTACAAAATATCCTTGGTTGGTACCCCTCTGAGGAAGGCTGCTGATGTTGCTGTAGCCCTGGTGGAATGAGGCCTAATGTTACCAGGTACAGGTTTCCCATGGTGTGTGTAGCGGAAACGGATACAATGTCATATCCATTTTGAAATGGTCTGTTTTGATATAGGCTCTCCTTGAGATCCTGCAGCATAGGATACAAAGAGCTGATCAGATTTTCTGAAAACCTTTGTTTTATCCAAGTAGAAACGTAATTGTCTGTGAATGTCCAAAGAGTGTAGGAGCCTTTCCCCTTTATTCTGGGGGTTTGGATAAAAGGTGGGTAAATGAATGGTTTGGTTTAGAGCCACACTGGATACTACCTTTGGCATAAAGGAAGGGTTAGTTCGTAAAGAGACTCTGTCTTGATGAAAAATGATGAAAGGCTCCACTGCCATTAGGGCCTGTAGCTCTGAGACTCTTCGTGCTGAAGTTATTGCTAGCAGCAGGGCAGTTTTCCATGATAAAAAATGTAAATCAGCTGAAAAAGCTGTCTCGAAGGGTGGTAGTGTAATTTTTTCCAAAACAAAATTGAGGTCCCAAGTTGGTGTTGGTGCTCTGCGGGGTGGTCTTCTGTTCTTAGGCCCTCTGAGGTACTGTCTTAATAACGGATGTGAAAAAATAGGAGGATCCGTGTTGTAATGAGCTGAAATAGCTGAAGCGTGGATCTTTATAGATGAAAAGGAAAGGCCTTTGTGCAACATCTCAGTTAAATATTGCAGAATCTGAGGAATATTTGGGACAAGAGGATTTTGGCCTTTAGCTTGGTTCCAGGCGCAGAATCTTTTCCATTTGTCTGAGTAGGTTTTCCTGGTGCTGGGTCTCCGTGTTGTAATGAGCTGAAATAGCTGAAGCGTGGATCTTTATAGATGAAAAGGAAAGGCCTTTGTGCAACATCTCAGTTAAATATTGCAGAATCTGAGGAATATTTGGGACAAGAGGATTTTGGCCTTTAGCTTGGTTCCAGGCGCAGAATCTTTTCCATTTGTCTGAGTAGGTTTTCCTGGTGCTGGGTCTCCTGGCCTCCAGAATGACATCCGCTGTAGAGAGAAGTGCTGACTGGTTGTTTAGATAATCTGCCATGCAGCCAGATTTAAAGTCTTGAGCTGGCTGTGTAGAATCTGAATGTTTTGCTGAGTCAGCAGGCGAGGAATTTGAGGTAAAATCCATGGTGGGCCTTGAGCCATGTTCCTTAACATTGGATACCAGTGTTGGCATGGCCAGTCTGGAGCAATGAGAATCATTTGTGGCCTCTCTAATTTGGCTTTTAGCAGCACCTTTGCCAGAAGAGGCAGTGGAGGAAAGGCATACACTGTTGGCGTTTTCCAACTGAATGAGAGGGCGTCCACTTTCCAAGCTAGAGTGTGGTATGTCCTTGTGCAAAACCTTCGCAGTTGGTAGTTTTGGGGGGAGGCAAACAGATCTATGTCTGGGTTCCCCCATTTTTGAGTTATCATTGTGAATACTTGTGGGTCTAGTTTACACTCGTGAGGATCCATGATATTTCTGCTTAGTTTGTCTGCCAATGTATTTTTCTTTCCTGGCAGGAATTGTGCTTGTAGTTGAACTTGGTAGGTCAGTGCTGTGTTCCACAAGGTCATTGCTTGCCTGCATAAGGGGTAGGAATGTGTGCCCCCTTGTTTGTTTATGTACCACATCACTGTGGTGTTGTCCGTCTTTATTAGTTGTTGTCCTGGATGTAGGAGGTCCTTGAAAGCTGTTAGAGCATTTTGTACAGCTAGCATCTCTTTTTGATTGATATGTAGATGCCTTTGATCTGCAGACCATTTGCCCTGAATACACTGTCCTGCCATGTGTGCTCCCCAGGCATAATCCGATGCATCTGTTGTTATAGTTTGCCTATCTGTGGGTAAGGTAAAAGGCTGACCCATGTTGAGGTGACATGCCTGAGCCCACCATAGAAACTCCTGATGAAGACAGGGAATGAGTGGAATTATTGTTTCCAAGCTGTGGCTGTGTTGAGTCCATATGCTTTTCAGGTACCATTTTAATTTCCTCATATGCAGTTTGGCATATGGTATTAGTAGTATGCAAGATGCCATGAATCCCAAGGCCTGCAGAATTTTTCTTGCAGGGAGTTGGGTCTTTGTTGCCATCATTTTGAAGTACTGAGTCAGTTGTCCTTGCTTGTCTGGCGTGAGATAACCCATCTGGGCCATTGCATTTAAGCTGGCACCCAGGAAAATTATGTCTTGTGAGGGCACTAGTTTTGACTTCTTTTCGTTTACTGTGTACCCTAGGCAACTTAGTAGGTTTTTTACAAACGCCAAATGTTTTAAAAGAATGTCCTTGCTGTCTGCTTGAATAAGGCAGTCGTCCAGGTATGGATATATTTGGATTCCTCTTTGTCTGCAGTATGCAATTACTGGTGCCAGGCATTTTGTGAAGACCCTGGGCGCAGTAGGTAAGCCAAAGGGCAGTGCAGAGAATTGGTAATGAGTTGTACCTGCTATAAATTGGAGGTATCTTCTGCAATTTTGTCTGATAGGGACATGCAGGTATGCCTCCTTGAGGTCCAACGTTACTAGCCAAGCCTTCTTGCCCAGCATGGGAAGAAGTTGCTGTAGTGTGAGCATCTTGAATTTGGGTACTTCCAGGTATGTGCTTAGAATTGAAAGGTCCAGAATGGGTCTCCAGGCTTTGTCCTTTCAGGGAACCCGAAAGAGTCTTGAGTAAAATCCTTGTCCTTGCTCCTGTGTAGGAACCTGCTGAATGGCTCTCATGTCCATGAGTGCTGTAATTTGTCTTTGAGCCTCTGCCCGTTGATTTGATGGCAGGTTTGGCATTCCTTTTATCCTTGGTAAGGTGTGAAAGTGGAACTTGTATCCTTGAGTTACAATATTTAGGACCCATTTGTCTTTTGTGATGATGTGCCAATTGTCTGCAAAAAGTGCAAGTTTTCCTCCCAAGGGAGCTGCCAAGAGTGATTTGCTTGGCAGTCTGAGGGGTAAGTCATTGTGATTGTCTTCTGATAATTTTGAGACCTGTCCTCTCCTCCTTTCTGGGTTGTGGCACCCCATTGTCGTGGCTTGTAAGAGCCTTGTGGCTGACCTCTGCCCCTTGGGCATCTGTATTTGCCCCTCTGAGGTCTGTCAGAAGTTGGAAAGGACCAGTTTTTTGTTGGCCAATTTCTGCTGAAATGAGGGGGTTGGACCTGTAAAAAATCCTTGACCGTCTGCATAGATTTTGCCTTATCCTCCATTTTCTTTAAAACTTCTTCTGCTTTCACACCAAATAAACCATCCTGCTGTAAGGGTGCATCCAATAACTTTGCTTTAACATGATCAGGTAAAGTTTGTTCTTTTAACCAAACATGCCTATGAATGACAGGCCCTGTTACAGCTGCTCTGCAAGAAGCTTCCAATGAATCAAATCCACTTTGCAAAGTATGTTTTCCCACTTGTTCTGCTGCATGCAACAAATCTTGCATTTCCTTGTAATCAGGCTGCTCTGTATGAGTGCTCATTTTTTGTTTTAATTGAGACATCAAATATTGTTGATATTTCAGCATGTGAAACTGGCAATTTATGGCCCTCATAGCTAGAGTGGCTGAGGTATATACTTTCTTTCCCCATCTGTCTAGTGCTCTAGAATCCCTTTCAGACGGTACAGGATTTTTAGCAATAGAGGCCTTAACCCCTTTGGGACCCTGGGAAATGGTTTCTGGGTCAGTAACAGGGCTTTTATATAGGAATTTATGCGAGTCAGGGACTCTGTAGTATCTGTCTGGTTTGGCTGGTGCAGGAGGTAATGAATCTAGGTTAAGGCTAGATTCTGAATAAACATCATCCACAATGTCCAACAAAGGTGGAATAGCAAGGGGTCTGTGCTAGGGTAGTAAGAGGAACTATCGGAGCCTTTTCTTAGAATCAGAGTAATCCTGGCCTTCCCAGTGGAAATGTTCCCTCATGGTATGTAAAGTTTCCCCAAAAGAGTAGTCTTCTGGGGGAGATGCTGAAGGAATAGACTCTTTAGCATCAGTCCTCATAAGGGGGAAAAGAGTACTCCTGTTCCTGAGAAGAATCTGAGGTAATGGAGACCTGGTCAGAGGAAGTGTAGTCCTCCTCCTGTCTATGCCTTTTGTCAGGTGGGGGATGGGAACCCCTGATTATGATAATTAAGTCTTCGGCCATCTTAAGCATCTGTTTCTTAGGCATGGGGCCTTTCACTGGAGACTGCTGTACAGGCTTCCTTACTTTTAATCGAGTTTTCAGTTTTGCAAAAGATTTAATAGTAAGTGTAGTCGGTCTGAAGACACGTTCAGCAACTGATGGGCTTTCAACTGCACCAGAATCCCCATCAGCCATGGAGTCGGAAGGGCCTAAAGAAAAAAGCCCTGGAGGCCCTGCAATCTCTGCTTGGGAGTCAGATGCAGGCTGGAGTTCTAATTCAGCGGTCGTCAGGGGCTGCGTAGGTGCCTCACTGAAAACCAGAGAGCCGGCGACTGGCCTAGCAGAGGCCTCGGTGTCTGGTTTGGGTCTCGGCTGCCTATCCTTATCTTTGCACTTTTTATGAATCCCAGTCTGTTGCTCCAATGGCATGGTATAATTACATTTTCAGCCAAAATAATGTCAGGCGAAATCAAACCGACATTTAATAGTTCGTTTGCTAAACCTAGCACAAAATCGACAACCTGTGATGTCGTGGTCCGGGCCTAGGCAAGGGATACAATAAGAATGAAAATCCTTATGAGGTAATTTGCTTCCCACAAGAAATGCAATTAACTTTTTCTGACATCGGACTAAGAAAAGGTTCCCCAACGGGGTACTTAGGTTTATTAAAGACTTCGGTCTGAAATTAGATTTGAAAATCTCAGGAGTCGGCCGACCGGCACTTGCGAACTGCTTCTGCTTCGGGCAGCGCGCGGCAAGAAAGACTGAAGAAAATGGCGTTGGCTGCCTCTTTTATACCCCTGTCGCACTGACGTCAGGGAAGAAGCGACAGCAACCGATGCCGGACCAAGACTTTGGAACTCGGGCTGACTGCGGGACCGCCTGACGGCAAATAACCCAAGTGTGATGCTTGCAGCAGTGTAACACGATGAACATCCTGGACTGCAACAGTGAATACACTCGAACATCTACATTTATGGTAGGTACAAAACTGTACTGTGTTCATAGTGTTTCACTGTTGCAGTTATTACACTTGGGTTGAATCCCAAAGCTGAGGTTGGGTGGCTGGGCCTAAATAGAGTTTGGAGTGGCTATGAGGCCCTGCAGAACTGCAGTGGCAAAGCCTGCTCTGGATTTAGAGTAGAGAGGTAAATGGTAGTGCTTTGTAAAAGTGTGCGCTGAAGTCCATGTTGCAGCCACCAAAATATCCTTGGTTGGTACTCCTCTGAGGAAGGCTGCTGAAGTGGCTGCTGCTCTGGTAGAATGTGGCCTAATGCCCTTGGGCACTGTTTTGTCATGTTGTGAATAGCTGAAACGTATACAGTGGCCTATCCATTTTGAAATAGTCTGCTTTGAAATGGCTTTTCCTTGGGAACCTGCAGCATACGCCACTAAGAGTTGCTCAGTCTTTCTGAAGGCTTTAGTCTTGTCCAAGTAAAAGCGTAGCTGACTGCGTATGTCCAAAGTATGCAGAAGTCCCCCCCCCATTCCCTTATTCTGTGGGTTTGGATAAAAGGTAGGCAAATGTATGGTTTGGTTTAGAGCCACGCTGGACACTACCTCAGGCATAAATGTCGGGTTTGTCCTTAGAGAAACCCTGTCCTGATGGAAAATAATAAAAGATTCCACAGCCATTAGTGCCTGTAACTCTGAGACTCTTCTTGCTGAAGTTATTGTTAGGAGAAGAGCGGTTTTCCATGACAAGTATTTTATCTCTGCTGTGTTGGCTGGCTCAAAAGGAGGCAGTGTGAGTTTTTCCATGAAAAAATTGAGGTCCCATGTAGGTATTGGAGCTCTCCTTGGAGGTCTTATGTTTTTGGCCCCTCTGAGAAACTGTCTTAGCAGTGGATGAGAAAAAATAGGTGGGCCCGTATTGTAATGAGCTGAAAATGGCAGAGGCATGGATCTTAATTGATGAGAAGGATAGGCCTTTGTCCAGCATCTCAGTTAGGTATTGAAAAATCTGAGGAATATTTGGTTCAAGCGAGTCAATTCCCTGCTCTTGGTTCCAAGCACAGAATCTCTTCCATTTTTCTGCTTAAGATTTTCTGGTGCTGGGCCTCCTGGCCTCCAAAATAACATCCATAACTGCTTTAGAGAGAGGTGTGTTCTGAATGATTACATTATCCGCCATGCAGCCAGACTTAGGGTTATGAGATGGCTGTGCAGGATCTGATTGTTCTGTTGGGTCAGCAAATGAGGTATTAGAGGCAATGTCCAGGCTGGGCCTTGAGACAAGCTCTTTAGGATTGGGTACCAGTGCTGGCATGGCCAGTCTGGGGCAATCAGTATCATTTTTGGCTTCTCTTATCTGACCTTTAGGAGTACCTTGGAGAGGAGAGGCAGAGGAGGGAAGGCATATACTGTAAGGGCTTTCCAGCTGAATGAAAGGGAGTCCACTTTCCATGCTTGCTTGTGATAAGTCCGAGTGCAGAATCTCTGTAGCTGGCAGTTGTGAGGGGAGGCGAATACATCTGTGTCTGGGCATCCCCATTTCCCTGTTATCATGTTGAAGATTTATGGATCCAGTTTCCACTCGTGAGGTTCCATGAGGTTTCTGCTTAGTTCATCTGCCAAAGTATTTGCCTTTCCTGGCAGGAATTGTGCTTGCAGATGTACTTGATAAGTCAATGCTGTGTTCCACAAAGTCATGGCTTGCCTGCAGAGGGGGTAGGAATGTGTACCCCCTTGCTTGTTTATGTACCACATGACTGTAGTATTGTCCGTCTTTATCAGTAGTTGTCCTGACGAAGTAGGTCCTTGAAGGCTGTCAGGGCATTTTGTACAGCTAGCATCTCTTTTTGAATGACATGAAGATGCATTTGGTTTGTGGGCCATGTGCCCTGAATACATTTCCCTGCCATGTGCGCCCCACAGGCATAATCTGATGCATCTGTTGTTAGTGTCTGCCTGGCAGTGGGTAAGGTGAATGGCTGTCCCTTGTTGTGATGACAGGCCTGTGCCCACCATAGAAATTCATGTTGCAGGCAGGGAATGAGAGTAATCACTGTTTCCAGGCTGTGGCAATGTTGAGTCCAAACACTTTTTAGATACCACTGTAGTTTCCTCGTATGCAGTCTTGCATATGGAATTAGTAGAATGCAGGATGCCATGTAGCCCAGAGACTGCAGAATTTTTCTTGCAGATAACTGGGTCTTTGTTGCCATGTCTTTGAAGTAAGAAGTCAGATGCCTTTGTTTGTCTGGCGTGAGATAAGCCATCTGGGCAGTTGTATTTAAGCTTGCACCCAGAAATATTCTCTCTTGAGAGGGCACTAGTTTTGATTTCTTTTCGTTTACTGTGTACCCTAGGCAAATTAGTAATCTTTTTACAAACGCCAGATGCTGTAGCAGAATATCTTTGTCCTTTGCTTGAAGGCAGTCGTCCAAATAGGGGTATATTTGAATTCCTCTTTGTCTGCAAAATGCAAATACTGGAGCCAGGCATTTTGTGAACACCCTGGGCGGAGTAGATAAGCCAAAGGGCAGTGCAGAGAATTGGTAGTGCATTGAGCCAGCTATGAATCTGAGGTATCTTCTGCAAAATTGTCTGATTGGGACATGCAGGTATGCCTCTTTAAGGTCCAAAGTTACAAGCCAAGCCTTCTTGTTCAGCATGGGCAGAAGCTGCTGTAGAGTCAACATTTTGAATTTTGGGACGTCCAGAAAAGTATTTAGAATAGACAGGTCCAGAACTTGTCTCCAGGCTTTGTCCTTTCTTGGTACTAAGAAAAGTCTTGAGTAAAATCCTTGTCCCTGCTCTTGTTGTGGCACTGGCTGAATAGCCCCCATGTCTATGAGAGATGAAACTTGTTTTTGTGCCTCTTGCCATTGATTGTGTGGCAGGTCTGGCGTACCTTTTGCTTTTGGAAGGGTGTGAAAGTGGAACCTGTAGCCCTGAGAGACTATATTTAAGACCCATTTGTCCTGGGTGATCTTGTGTCAGTTTTGTGAAAAAAGTGCTAGCTTTCCCCCTAAGGGTGCTGCCAAAAAAGAAGTGCTTTGCAATGGCATAGGGAAGTCATTGGGACTGTTTTCTATAAGGCTGTGATTTGTCTTCTCCGCTTTTGGAGGTAGAAGCACCCCATTGTTTGGGCCTGTATGAGCCCTGGGGCTGTTACCTGCCTCTAGGGCATCTGAATCTGCCTCTTTGTGGTCTGTCTGACACTGGAAAGGACCAATTCTTAGAGGGCCAGTTCCTGCTAAATCTGGGTGGCTGTACTGTAAGAAATCCTTTACTATCTGCATAGATTTTGCCTTATCCTCCATTTTCTTTAACACCTCCTCTGCCTTAACACCAAATGAAGTATCATGCTGTAATGGAGCATCCAATAATTTTACTTTAACATGATCAGGCAGATTCTGTTCCTTTAACCAAGCATGCCTTCTAATAACAGAACCTGTAACAGCGGCCCTGCATGAGGCCTCCAGTGAATCATAGCCACATTGCAAAGTATGTTTTCCCACTTGTTCAGCTGCATGCAATAAATCTTGCAAATCTTTGTTCTCAGTACATTCAGAATTTGTCAACATTTTTTGTTTTAACAAAGACATTAAGTATTGCTGATATTTGAGCATATGAAACTGACAATTTAAAGCCCTTACAGGCAAGGTAGCAGAAGTGTAAACTTTTTTCCCCCATCTGTCCAAAGCCCTAGAATCTCTGTCTGTGGGGACAGGGTTTTTGGCAGAAACAACCTTGACCCCTTTGGGACCTTGTGAGATAGTTTCTGGGTCAGCAGCAGGGTTTTTGTAAAGAAATTTATGGGTGTTTGGGACCCTGTAGTATCTGTCCGGCTTAACAGGGGCAGGAGGTAGAGAGTCTGGAGACAGGCCGGACTCTGAGAAAACATCACCTACTATGTCTAGAACAGGGGGAATTGCAAGAGGTCTGTGCTGAGGAAGTAAAAGAAAGTCTCTAAGTCTTTTCTTAAAATCGGAATAATCCTGGCTCTCCCAATGGAAATGCTCCCTCATGGTATGCAGGGTTTACCCAAAAGAATAGTCCTCAAGAGGAGAAGCTGAAGGAATAGAATCTTCAGCATCAGAATCCTCATAGGGAGGAACAGAATATCCCTGATCAGAAGAGGAATCAGAGGAAATGGAAACCTGATCAGAGGAATCATATTCAGTGTCTTGCCTAGGCCTCTTATCAGGAGGGGGATGGGAACCCCTGATCAAAGTAATTAGGTCTTCGGCCATTTTGAGCATCTGTTTCTTAGGCACAAAAGCCTGTGCTGGAGAATGCTGTACTGGTTTCCTTGTCTTTAAAATTGTTTTAGACTTTGTCTTGGATGCTGAAGTAGGCTTTATATAAGGTTGTGTAGGTCTGAAGACACCATCAGAAGCAGATGCCTGCTCAGCGGCTCCGGACCCATTTGAGGGATAAATTTCCGAAGGACCAATACCTTGAGTATCCAGAGGCCTAGCTGTTTCCACGTGGGAGTAGGAGGCAGCCTGTGGCTCTGAGGTAGCGGGAGTCAGGGGCTGCAAAAGCACCTCACTGAGCACTGGCGAACCGGCGACTGGCCTAGAAGAGGCTTCGTCGTCGGATTTGGACCTCGGATACTTGTCCTTGTCTTTATCCTTGCGTTATTTATGAATTCCGGTCGTCGATTGTTCCGACGGCATTATGTAGTTAAACCTTCTGCCAAAATAATGAAAAGCAAAATCAAACCGACGTTTAATAGTGCGTTTGTTGAATCTAGCACAAAACCGACAACTAGCAACGCCGTGGTCAGGGCCTAGGCGTATGAGGTATTTGCTTCCCACAAGAAATACAATTGTTAACTTTTTCTGACATCTGTCTGGAGCAAGAAAAAAGTTTCCCAAACGGTGTACTTAGCTTTATTGAAGACTTCGGATCTGAAATTCGAACACGAAAATCTCAGGAGTCGGCTGACCGGCACTTGCGAACTGCTTTGCTTCGGGCACCGCGCGGCAAGAAAGACTGAAGAAAATGGTGTTGGCTGCATCTTTTATACCCCTGGTGCACTGACGTCAGGGAAGTGGAGACAGCAACCGACGCCGGACCAGGACTTTGGAATTCAGGCCGACTGCAGGTAGCCTGCCAACAGGATAACCCAAGTGTAATGACTGCAACAGTGAAACACGAAGAACATCCGACTAGTAAATGGTCATATTTCCTGAAGGTCTTAGTCCTATCAAGGTAGAATTTGAGCTGTCTGTGCACGTCTAGAGAGCAGGATCCTGAGTATTAGGGAAGAAGGTTGGCAAATGGACAGATTGGTTGACAGCTACACTGGACACCACTTTAGGCATAAAAGTAAGATTAGTCCTGAGGAAACCCTATCAGCATGAAAAATAATGAAGGGTTCCATAGCCATAAGTGCTTGTAGCTCAGACACTCTCCTAGCTGAGGTGATGGCAAGAAGCAAGGCTGTTTTCCAAGAGAGGAAGTTTAACTCTGCTGACGCTGCAGGCTCAAAGCGGGGGGGGAGTAAGCGTGAGCTTTTCCAGTACAAAGTTATGGTCCCAGGCAAGCGTGGGAGCTCTCCTCGAGGGTCTTCAATTGTTAGTTCCTCTCAGGAACTGTTTGACAAGAGGGTGAAAGAAGAGGGGTGGGCTCAGTACTGCAATGAGCTGAGATGGCAGAGGCATAGATCTTAACTGATGAGAAGGATAGGCCTTTGTGGAATAGCTCTGCTAGATAATCTAGGATTTGTGGTAAAGTGGGCACGGCTGTGTCCTTTCCCTGAGATTGGCTCCAAGAACAGTATCTTTTCCACTTTTATGTGTAGGATTTCCTAGTACTAGGCCTCCTGGCCTCAAGGATGACATCCAGCACCTGTTTGCTGAGGGTTGCTGGTGATGTATTCGGGGAATAAGCCAGGCTGCTAGGTTCAGGGTTTGCAGCTGTGGATGCAAAATTTGGCCCTCCTGCTGGAACAGCAGGGGGGGGGGTCTGATGCAGGTGCCAAGGTGGCACTGCTGTCAGACTGCATAAAAGTGGGTACCAGTGCTGGTGTAGCCAGTCTGGTGCAATAAGGATTGTCCTTGGCCTGTCCTGTTTGATCTCGAGTAGTACTTTTGAGAGGAGGGGCAGAGGGGGAAATGCATAGATTGAGAGGTTTTCCCATGTAAAGGACAGGGCATCCACTTTCCATGCTTGGCTGTGGGGAGTTCTGGTGCAAAATTTGCCGAGTTGATGGTTTGGGGGGGAAGAAAAGAGGTCCACCTCTGGAGTCCCCCAGCTGTAGATTAGAAGCTTGAATGACTTGGGATTCAGTTTCCACTCTTCATTAGATTTCTGCTTAAGTCGACTGCCAGTGAATTTTGTTTGCCTGGCAGGAATTGAGCTTGCAGGTGCACTTGATTGCTCAATGCTGTTTTCCACAGAGCCATGGCTAACCTGCAGAGTGGGTAGGAATGAGTTCCCCCCTGCTTGTTTATGTACCACATAAATGGGGTGTTGTCTGTCTTTATCAAGAGTTGTCCTGGAAGGATAAGGTATCTGAAGGCTGTCAGTGCATTCTGTACAGCTAACATTTCTTTCTGATTGATATGCAGGTGCATTTGTCTTGGGCTTCATTTGCCTTGAATGCATTTGCCTGCCATGTGAGCCCCCATGCATAGTCCAATGCTTCTGTTGTCAGGGTTTGGGTGAAAGGGAGCCCCTTGTTGTGGTTGCAAGCCTCTGCCCAACAAACAAACTCTGTCTTAGGCAAGAAATAATAGGAATCACTGTTTCCAGGTCCTGAGAATGTTGACACCAGAGAATTTTTAAGTACCACTGAAGTTTCCTCATATACGGTCTTGCATATGGAATTAGCACGACGCATGAGCCCATGAACCCTAGTGCTTGCAGTATTTTTCTTGCAGACAGCTGGGTTTGGGTGGCCAGTAGCTTGAAGTAATTTATCAAATAAACCTGCTTTTCTGGAGTGAGGAATGCCATCTGGGAAGTTGTGTTCAAGCTTGCTCCCAGGAATACAATCTTTTGGCTGGGTACCAGATGCAATTTCTTTTCGTTGATGGTGTACCCCAGAGAAGTTAGGAGTCTCTTTACAAACATCAGGTGCGGAAGTAGCAATTCCTGACTGTCCGCCTTAAATCAGGCAATCATCCAAGTATGGGAAAATTTGAATGTTTCTCTGCCTGCAGTATGCAATGGCTGGAGCCACGCACTTTGTGAAAACCCTGGGTGCAGTAGATAAGCCAAAGGGAAGTGCAGAGAACTGATAGTGCATAGAGCCTGCCCTGAAACGTAGATATTTCCTGCAAGATTCCCTTATGGGGATGTGCAGATAAGCTTCTTTTAAGTCTAGGGTGACCAGCCAGGATTCCTTGGCTAGCACAGGAAGAAGCTGCTGCAGTGTAAGCATTTTGAATTTTGGTACCACCAGGAAGGTGTTGAGAATTGACAGATCCAGGATAGGGCACCAAGAGTTCTCTTTTCTGGGCACCAGAAACAATCTGGAGTAGAAACCCTGTCCCCTTTGCTCTGTTGGAACAGGTTGAATAGCCCTGACACTGAGAAGAGAAAGTACTTGCTTTCGGGCCTCTGCCCACTGGTTTGGAGGAAGGTCTGGCAACCCGTTTGGGGTTGGCAGTGAGTGGAAGTAGAATCTGCATCCCTGGGATACAATGTTTAAGACCCACTGGTCCTGGGTAATGTGCTCCCAGTTTTTTGCTTGCAGGGTGAGTTTTCCTCCTAGAGGTGCAAGTATTTGGGTATGGCTGGGCAGGATGAAGAACAAGTCATTGTGAACTTTTTCCATAAGGGGGTGGCTTACCACTCCGTTTTTGAGGTGGGAGCACTCCATTGTTTAGATCTGTGCATACCTTGAGACTGTAGTCTTGGTGGTGTTACCCCTGGGTTTGGGCTGAGAAGGTCTAGGAGGGACTGGAAAGGACCAGTTTTTTGAAGGCCAATGCCTACTGAATCTAGGTGGCTGCACCTGTAGGAAATCTTTAACAGTTTGCATAGATTTAGCTTTTTCATCCATCTTTTTAAGACCTCCTTCTGCTTTTGTGCCAAACAAGAATTCTTGGTTTAATGGAGCATCTAGTAATTTTACTTTGACATGGTCTGGCAAGATTTGCTCCTTCAGCCAAGCATGCCTTCTCAGAACAGACCCAGTGACAGCAGCCCTGCAAGATGCTTCTAAGGCATCAAAACCACACTGCAAAGTATGTTTACCAACTTGGTTTGCAGAATGCATTAATTCTTGTAAATCTTTATTTTCTGCACAATCAGGAATCAACAACATTTTTTGTTTAATTAGTTCCATAATATGCTGCTGGTACTTCAACATGTGAAACTGGCAATTTAAAGCCCTGATGGCAAGGGTTGCAGAGGTATATACCTTCTTTCCCCATCTGTCTAAAACCCTAGAATCCCTGTCCGAAGGGGTAGGGTTTTTGGCTGTAGTAGCCTTAATACCTTTAGGTCCCTGGGAAATGGTCTCTGGATCTGCAGTGGGATCTTTAAATAGAAATTTGAGAGAGTCAGGTACTCTGTAGTATCTGTCAGGCTTTCTAGGAGCTGGTGGTAAAGTATCAGGGGTAAGACTGGATTCCATGAAGACATCATCTACAATCTCCATAACAGGGGTATAGCTAGAGGCCTGTGCTGAGGCAAGTCTAAAAATTCCCCAAGTCTCTTTTTTGACTGTGGGTAATCCAGGCATTCCCAGCAGAAATGCTCTCAAAATATGCAAGGTTTCACGGACAGAAAAATCCTTTGGGGGGAGGCAGATGGAATGGAATCCTCTGCATCTGAATCCTCATGGGTAGATAAGGGTATGTCCTGGTAATCAGAAGGGTCAGAGTCATCCGACTCATGGTCTGTTGAATCAGAAGGAAAATCAATTCTTTGTCTTTTAGAGGGGGAAGGCTGGCTTCCCGTAATTAGAGTAATAAGGCCTTCAGCCATTCTAAGCATTTGTTTCTGTGACATGGAGCTTGAGAATGCACTTTGGTAATCAGTTTCATAGGCGTAGTGCGAACTCTGGGCCTTAGAAATTCAGTAGTTTTAGTCAGAAACGAAGTAGTCTGTTTAATATGAACATCGGAAGGTCTGAAAACACCCTCAGAAGCCGGTGCATGCACAGAGGCTCCGGACCTATCCAAGGTAAAGACATCCGCATGGTCCATAGTCGAAGAAGCATGTCGCAGCATACTAGACTCCGAATGGGTCTCAGTAGAGGCCTGTGAATCTGTAGAAGCGGGTATCAGGGGCTGCGAAAGCGCCTCACTGAGTACTGGCGGACTGGCGACTAGCTTAACAGAAGGTCGTCGGCAATTTTGGACCTATGCGGTCTGTCTCTGTCTTTATCCTTACATTTTTTCAGAAGATCGGTAGTCTGATGGCTTATTGAAGCCATTTTAGAATACGGAGAAAGTACAGTTGTGTACCTACCATAAATGTAGATGTTAGAGTGTATTCACTGTTGCAGTCATTACAATTGGGTTATCCTGCTGGCAGGCTACCCGCAGTCGGCCCGAGTTCCAAAGTCTAGGTCCGGCGTCGGTTGCTGTCGCCTCCTGCTTGACGTCAGTGCGCCAGGGGTATAAAACATGCAGCAGATGCCATTTTCTTCAGTTTTTCTTGCCCCAGATGTCAGGTGCCCCTAAAATGGTAGGCTAAATTATGCCAATAAGCATGCATACACAAAAAACAACTTTTCCTTCATCTACAAGCAAATACACCACATAGGTTGCTTAGAATAGAGAAGTACAGATAAGTCCCAGCAAGGAAAAGGGGGATGGTGGGAGGGTAACCTGGACTGCAACAGTGAATACACTTTAACATCTACATTTATGGTAGGTACACAACTGTACTATGTTCATTGTGTTTCACTGTTGCAATCATTACAACTGGGTTGAATCCCAAAGCTAAGGTTGGGAGGCTGGAGCTAAATAGGATTAGGAGAGGCTATCAGGCCCTGCAGAACTGCAGTGGCAAAGCCTGCCCTGGATTCAGAGTAGAGAGGTAAGTGATAGTGCTATGTAAAAGTATGCACTGAACTCCAAGTTGCAGCCTCTAAGATGTCTTTGGTTGGTACTCCTCTGAGGAAGGCTGCTGAAGTGGCTGCTGCTCTGGTTGAATGTGGCCTAAAGCCCTTAGGCACTGGTTTGCCATGCTGTGAATAGCAGAAATGAATGCAGTGGCCTATCCACTTTGAAATAGTCTGTTTGGAGATGGGCTTTCCTTGTGATCCTGCAGCATATGCCACTAGAAGTTGTTCAGTCTTTCTGAAAGCTTTGGTTCTGTCCAAGTAGAAGCGTAGCTGCCTGTGAATGTCCAAAGAATGCAGGAGTCTCTCACCCTTATTCTGTGGGTTTGGGTAAAAGGTAGGCACATTAATTGTTTAGTTAAGGGCCACACTGGACACTACCTTAGGCATAAATGTAGGGTTTGTCCTTAGAGAGACCCTTTCAGGATGGAAAATGATAAAAGGTTCCACAGCCATGAGTGCTTGTAACTCTGAGACTCGCCTAGCGGAGGTTATTGCTAGGAGCAGAGCTGTTTTCCAGGATAAGAATTTTATATCAGCTGCAGAGGCTGGCTCAAACGGAGGCAGTGTGAGTTTTTCCAAAACATAGTTGAGGTCCCATGCAGGTACTGGTGCTCTCCTTGGAGGTCTTATGTTTTTGGCCCATCTGAGGTACTGCTTTAGTAATGGATGAGAAAAAATAGGTGGTTCTGTATTGTAATGAGCTGAAATGGCAGAGGCATGAATTTTAATTGATGAGAAGGAAAGGCCTTTATCCAGCATATCGGTTAAGTATTGCAAAATCTGAGGAATATTTGGAACAGTCATGTCAATACCTTGCGCCTGGTTCCAAGCACATAATCTCTTCCATTTTTCTGCATAAGATTTTCTGGTGCTAGGCCTCCTGGCCTCCAAAATAATATCCTTCACCGCTTTAGAGAGAGAGGTGCGTCTTGAATGACTACATTATCCACCATGCTGCCAGGTTTAAAGTCCTGAGTTGGCTGTGCAGTATCAGACTGTCTTGTTGAGTCAGTAAGTGAGGAATTTGAGGTAATGTCCAAGCTGGGCATTGAGACAAGCTCTTCAGGACTGGGTACCAGTGCTGGCGGGGCCAGTCTGGGGCAATCAGTATCATTTTTGGCTTTTCTTGTCTGACCTTGAGGAGTACCTTGGGGAGGAGAGGCAGAGGCAGAAAGGCATATACTGTTGGGTTTTGCCAGCTGAAAGAAAGAGCATCCACTTTCCATGCTTGCTTGTGATAAGTCCTTGTGCAGAATCTCTGTAGTTGGCAGTTGTGAGGAGAGGCAAATAGGTCTATGTCCGGGCATCCCCAGTTCCTTGTTATCATACTGAAGACTTGTGGATCCAATTTCCACTCGTGGGGATCCATTAGGTTTCTGCTTAGATCATCTGCCAGAGTATTTATCCTTCCTGGCAGGAATTGTGCTTGCAGATGTACTTGGTAAGTCAGTGCTGTGTCCCACAAGTTCATGGCTAGTCTGCAGAGGGGGTAGGAATGCGTGCCCCCCTGCTTATGTACCACATGACTGCAGTATTGTCCGTCTTTAATCAGAAGTTGTCCTGGATGAAGTAGATCCTTGAAGGCTGTCAGAGTATTCTGAACAGCTAGCATCTCTTTTTGATTGATATGTACATGCGTTTGACTTGGGGACCACGTACCCTGAATACATCTATCCTGTCATATGGGCCCCCCAGGCATAATCTGTTGTCAATGTCTGCCTGGCTGTGGGTAAGGTGAATGGCTGTCCCATGTTGAGGTGACAGGCTTTTGTCCACCATCGAAACTCCTGTTGCAGGCAGGGAAAGAGGGTGATTATTGTTTCCAGGCTGTGGCAATGTTGAGTCCAAACACTAAGTTTCCTCATATGCAGTCTTGCATATGGAATTAGCAGTATGCAGGATGCCATGAAGTCCAAAGCCTGCAGAAGTTTTCTTGCAGATAACTGGGTCTTTGTTGCCAACATTCTGAAATAAGTAGTCAGTTGTCTGTGTTTGTCTGGCGTGAGATAAGCCATCTGGGCAGTTGTATTTAAGCTTGCACCCAGGAATATTATCTCTTGAGAGGGTACGAGTTTTGATTTCTTTTCGTTTACTGTGTACCCCAGACCTGTTAGTAATCTTTTTACAAACGCCAGGTGCTGTAGTAGAATGTCTTTGTTCTCTGCTTGAATAAGGCATTCGTCCAAGTAAGGATATATTTGTATTCCTCTTTGTCTGCAAAATGCAATTACTGGTGCCAGGCATTTTGTGAAGACCCTGGGTGCAGTAGATAAGCCAAAGGGCAGTGCAGAGAATTGGTAGTGCATTGAGCCAGCTATAAATCTGAGGTATCTTCTGCATGATTGCCTGATTGGGACATGCAGGTATGCTTCTTTTAGGTCTAAAGTCACAAGTCAAGCCTTCCTGCCCAGCATGGGCAGAAGCTGTTGCAGAGTTAACATTTTGAATTTTGGAATATCCAGGAATGTGTTTAGAATAGACAGGTCTAGTATTGGTCTCCAGGCTTTGCCCTTTCTGGGTACCAAGAATAGCCTTGAGTAAAATCCTTGTCCCTGCTCTTGCTGTGGTACTTGCTGAATGGCTCATGTCCATGAGGGATGAAACTTGTTTTTATGTCTGCCTATTGATTGCGTGGCAGGTCTGGCATACCATTTCGCCTTGGCAGGGTGTGAAAATGGAACCTGTACACCTGAGATACGATATTTAAGACCCATTTGTCCTGGGTGATCATATGCCAATTTTGTGAAAAAAGTGCTAGTTTCCCCCCCAAAGGAGCTGCCAGAAGTTAAGTGCTTGGTGCTGGCAGGGGAAAGTCATTGAGACTGTTTTCTGTACGGCTGTGATTTTTCCTCTCTGCTTTTAGAGGTAGAAGCACCCCATTGTTTAGACCTGTATGAGCCTTGGGGTTGTGATCTGCCTCTGGGGTATCTGTATCTGCCCCTTTGTGGTCTGTCTGACACTGGAAAGGACCAATTCTTTGTAGGCCAGTTCCTGCTAAATCTGGGAGGCTGTACCTGTAAAAAATCCTTCACTGTTTTCATAGATTTAGCTTTGTCCTCCATTTTCTTTAACACTTCTTCTGCTTTAACACCAAACAAGATATCATGTTGTAATGGAGCATCTAAGAGTTTTGCTTTAACATGATCGGGCAGATTCTGTTATTTTAACCAAGCATGCCTCCTAATGACAGAACTTGTAACTGCGGCCCTGCAGGAGGCCTCTAGAGAATCAAAACCACATTGCAAAGTATGTGTTCCCACTTGTTCAGCTGCATGCAATAAATCCTGCATTTCTTTGTTTTCTGCACATTCTGAATTTGTCAACATTTTCTGTTTAAGCTGTGATATTGCTGATATTTAAGCATATGAAACGGACAATTTAAAGCTCTTACAGCCAGGGTAGCAGAAGTATAAATCTTTTTCCCCCATCTGTCCAGGGCCCTTGAATCCCTATCAGAGGGGATAGGGTTTTTTGCAGTGGAAGCCTTGACCCCCTTGGGACCCTGAGAAATAGTTTCTGGGTCAGCAGCAGGGCTTTTGTAAAGAAATGTATGCGAATCAGGAACCCTGTAGTATCTGTCTGGCTTAACAGGAGCTGGTGGTAGAGAGACAGGAGACAGGCCGGACTCTGAAAATACATCATCTATACAATGTCTAAAACAGAAGGAATAGCAAGGGGCCTGTGCTGAGGTAATAAAAGGAAGTCTCTGAGCCTTTTCTTGGATTCAGAGTAATCTTGGCTCTCCCAGTGGAAATGCTCCCTCATAGTATGCAGGGTCTCCCCAAAAGAATAATCCTCAGGAGGAGAGGCTGAAGGGACAGATTCTTCAGCATCAGAATCCTCATAGGGAGGAAGGGAATATTCCTGTTCAGAAGAAGAATCAGAGGAAATGGAAACCTGATCTGAAGATTCATATTCTATCTCTTGCCTAGGCCTCTTATCAGGAGGGGGATGGGAACCCCTGATCAAAGTAATTAGGTCTTCGGCCATTTTAAGCATCTGTTTTTTTAGGCATGGAGGCCTGTCCAGGAGAATGCTGTACTTGTTTCTTTGTCTTTAGAACTGCTTTAGTCTTTGCCTTTGAAGCTGAAGATGGTTTTACATATAACTGTGTAGGCCTGAAAACACCCTCAGAAGCCGATGCTTGCTCAGCGGCTCCAGACCCATCTGAGGGAAAAGTTTCCGAGTGTCCAATACCTTGAGTTTCCAGCGGCCTAGTCAGCTCCACGTGGGAGTCGGAATCAGAGATAGCGGGCATCAGGGGCTGCGAAAGCACCTCACTGAGAACAGGCGACAGGCCTAACAGAAGCCTTGTTGTCGGTTTTGGACCTCGGATGCTGTTCTTTTTCTTTGTGCTTTTTATAAACTCCGGTCAGCTGTTCCAACGGCATTATATAATTGAATCTTCTGCCAAAGTAATGAAATGCAAAATCGTACCGACGCTTAATAGTGTGTTGGTTAAATCTAGCACAAAACCGACAACTAGCAACGTCGTGGTCAGGGCCTAGGCAAGGAATACAGTAAGAATGAAAATCCTTATGAGGTATTCGCTTCCCACAAGAAATACAATTATTAACTTTTTCTGACATCGGTCTGGAGCAAGAAAAAAGTTTCCCCAACGGGGTACTTAGCTTTAATGAAGACTTCGGATCTGAAATTCGAATTTGAAAATCTCAGGAGTCGGCCGACCAGCACTTGCAAACTGCTTTTGCTTCGGGCACCGCGCGGCAAGGAAGACTGAAGAAAATGGCGTCGGCTGCATCTTTTATACCCCTGGCGCACTGATGTCGGGGAGGAGGTGACAGCAACCGACGCCGGACCTAGACTTTGGAACTCGGGCCGACTGCAGGTAGCCTGCCAGCAGGATAACCCAATTGTAATGACTGCAACAGTGAAACACAATGAACATCGAAAGTGAAAGAATTTAAATATAAAAACAGCCCGACGACTAATAGTTCAGGTGTTGAACAAGGCACAAAAGCAACTGCAAGGAACGTCGTGGTCTGGGCCTAAACAGGTCTCGCAGTAAGAATGAAAATCTCTATGAGGTATTTGCTTTCCACAGGCAAGACAATTGTTAACTTTTTCTGACATCGGTTAGAGCAAGAAAAAAGGATCCTAAATGGGGTACTAGGCTTTAGAAGACTTCAGGCTTGAAACTCGAATAATGAAAATTTCAGGTAGGGGCCGACCGGCACTTGCGAATTGCTTCTGCTTCGGTCTCCCGCTCAGCAAGAAAAGCTGATGGAATGGTGTCGGCTGCATGTTTTATACCCCTGATGACCTGACGTCACTGAAGAGGCAACAGCATCCGACGCAGAAATCCCAAGATTCTGGTATTCGGGTCGACTGAGGACTACCTGCAGGCAGATAACCCAAGTGTGATAACTGCAACAGTGAAACACGAAGAACATCATCTGACTGCCGAGTTGGACAATAGTCTAAGTAGTGCCAAATGATGCCATCTAGACAGGTTAAATGTAATGAAGGGGGACGTGGGTGGGTGGGAAAGAATACTGCAACATGGAAGAGAAGGACATCTATGGTTATGGTAAGGTTTACACAACTATTCCATGTCCTTCTATTCCCATGATGCAGTATTCTTAGTGTGGGAGAGTCCTTCTATTCCCATGATGCAGTATTCTTAGTGTGGGAGAGTATCACAGCTCAAGTAGGAGGAAGAATGGTGGAAGAAGATGCAGATCCCAGGAATCCCTGCAGGACTATCCTTGCAAGTCCTGATCTGGCTCTGGAAATATGGTCCAGTTTGTAATGTTTGGTGAAGGCATGCACAGAGGACCACGTGGCTGACTCACGAATGGTAGCTGTGTCCAGACCTTTGAGGAAGGCCCCAGAAGAAGCCACAGCTCTTGTAGTGTATGTGCCCTTACCCCATGAGGTAATTGTTTTCCATGGTATGAGTAGCATAAAATGATCGTTTTTCTTATCATGCAGGAGATTGTTTGAACACTGCCTTGCCCAGGGCCTGGGATGGAAGGACACAAAGAGCTGGTTGGACTTTTTGATAGCTTCGGCTTTGTCCAAATAAAACCTTAATTACCCGTGGACATCAAGGGAGTGGAGTATTATCTCATGGTCATTCTTTGGGGAAGGAAAGAAGGTGGTTAAGTGGATAGCCTGAGAGACAGCTCATTGACCAATTTGGGCATGAAGGAAAGATTGGTGCGCAGGTTCAACCTATCTTTGTGGAAGATTGTGTAGGGTGGGACTGCCATTAGTGCTTGTAATTCTGAAACCCTTCTGGCTGAAGTAAGGGCTGCTAGTAGGACAGTTTCTCATGTGCACATCTGCAGAGAGGCAGAGCTAGCTGGCTCAAAGGGAGCAATTTAGGTCCCAAGGTGGAGAGAGAGGTTTCTTTGGTGGCCTAGTGTGCAGAACCCCTTTTAGGAACAGTTTGACATAAAATCTGGAAAGTAGAGGCGGGTCCAGAGGTAAGCAGGCAGAAATGACGGATAAGTAGACCTTCATTGATGAATATGACAGGTCTGATTTTATGAGCTCACACACTTAGGCTAAGACTAGGAACATCTGCTTAGAAGGGGTCCCTATGCCTTTGGAGACGCCAATTAGAGAACCTTTTCCATTTGGAAACATAGGACCTCCTGGTATTGGGTTTCCTGGCTTCCTGCAGGATAGATAGCATGTCCTCAGTGTAGCGATGTCTGAAGGGGATCAGAAGTTTATCACCCAGAGGGTTAGCAGAACATCTCCTGGTGTGGGTGAATGTGAGACCCCTTCTGTTGTGTTAGCAGGTCCACCTTGTGAGGCAACTTGTGTTGACTGTCCTTGGCAAGAGAGTGAAGAAGGGGGAACCAAAGCTGCCTTGGCCAGTGGGGCGTCACCAGAAAGATTTCTGGCTTGTCCCTCCTGATTTTTAGGAGAACTTTCTGAATGAGCAGGAAGGGAAGGGAGGAAAGGCATAAAGGAACGGTCTCTTCCAAGAGGCGGTGAAGGTGTCCACTCTCCAGACTAGTGGGGAGGGGTCCTTGGCACAGAAAAGTTGCAACTGTCTGTTCTGAGGGGAGGCAAACAGAACTATTTGAGGTGTGGCCCACTGGTGGACAGTGTCTAAGAATACATCTCTGTGCAACATCCACTTGTGATACAGAGAGAATGAGCTGCTGAGGGCATCCACCTGATGGTTGTCCTGGGATGGAATATGATATGTTCTTCTGAGAGGCTAATTCCCATGCCTGCACAGCAGGTAAGACCCGACCCCCCCCCCTTTTTGATGATGTACCACATCACAGTTGTGTTGTCTGTGAAGATTTGTAGGGGTCAAAGTTGCATGAGAGGGAGAAAGGCCTGCAGGGCTAGGTGGACTGCAGTCATCTTTCTATATTAATGTGCTTTTTATGGAGGGAGAGCTCACATGGGGCCTGCTCCTTGAGGCTGCTAATAGTTGCTCCCCAGCCTAGATAGGAGGCATCCGTGTGCATGGATTGTATTGGCAGGGTGGGTTGCAGGGATAAGCCTGGGTTTTGTTGTACTTGCTGGATCCACCACCTCAGCTCTGTTTTCAGGCATGGTAAGATGGGTACCTGAAAGTTCAGGGCTGGCTGTGTTGTGACCACAAATTTTTCAGGTACCACTGGAACTTGCTCATGTGCAGCCTGGCAAGAGGCAGCATAAGAAGTATAGCTGCCATGAGGCCTAGGAAACGCATGAACTGTCTGGCTGACAGGTCGCTGACCCGGAGGAGGTCTTGGAAGTGACTGACTAGGGAGGACACCTTGCCTGAGGAAGGAAGGCCTTCATCAAGTCGGTCCTTATTCTGCAGCCCAAGAAAATGTTGTCCTTTGCTGGAGAGGGATGATTTTGCTAGGCTGAGGGTGAATCCCAGCCTGTGGAGCAGGGGCATGGAGAAGAGATGATGATTTCTGAGGGTAATTTCCCTTTCTGCTAGGATGAGGATGTCGTCTAGATAGGAATAGATTTGAATGCCCTTTGTCCTGCAGTAGGCTACTGCTGGGACTAGGCACTTTGTGAAGACTCTTGGTACAGTGGATAAGCCAAAGGACAAGGCAGTAAATTGAAAGTGAAGAGGGTCCAGCAAAGTGCAGATGCTTCCTGTGGTTTGGGTGGATTGGGACACGGAGATATGTCTCCTTCAGGTCCAAAGCGGCCAGGAAAGCTTTGGCTGGCAATAGTGGAAGAAGGTTTTGAAGAGAGACAGCATTCTGAAGAAAGGGACCTTTACAAAGAGGTTTAGGAAGGATAGATCTAGGATGGGCTTTCCAATGGCTGTCCTTTTTTGGCAGCAGGAATAATCTGGTGTAAAACCCTCTCCCTTCTTGGCCTGTGGGGACAGGCTCTATGGTTTCCTGGGCGAGAAGGTCTTGGATAACCTGAGGGATTAGGTGAAGTTGGTTCTTTGGAGGGAAGGGGACGCCTAGTGGTATGGGTTTTTCCTGCCATGACATGAAGTATCCTTTGACCACTATTGCCAGGACGCAGCAGTCTGAAGTGACCTTTTTCCAAAGGGGAAGACAGTGAGAGAGGCAGGATGATAAGGGAAGGTGGCTGAGGCAGTCACGCATTACTGTCCCCGTCTTGAAAGGGTTGTCTGCCGGAAGGCTGAGAGGGGGCTGCCCTTGGGAAGGGTGTCTTTCTGAACCCTTTTCTGTGTCTGGAACTAGCTTAGGAGGTTGGAGCAGGGGCTCTCCTGATGAAAGAAGTTTTTGCTGGGTAATTCCTGTAAAATTTAGGAACTGTAGAGACCAGAAGGTGTTTAGGGTCCCAGAGCACCTTGCTTTTTTACTGGAGGCTTTTAAACATTTCAGCAGACTGTTTTCCAAACAGGAATTTTTTGTCCAGTGGTGCATCCAATATCTTGGTTTTAAAATCTTCAGGCAGGAGCTGTAGCCTAAGCCAGGAGTACCTGCAGAGAACAGAAGCTGAAGCTCCAGACCTAGTGGAGGCCTCAGCTGCATCATAGCTGCATGTCATGGAGTGTCTGGCAACCTGAGATGTCATGGACAGCTTTGATGCTGCCTGTGACTTGTTGGGGGAGTCGGATAAGGAGGATGCCTGTGAAACCAAATCTAGGGTATATTTTATCATGTGGGTCTGGGAACTGGTTACCCTAAAGGCTAGTGTGGAAGAGTATATAACTTTTCCCCAGCCTGTCCATGACCTTGCTGTCCTTGTCTGAAGTTAAGAGGGAGGAGGAGGAAGGTATGATGGAGTCTGGACTGTTTATCAGAGGCCACTGCAATAACTGCAGGATATGCCAATGGGGGCTTTTTATTAGGAATTTGTGCTCATTAAGGACCTTATAAAAGCAGTCATGTCTCTCGGGAGCTAAAGGTTGTGATTCAGGTGTCTTAGAAGTTGATGGAAAAGCATCTAGGTAGGCTGGAATCACAGCAGGGATAGCCGAGGGGGAGGGGGAGTCCACCTAGAGAAACTCAAAATACCTTTTTTGGACTTCTGTCATTTGAGCAGCATCCAACTTGAAGTACTCCCTCATTTTAATAAATGTTTCCCCATAGGTAATGTCCTCGGGGGGGGGGGGGTCCCTCAAGTGAGTCCTCATCTGGGGAATAACAGTCCAAAGGGGAAGCTATCTGACAGCAGTAGGTTACTGACTCAGAGGAGGAGGAGGATTCTTCCTCCTAGGTGTGGGCAGAAGAGATGGAGACAGTTGAGGCTGGCCTGGGGATGAGCACAGGCAATGAGGCAGTTGCGGATGCTGAAGGCCTAAGGGCCATAAAGGCCTGTAGCAAGGACTGGGAGAAGGAGTGCCAGTCTGGCTGCTCCTCAGAGGAAGCAGACAAATGCTTAGTTTTTTGCTTCCTTTTCAGAGGAGTTGACTTACCAGATACAGAGGGCTTAGTTTCAGGGATCTGGCCTGTGGGTGAGGTTTCGGATTCCTGGACAGCAGATGGGCATCCGATGGAGCTTAGTTCCCTCTCGGCCTCAGCCACAGCCGATGTCGGAACAACCTCAGAGGATGTGCCTACTGGTGCTTCTGAAGTGGCTTCCCCAAAGGTAATTGCTGAAGATGCCAGTTCCAGCGGATGTCCCTTAACCCTGTTATCAGTGGTTGGCGGGACATCCGATGATGGAGGGGCAGAAGTGGTAGGCCTTGCAACTTTGGCCTTCTTTTTAGGCAGCTCCGCCTTGACGGCCAACTCCAGATCCATAAGCAGGGCTAATTGTTTTAACCTTTGGTTCTTGAGGTACAGATTTAGGGCTGCCAGACGACTCCGGAGAGTTTTCTGTATGATCGACTGGCAGATGCTACAGGAGCTGTGGTCTTGTTCCTGGCCTAAACAGAACAAACAAAGTTCGTGGGTGTCTTTGTACGGAATTTGACGTCTGCAACTACATTTCCCCTTTCTAGCAGACATCGGCAAAAAAAATCAAGCAACAACCAAAGCTCAAGTAAGAAAAAAGGTTTCCCAATGGGGCACTTATCTTTAGACATCTTGAAGACAATGGAGTGAAGCGATCGATCTAACGTTTGAAAGCGGCAGAAAAGTTCGGAGGTCTATGCATGCAGACGTCACATTTAAGACCCCTGGTTTATGGCCCTGCATGCGACATCCCATGCACTGGCAGCAACCAGGCTTAAGCTTTTGCATAGGAGCCAACATTTGTGTTGCCTGAGGTGGAGGACCAGACAGTAAGAATACTGCATCATGGGAATAGGACATCTATCAGTCACACCTGCAAAATGCAACAGGTCAGTACTAGAGAAAATAAAAATTATGCAAAGTATGTGGACAGGAAAAAAACTGAAAGTTTGTAATTTGAGGTATGGAATTGAGGGGGACTTGATAAATATAGCATTCATTGTTAGTGTGCATGCCACTTTACAGAGAGGTTACAAGACTTACACTTATTAAAGTTTGCATCTTTTAAAAGTTTGATTATAAAACATACATTCTTCAATTTGAGTTGGATTTTGTCTTGTGCAGGAGATTGCTTGAGCCACAATCCTTTCTGGTGTGGTTTTATACACAGGAAGTCTTTTAGTGGTACTGCTTATGTCTGGTGGGGGGGCACTCACACTGCACCACCACATCAGTGAACTGTAGATGAAGAAATTAGACAATGAAAGAATTAGAGAGTAGGACATGCAATTAAGAGATGAGGTGATATTAAATCAAGATATTATGTGGAGAACAGTAAAGCAGGAACCAAAATAAAATAAACAACAGTGTCAAGAGTGTGTATGCTTGAGCCTTAACACTATTGAGCGCATATAAATTCAAACTAACAGAGCACATATACATTTAAACAAAGCTTAATACTACTGAGCAGAAATAAATGCACACTACTCAATGCATAGTTCACGGAGAGTGTAGAAGCCCAACAAAGCTATTTACAACAACGGCTCTTTCAGGTAACAGTAATGAGCTCCCTAACATCAACCACAAGCATGTAACATTCAGGTAATGTACCCCAAGACATAGGCTGGTACTAGGCTATCTAACATTCAGGTAATGTACCCCAAGACATAGGCTGGTACTGGGCTATCTAACATTCAGGTAATGTACCCCGAGACATAGGCTGGTACTGGGCTATCTAACATTCAGGTAATGTACCCCGAGACATAGGCTGGTACTGGGCTATCTAACATTCAGGTAATGTACCCCAAGACATAGGCTGGTACTGGGCTATCTAACATTCAGGTAATGTACCCCGAAACATAGGCTGGTACTGGGCTATCTAATATTCAGGTAATGTACCCCAAGACATAGGCTGGTACTGGGCTATCTAACATTCAGGTAATGTACCCCGAGACATAGGCTGGTACTGGGCTATCTAACATTCAGGTAATGTACCCCAAGACATAGGCTGGTACTGGGCTATCTAACTTTCAGGTAATGTACCCCAAGACATAGGTTGGTACTGGGCTATCGGCCCTAGGGCCTATACAAGCATAGCCATAACAATTCCCTGGCTATTTCTTCACACACTATTTACTTTTTATTTAATGCCGATTGGAATACAGTATTGGAGACTAAGTAGCAGTCTGTGTTCATGCAGAGCCAATTACAATTGCTATACTTTGCAATATCTCTTACTGCATTTTGGTTACTGTAAATAAATATAGCATCTGAGCTTTTTAGACGAGTAGCTAAGATAGGAGGTTAACAGTATTCACACATGCCAAGCGTTTACTGAAACAGCCGCCACTTTGGTGTATTTTGTATAACTTTTAGTTATGTACTCACCATAACTTCAGATGTTTGGGATCCATCTCGCCTACATTCTGACTGATGGGTTCGGAGCCGATCCCTCGGCTCCGACTCGGCACGCTTATGCCAAAGAGCGAAGTCTCTTATTGGCTGAGCTTACTATATCCCAGGATGCACCACTACCAGTCCCCCAGATCTAGTTTGTCCGCATACATGCACACACGCACGCACTGCTTATATAACATCGCCAGATGAAACAAGATAAAAACAGTAGAACTCAAACCGTTCAATCTCTTCTGATCTCCAAGGCAGGGGGAAGGAGGGTGGGTATTAGGAATGTAGGCGAGATGGATCCCAAACATCTGAAGTTATGGTGTGTACATAACTAAAAGATGTTATGTGATCCTATCTCGCCTACATTCTGACTGATGGGACAGCGTCCCTAGCACCTGAATCCTGGGTGGCTCACTGGAAAACACTCCTGAGTACCGTGGAACCAAATGATGCTCGCCCTTTAGATGCCACATCCAATTTATAGTGGGAAATGAAAGTGTGTGGGTTGGACCAAGTAGCCGCAGCACAAATCTCAGAAATAGTGAGCTTGGAATGAAATGCAACAGAGGTAGCCATAGCTCTAGTAGAGTGAGCTTTGACAGATGTTGTAAGTTGCTTATTTGAAGAGGAATAAGCCTGAGTTATGCAATCTCTAATCCATTTGGCAATAGTAGCTTTAGTGATGGTTTTACCCAGTTTATTATCTGAAAAGGACACAAACAATTGGTCTGTTTTTCGAATTTGTTGAGTCCTGTCTAGATAGAAGCGCAATTGCCTGTGAACATCCAACTTATGCAAGGTGTATTCCGCTTTGTTTGAAAATTTTGGAAAGAAAACTGGTAGCTCTAGAGATTGTTGGAGACAGAGATTAGAACAAACTTTTGGAACAAAAGATGGATTAGGCCTAAGTGATACTCTATCCTTGTGAAAAATCAAGTACGGTGGTTTAGGGCTTGAAGTTCTGAAACTCTTCTTGCAGAGGTAATTGCAATTAAGAAGGCAGTTTTCCAAGATGGATATTTCAACTCACATGTAGCAGCCGTTTCAAAGGGGGAAGATGTTAAGGCACGAAGTACCAAATCAAGATCCCACAGAGGCGCAGGATGAAAAACTGGGGGTCTTAAAAGCACAGCACCTTTCATGAAAGTTTTACATAATCTGCTACTCATCAACGGTGGGTCTATGGATTCGTGAAATTTGGAGATAGCTGCTAGTTGGACTTTAATAGTAGAGACTGAAGATCCTTGATTAAACAAGGATGTTAAAAATTTCAAGACCTCTGGTATCAGGGCCGTAATAGGGTCTAAGCCTCTGAGTTGAGCCCAGATAGCAAACCTCTTCCACTTACTGTGATACAATTTCTTAGTGGTGGGTTTGTGGGCTGAAGATAAAATGTGAATAACTTCCGGGTCCAAGGTGTGATTTCTGACTAAAGTCGGAAGTGGAGGAGCCAAGCTGTTAATTTCAAAGTGTGAAGGGACTGGTGCTGTTGTCCCGACTGATGAGCCAGAAGGTCCGGAGTTAGATCCAAAACCAAGGACCGTCCAGAGTACATTTCTGTAGGTAGGAACCATACCTGACGAGGCCAATAATGAGCAATTAGAATCATTGTGGACCCCAATTGGGAAGCTTTCTGGATGACTTTGGGGAGGAGTGGAACCGGAGGAAAGCATAAAGCAGTCCTGTTGGCCAAGGTTGGACTAGAGCATCCGTAGCTGCCTCCCCTGACACGGGTCAAGGAAAGAACCTTTGCACTTAGTGTTTTGTGGTGTTGCAAACAGGTCGCAGCACGGAATCCCCATCTTTGAAAATCTGAGCTGCTACTGTTTGTTCAGGGACCACTCATGAGGAGAGAGAATAGTCCTGCTCAGTCTGTCTGCCAATACATTGGATTTTCCTGGAATGTGGGTCGCTACCAGGAAGCGGTTGGTAGCCACTGCCCATTCCCACACCCTCATGGCCTCTCTGCAAAGGGGGTAAGATCTGGTCCCTCCTTGTTTGTTTAGATACCAGACCACCGACATGTTGTCTGTGTGGATAGCGATAATGCCTTGAGGGAGAAACTTGTGGAGGGCTTGTAGGGACAGAAGTACAGCCCTCATTTCCAACACATTGATATGGAGAAATGTTTCGTTTGGAAGCCAAGAACCCTGAACTGACCTGCCCAGACAATGCCCCCCCCGTCTGGGAGGCATCCGTTGTCAAAGTGGCCACGGAGGGTATAACAAAAGGTCTTCCCTGATTCAGATTGGATGACAGAAGCCACCAGCGGAGGTCCCGTTTTTCTGTAATCAGTATGTGATGACTGAGGGAGATCCTGAAAGACCATTGTGTCGATAACAGCCACTGAAGAATCCTCATGTGCAATCTTGCCAGAGGAACTAGGAAAACCGTGGCAGACATTGAACCTAAAAGTTGCAGGACCATCCTGGCTGGGGCTTTGGATCTTAGAAGCAGGGCTCGGGCTTGACCTTGTAATGTTTGTATCCTTTCGGTAGGAAGGAAGATTCGCATTAATTTTGAGTCTATCTCTGCTCCTATGAATCTTATGCTGAGAAGGCAGCAAGACAGACTTTGACCAGTTGAATGTAATTCCCAGGGAAGCACCCAGGGAGATGGTGGCTTGTAGGTTTTCTAGTAGTAGATGCCTGGTGGTGGCAGTCAGGAGCCAGTCGTCCAGATAGGGAAACACTTGGAATCCGAGACTCCTCAGGTGAGCAGTCACTACTGCCAAACACTTGGTGAACACCCTGGGGGCTGTGGTGAGACCAAAGGGCAGTGCACAAAATTGGAAATGACTGTCTCCCAGGCTGAAGCGCAGATACCTCCTGGACGCCTGATGCCTCGGTATGTGATAATAGGCGTCCTTGAGATCTATGGAGCACATCCAAACATCTTTCTCCAATAATGGGAGAATGGATTGTAAAGTGACCATTCGTTATTTGGACTTCATGACGGACTGGTTTAGTTTGCTGAGATCCAAAATGGGTCTCAGGTCCCCTGTCTTTTTTGGCACTAAAAAGAACCTTGAGTAATTTCCGGATCCGATCTGGTCTGTGGGGACCGGTTGGATGACTCCTTTTTCTAGCAGCTTTGAAGCTTCTCGGCTGCAATTTCCCTTTGACTGGGTGGTGGGTCCGGGATTTTTTGGACGGTGGGGGTGAGTGTGTGAAGGGAATGGTGTAACCTCCGGCAATAATCCGGCACCCATCTGTCCTGAGTAATAGACTCCCAGGCTTTTAGGTGCTTGGCAACGGTACCCGACTGGCTCCGTAGGAGCTCAGCCGGGCAATCCCTCATGAAGTGTGGGAGGCTGAAGAACCACGAAAGGACTCGCGGGCTCCACTGTTGCGGGGCCTCTGTCGCCTCTGGGACGGCGTCTCCCAGAAAATTTCCCCGTCCTCTGCCTCTGGAAGGAGAATCTTCCTGCTGTTGGGGAAAGAATTTCTGTGATTTGCGGAACCACATTTTCCCTCCTCTTTTAGCCTTGGGATAAGGCCGAAAGGGAGTGGAGGGCAGATAAAGTCTTTCCCTCCTGCTCACAGCGGGTAAGAGTGTCTTTTACCTTGGGTCCAAACAAAGAGGACCCATCAAAGGGAGCGTCGGCAAAGGAAGACTTGAAGGCCTCCGCGAAATGACACAAACGGAGCCAGGCTTGTCTCCATAGAGCCACGCCTGTGCCTGCCGCTCTGCCCGCCCCTTCGGCCGCATATGAAATGAGCCTCATGGACGAGCTAGAAATCGAGTTAAGGATAGCCAACTGAGAGCTAACCGACTGGGCTAGCTGCTCAGGTAGGTTACCTGAGAGGGAGTCTGAGAGCTCCTTGACCAGATCCCTCTGTAGTCTGGTGAAATGTGCCAAATAATTCAGGGACCTCAGAGTAAAGGCCGCTGAAGTCAGGGTGCGCTTCCTGCAGTCCATGCTCCTAGACTCCTTATTAGGAGGATGGACGGACGTTGAAGCCTCTGCCACGTCCTGCTGGGTAGCAGATGCCACCACCATGGCATCTACAGCCACGCCTTTAGTTAAGAACTCCTTCTCGGTGGGGCAGACAAAAATTTGTTAGGCGAGAAGGCACTGGTTCCACAGTATCTGGATGTTCCCACGCCTCTGACAAACCAAATCCAGGAGCTCGTCGAGGGCGGAGACACCCAGGAGGCGGAGGACTGAGCCCCAAGGCCTTGAGAAACACCGACTCATCAGCGGAGGGGGTTTGGAATTCCAGCCGCCTCGTTGTAGGATCTCTAGAATGTCTGCAAATGAGACATCATCCGAGGGCGACTTTGGGGACCCCTCCGCATCATCAAGATCAGTGTCCGATGTAAGAGACTCGGGGAAGTCCACGTGCTTCCTCTTGCACGATCTCTTCCTTGGGGGCTCCTCCGAAGACAACTCAAGAACCCTCAGGAGGAGGGAACCCCGTGGGGTAACCTCAGGCCGGCTCCGCTGCCTAGAGACAGGGGAACTGCCAAAGACCCAGTCTCCATACCCAGGGAAGGTGCCGGTAAAGCCGTAGAGATGGCCGAAGAAGACTTGGCCAAGGCACTCCTCATAGCTCTGAAAGCCGGACCCCCAGAATCCTGGGAGGGTCCGGTCCCCGGAGCCATGATAGCAGACGGAAGTCCCGTGGCCGAAGCACTGAGAGGGAGGCTCGGAACCGACAGCATTGGTCCCGAAACGTCAACCCCGGGTCCAGCCGAAGAAGTCCGCGTGCTAAACTCGGACCCAAAGGCCGGGGTTGGAGTAAGGGTCGGAGCCGACCCCAGGATCTCTACTGGCTCCATCAGCACCTGCTCCGACGGAGCCGAAGCGGTCGGAGGAGGAATGGCAATGGAGTGGGCTATCGGCTCCAAAGCCAATTGGGTCGGAGCCGAAACAAATTTTTGAAAGACTGGGGACTGGAACAGTCTTTGGAGCACCCTGTCTATGTCCGAATCTGACATCCTCGATGACCTGGAAGAGACCGAACGGGTCCGAGTAGGTCTCTCCAACGGCTCCAAGGGACTAGGGGACCGGTTCTGAGGCGACTCGATAACTATCGGAGTGTCCAAACCAATTTCCATCAGTGCTGAAGAGGACTTCGGCGCCGAGGAGGAAGTGTCTGAGCGGACAACCTTCATCGGCTCCGAGACCAGTGGAGCCGATGAAGGTGACCCGCCTCTCGATGCCCCAGCCGCCGGCTCCGAACCCAGAGGAGTCGAGACTGGAGGCATCGAGGCAGACCGTTCCACCCTCGGCTCCGAAGTCCGTGGAGCCGAAGGAGAAGCCTGCCTATGTCTTTTGGCAGTCGGGTCCGACGGACTGGTCGGAGCCGCCCTTTCTTTAGCAGGAGAAGGAGAGGACGCTAATGCTTCTTCAAAAGAGGGTTTTATAAGGCCTTTCAAAATAAGTTTATTTTTCCTCTCTTGGAGGACCCTCGAGGAAAACGTGTGACACACGCTGCAGGACTCCTGCAAATGTTTGGCGCCCAAACAATATACACAGAGAGAGTGGTCATCTGTGATTGACATTTTAAAACTGCACTTAGTGCACTTCTTAAAGCCCGAAGGCCTAGGAGCCTGAGACATTATAGCAACAAATTTAGTAATTCTATCACAGAAAAACACACTTTTTTTTTTTAAATGACTGTCACTACAATGATTAGTTTACGGTTGCCGATTAAGATTGACAGTCCGACAACTACAGAAAAAAATAACTAAAGGGGATCCTAGAACCCCTAAGGATTTGAAAAAACAATTGACTGACAGGGAAAGGCCCTTCAATTCAAAGGGGCCTCTAGTCAGAACAAACACACAATCACACACAAAATTTTCCACAAAAATACCAGTCACACACAAAAAGTACGGTATAGCTGTTAAAACAGCTTTTTGTTATAGAATTAGAAAATTCCTGACAGAAAAGTTAGTGAAAAACACTACTTAGCTCAGCCAGCTCGAGACCACGTCTTTGCTAGTTAGCGGCAAATGAGATCTGGGGGACTGGTAGTGATGCATCCTGGGATATAGTAAGCTCAGCCAATAAGAGACTTCGCTCTTTGGCATAAGCGTGCCGAGTCGGAGCCGAGGGATCGGCTCCGAACCCATCAGTCAGAATGTAGGCGAGATAGGATCACATAACATCACAAGTTACTTAGTGGAACTTCTCAAGATATAAATCCCCAATAAACTCCAAGACAGTTAAGGCGAACACAGTAAACAAAAGTGACCGCCTTAAGTGTTGAAAAAGCACCATTTAGATATGGCACACTAACAACCGACACAGAGAAGTAGCTACGGGCCCAGGGGAGTTGCATTTGAAAATGGCACCCGTTCTCAACAGGGAATTTTTGAGCTCTTTTGTGATGTAGAGCAGGGGAGGGGGTAATTCTTTGATTTATTAGCATTTATTTTCCGCGAAGGTCCACTGGGCCAGTCAGTGGAGACCTGGGGAGAAAAACTCGACATGAAACACAAATAGGATATACAGATAAAAAAACTGCAGTGTCAGCTACCGGATTTTTGTATGGTAATTTCATCTCATCTGGGATCCTGTAAAACCTATTTGGTTTCTCGGGTGCTGGTGGCTGGGAATCTGAATAACTGGAAGTTGAGGCAAAAGCATTTCAAAAAGGCCTCCAAGGACAAGGGCCACAAAAAGAAGTTATGTACTCACCATAACGTTCCATGTGAGTTGTTCATCTTGCCTTCATTCTTACTGATGGGGTTTCAGAGCCCATCCTTGGCTCCATCTCGGCCAAAATGCAAAAGCTCGAGGTCTTCAACCAGCTTGTGGCCTATTCCCTATCCCATGACGCACTGGTGCTTCCCTCAAATCTTGTTTGCTGCCAACTAATGTAAGTAGAGAAAAATGTTTAATAGTAATATCAAGAATAAATTAGACAAAGACCAATACAGCCATGACTTGTCCAACTTCTCAGTCCCCAAGAAAAAACTGGAAGCGAGTTAGGAGGGTGGGACGTAAAGATGAAGGCGAGATGAACACTCACATGGAACGTTATGGTGAGTACATAACTTCTTTATGTGAAGTTGTTCTATCTCGCCTTCATTCTTACTGATGGGCTAGTATCTCAAGCACCATCTTTCTCAGGTGGCTCACGGGAGTATATTCATAGATAGATTAGGTTCATAGATTAGTACTAAGCTAACTGCCCTTGCGAGCCATTTTAAGCTTAAGCCAATTATCCCTTGTGAAACCAATTATTCCTACAAAAAGTGTAACCAAAAGAGGCTCTGTCCCTGGAAGCCCTAGCCACTTTGTAATAAGTGATGAAGCTATGAGGCCTAGACCACGTGGCTGCTGCACAAAGTACAGTTTTGTACCTACCATAAATGTAGATGTTCGAGTGTAAACACTGCTGCAGTCATCACACTTGGGTTATCCTGCCATCAGGCGGTCCCGCAGTCTGCCAGAGTTCCAAAGTCTTGGTCCGGCATCGGTTGCTGTCACCTCCTCCCTGACGTCAGTGCGACAGGGGTATAAAAGATGCAGCAGATGCCATTTTCTTTCTTGCCCCAGATGTCAGGTGCCTCCAAATAGGTAGGCAATTCAAATTGCTAGTAAAAAATACAAAAGCAAAGCAAACAACCATTTTTAGTTACCAGCAAATACTCCCCATAGGTAATAAAGGGTATATGCCCGAGGTAAGTACCAGAAAGTAAGAGGGGAAGGAGGGAGGGTAACCTGGACTGCAGCAGTGTTTACACTCGAACATCTACATTTATGGTAGGTACAAAACTGTACTATGTTCATCATGTTACACTGCTGCAGTCATCACACTTGGGTGGAGTCCCAAAGCTGAGGTAGGGAGGCTGGATCTATAAGGCATTAGGGGTGGCTATAAGGCCCTGCAGTACAGCAGTGGCGAAGCCAGCTCTGGGTTTGGAGTATAAAGGCAAATGGTAATGTTTGGTGAAGGTATGCACAGAACTCCATGTTGCTGCTTCCAAAATATGCTTGGTAGGTACTCCTCTGAGTTAATTTTAAAGTTAATTTTTCCAAAACAAAGTTGAGGTCCCAAGTTGGTGTGGGTGCTCTACGGGACGGTCTTATGTTTTTAGCCCCTCTGAGGTATTGTTTGAGCAAAGGATTAGAAAAATTGGTGGATCCATGTTGTAATGAGCAGAGATAGCGGAGGCGTGGATCTTGATGGATGAAAAAGAGAGGCCCTTGTCCAGCATCTCAGTTAAGTATTGCAGTATCTGAGGAATGTTTGGGACAAGAGGGTCAAGGCTGTGAATCTCTTCCATTTATCCGAATAGGCTTTCCTGGTGCTAGGCCTTCTAGCCTCCAGAATGACATCCATAACAGCTTTGGAGAGAGGCATTGCTTGCTTGGCTAAGGAATTTTCCATGCAGCTAGATTTAAGGTATTTAGCTGGCTGTGAAGTATCTGATTCTTGTGCTGTGTCAGCAGCTGTGGGATTTGAGGCTAAATCCAGGGTGGTTCTTGTGCTAAGTTCTTTAAGACTGGGTACCAGTGCTGGCATGGGCAGTTTGGTGCAATCAGGATCATTTTTGGCTCTTCCTGCCTGGCTTTTATGAGTACCTTTGGAAGGAGAGGTAAAGGAGGGAAAGCGTATACTTGTTTTTTCCAGTTGAATGAGAGGGCATCCACTTTCCATGCTTGTGGATGGTAGCTCCTTGTGCAGAATTTCTGTAATTGGCAGTTCTTTGGGGAAGCAAACAGATCTATGTCCGGGTTCCACCATTTTTGTGTTATCATTCTGAATATTTGTGGGTTCAGTTCCCATTCATGTGGGTCCATAATGTTTCTGCTTAAGTCGTCTGCCAGTGTGTTTTTCCTCTCCTGGCAGGAATTGTGCTTGCAGGTGAACTTGGTAGTTTAGAGCTGTATTCCACAAGGTCATGGCTTGTCTGCAGAGGGGGTAGGAGTGCGTGCCCCCTTGCTTGTTTATGTACCACATAACTGTGGTGTTGTCTGTCTTTAGTAGTAATTGTCCTGGATGCAGTAGGTCCTTGAAAGCTATAATAGCATTTTGTACAGGTAGCATCTCTTTTTGATTGATGTGGAGATGTCTTTGCTCTGTGGGCCACTCGCCCTGGATACATTTTCCTGCCATGTGTGCTCCCCAGGCGTAATCCGATGCATCTGTTGTCAGTGTCTGCCTGGCTGTGGGTTGAGTGAAAGGCTGTCACTTGTTGAGGTGACAAGCTTGTGCCTACCATCGAAACTGCTGTTGTAGGCAAGGAATTAGTGGTAACTGTTTCCAAACTTTGACAGTGTTGAGACCATACGCTCTTTAGGTACCATTGTAGTTTCCTCATATGCAGTCTGGCATATGGAATTAGTAATATGCAAGATGCCATGTAGCCCAAGGCCTGCAGAATTTTTCTTGCAGGGAGTTGGGTCTTTGTTGCCATTAATTGAAAATATTGAGTCAGTTGTTTTTGCTTGTCTGGCGTGAGATAAGCCATCTGGGCCGTTGTGTTCAAGCTGGCACCCAGGAATATTATCTGTTGTGAGGGCACTAGTTTTGATTTCTTTTTGTTTACTGTGTACCCCAGGCAACTTAACTGTTTTACATACGTCAGATGTTTTAGTAGAATGTCCTTGCTCTCTGCTTGAATCAGGCAGTCATCCAGGTATGGATAAATTTGAATTCCTTTTTGCCTGCAAAATGCAATTACTGGTGCCAGGCACTTTGTGAAGACCCTGGGCGCAGTAGATAAGCCAAAAGGCAGTGCAGAGAATTGATAGTGCATTGAACCTGCTAGAAATCGGAGGTATCTTCTGCAGTTTTGTCTGATAGAGACATGCAGGTATGCCTCTTTGAGGTCCAAAGTCACGAGCCAAGCTTTCTTGCCCAGCATGGGAAGAAGCTGCTGTAGTGTCAACATTTTGAATTTCGGAACATTCAGGTAAGTGTTTAGTGTAGAAAGGTCCAGAATGGGTCTCCAGGCTTTGTCCTTTCTGGGAACCAGAAAGAGTCTTGAGTAAAATCCTTGTCCTTGTTCTTGTGGTGGTACCTTTTGAATAGCTCTCATGTCCATGAGTGCTGTAATTTGTTTTTGAGCCTCTGCCCCTTGATTTGGTGGCAGATTTGGCATTCCTTTTAACCTTGGCAAGGTGTGGAAATGGAACCTGTAACCTTGAGATACGATGTTGAGAACCCACTTGTCTTTGGTGATGCAATGCCAGTTGTGATAGAAAAGTGCCAGTTTTCCTCCTAAGGGGGCTGCCAAGAGAGAGCTGTTTGGCAGCTGTAGTGGAAAGTCATTGAGGCTGCTTTTTATAAGGTTGCGGCCCATCTTCTCCTTCTTTCTGGCCTGGTGTGCCCCATTGTCGAGGCCCGTAAGGGCCTTGTGTCTGACCTCTACCTCTGGGACGTCTGTATCTGCCCCTTTGAGGTCTATCTGTGACTGGAAAGGACCAATTCTTTGTTGGCCAATTTCTGCTAAAACGAGGAGGCTGAACCTGTAAGAAATCTTTCACCGTTTGCATAGATTTTGCCTTATCCTCCATCTTCTTTAATACCTCCTCTGCCTTAACTCCAAACAGCACATCCCGCTGCAAAGGTGCATCCAATAATTTGACCTTAACATGATCTGGTAACGTATGTTCTTTTAACCAAGCATGCCTTCTAATGACAGAGCCTGTAACTGCTGCTCTACAGGAGGCCTCTAAGGAATCAAACCCACATTGCAAAGTATGTTTTCCCACTTGTTCAGCTGCATGCAATAAATCATGCATTTCTTTTAAGTTAGGAGGATCTGATTCTGGTAGCATCTTTTGTTTCAACTGAGACATCAAAAATTGCTGATATTTTAGCATGTGAAACTGGCAATTCAAGGCTCTCCTTGCTAACGTTGCAGACATATATACCCTTTTTCCCCATCTGTCTAATGCTCTGGAATCTCTGTCAGAGGGGACTGGGTTTTTTGCTGATGAGGCCTTAATCCCTTTGGGACCCTGAGAAATAGTTTCAGGGTCAGCAACAGGGCTTTTGTACAGAAATTTGGGAGAGTCAGAGACTAATCTATCAGGTTTAACTGGGGCTGGGGGTAAGGAGTCCAGGTTCAAACTGGATTAAGTGTACACATCATCCACAATGTCTAAAACTGGTCGAATAGCAAGGGGTCTGTGTTGGGGCAATAAAAGGAAGTCTCTGAGTCTTTTCTTGGATTCTGAATAATCCTGGCCTTCCCAATGGAAATGCTCTCTCATGGTATGTAGGGTCTCCCCAAAGGAGTAATGCTCAGGCGGAGAGGCTGATGGAAATGATTCCTCAGCATCAGAATCCTCATAAGGGGGTAAAGAAAACCCTAGGTCCAAGGAAGAGTCAGAGGAGAGGGACACCTGATCAGAAGATTCATAGTCTGCATCCTGCCTGGGCCTTTTATCAGGAGGGGATGGCACCCCCTGATCAGAGTGAACAGGTCCTCGGCCATTTATAGCATATTTTTCTTAGGCATGGAAGCCTGTCCTGGAGAAAGTTGTGTCTGTTTCTTTGCTTTTAAGGGGGGGGCTTAGATTTAACAGAGGGTTTAATAGTTAACTGCGTAGGTCTGAAAACACCCTCTGTAGCTGTGGAAAGCTCAGCTACTTCGGTTTCCTCTGTAGGTTTAGGATCGGTAAACTGAAGGCCTAGTGCGTCCGAAGGCCCAGTCAGCTCCAAGTGGGAGTCGGAGGCGGTCTGTGATTCGGTGGAAGCGGTCGTCAGGGGCAGCGTAGGCGCCTCGCTGAAAACCGGCGACCGGCCTAGAAGAGGCCTAGTCGCCCGTTTTGGGCCTCGGATGCCTGTCCTTGTCCTTGCGCTTTTTATGCATTGCGGTCGTCAGAATTTTCGACGGCATGGTATAATTGAATTTTCTACCAAAATAATGTCGGGCAAAATCAAACTGACGTTTAATAGTGCGCTTGTTAAACCTAGCACAAAACTGACAACCAGTGACGTCGTGGTCAGGGCCTAGGCATGGAATACAATAGGAGTGGAAATCCTTATGAGGTATTTGCTTCCCACAAGAAATACAGTTATTAACTTTTACTGACATTGGTCTGAGGCAAGAAAAAGTTTCCCCAACGGGGTACTTAGCGTTTTTAGAAGACTTCGGTTCTGGCTTAGGAATGAAAATCTCAGGAGTCGGCCGACCAGCACTTGCGAACTGCTTCTGCTTCGGGCACCGCGCGGCAAGAAAGACTGAAGAAAATGGTGTCGGCTGCATCTTTTATACCCCTGTCGCACTGACTGAGGAGGCGATGGCAACCGACATCGGACCAAGACTTTGGAACTCTGGCCGACTGCGGGACAGCCTGACGGCAGGATAACCCAAGTGTGATGACTGCAGCAGTGTAACACGATGAACATCTGGAATCTATTGGTTGTTTGGCCAAAGAGGCTGAAGATGTGGAGACCGCTGTAGTTGAGTGGACCTTTACTTTTTGATGTAATGGCATATGGACAGAACTGTAAATAAAAGAGATGCAATCTGATAACCATTTTGATAAGGAGGTTTTTACCACTGGAGCACCTTTCTTTAAATCTGAAAATGAAACAAAGCTGTTCTGATTTTCTAAAGTCCTTGGTCCTGTGTAAATAGAATCGAAGTTGCCTGTGGACATCAAGCTTGTGCAATATATATTCCACCTTATTAGTATATTTAGGGAAAAAAACAGGTAATTCTATAGTCTGATTGAGATTCGCCTCTGAACAAACCTTAGGTAAAAATGATGGATATGTCCTACGCAAAACTGTCATTATGAAAAATCAAATATGGGGGTTTAATGGACAAGGCCTGTAACTCTGAAACCCTCCGAGCAGAAGTAATAGCTACTAGGAATAAGTTTTTCCATGACAGATATTTCAGATCTCAAGATGAGGCTGGTGAACAAAATTTAGAGTCCACGGCATAGTCAGAGATTTAATGTGTGGTCTCAAATGAACAATACCCTTGAGAAAAGCTTTAGAGTCTCTATGTGACATGATATTAGACCCCTGATCACCAAGAGGAAAGTTAAAAATTGCTGTCAATTGAACCCTAATGGTTGCTGCAGCTGCCCTCTCATTGAAAAGTTTGGTCAAAAACTCTAAAATGGATGAAACTGAAGCCAGATATGGGTCAATATTGTTGTGACACACCCATATCAAAAACCTTTTCCATTTACTAAGGTATAGCTTCCTGGTAGATGATTTATGGGAAGATATTATAATGTGCTGAGCTGCAGCTGGGAGGTTCTAAAACCTGGCTATTCTTGGAACTGGAGTAGCCAAGCTGTCAATTTGAGGGCATGAAGGGCAGGATGAAGAGCCCCTGACGAATGAATCAGAAGACCTGGAACTGGGTCCAGGATCCAAGGTTCTTCCAATAGCTGAGGCTGGAGAAAGGGGAACCAAATTAGAAGAGGCCAGTAAGGGACTATTAGAATGATGGTCCTACCCACAGCCTTGGCTTTCTGCAAAACTTTGAGTATCAGTGGAAAGGCATAAGAGAGACCCGGGGGCCAATTGTGCACAAGTGCATCCCTTGGGGGATCTCCCGTAGGGGGGATTAGGACAAAATAGCTGCTGCATTTTGTGTTTGTTGGAGTTGCATAGAGATCTCAGCAAGGCTGGCCCCATCTGCGGAATATCCTTTCTGCTACTTATTTCTTCAGAGACCACTCGTGAGGGAATAGAATTGCTCTGCTCAGTTTGTCTATCACACTGGACCTCCCCAGGATATGCATTGCTATCAGAAAGCGCTGGGTGGAAGTTGCCCACTGCCATACTCTCAGGGCCTCTCGACGTAGGGGGTAAGATCCGGTTCCTCCTTATTTATATACCAGACCACTGACATGTTGTCCGTCTGTATTGCAATAGTCCCTAGAGGAAGATAGTCTTGAAAGGACTGCAACGCTAGAAGTACCGCTCTCATCTCTAGGACACTGATATGCAGGTGAGCCTCATGTTCCTTCCATGTGTCTTGGGCTGTTCTTCCCTGATAATGCCCCCTCACCCTATGAGGGAGGAATCTGTGGTCACAGTGGCAATAGGAGTGGGTAGACCAAAGGGGCGACCTATTGTTACTTGATGAGATGTCAGCCACCATCGAAGGTCCGTCTTGCATGAGTTCATTATTACAATTTGATGCAACACTGGAAGTTCTTGAAAGGGCCATTCGTGAACAGGAGCCATTGCAGTATATGCATATGCATTCGACCTAAAGGAATTGCAAGGATTGCTGCCGCCATTGTCCCCAACAATTTGAGTACCATTGAAGCTGGGGCTTTTTCTTTTGAGAGAAGATTCAAGACCTGTTTTTGCGGAACACAAATCCTTTCTGGTGGAAGTTTTAAGGTTATGGTAATGCAGTACTTAGATCTGCTCCTATAAAAACGGTATGTTTCGATGGTGGCAAGGCAGATTTTTATGGTAATCCCCAATTGACTGCAGAGGTTCAAAGTTGTGTCCCTTGCTTGTATGAGTTGATGCCTGGTGGTGGCGGTGAGGAGCCAGTCATCTAGGTATGGAAACACCTAGAATCCTAAACGTCTTAGGTGAGCTGTAACTACTGCCATGCATTTGGTGAACACTCTGGGGGCTGTAGTGAGACCAAAGGGCAGGGCTCGAAACTGGTAGTGACTGGCCCTCAGCCGAAAGCGCAGATGATCTCTGGATGGTCTGGCCATTTTGATGTGGCATTATGCATCCTGGAGATCTATCGAGCACATACAATTGTCTTTTCCTAGGTAAAGGAAATATTGACTGTAGCGTGACCATCCTGAACTTTGTCTTTTTGACAGATTTGTATAGTCTGCTGAGATCTAAAATGGGTCTCCAGTCCCCTGTTTTCTTTGGAACTAAAAATAAAGTACAGTTGTCTACACTTACCATAAATGCAGATGTTCAAGTGTATTCATTGTTGTAGTCATTCACTTCATGTCCTGGATGTTGTGGATGATGTTTTCATGGAATCTAGTTTGACTCCTGACACCCTCCCTCCTGCTCCCAGAAAACCTGACGGGTATTACAGAGTCCCTGACTCTCTAGTCTTGACACCCAAAGGCTTTTTAGGTACCACTGTAGTTTCCTCATATGCAGTCTGGCATGTGGAATGAGTAGAATGCAAGATGCCATGAACCCCAGAGCCTGCAGGATTTTCCTTGCGGATAACTGGGTTCTGGTGGCTAGTTGAGAGAAGTAGCCTGTTAGGTCGGCTTGTTTTTCTGGAGTAAGGAATGCCATCTGGGATGCTGTGTCCAGGCTTGCTCCCAGGAATATAATCCTTTGGGTGGGTACTAGTTTGGATTTCTTTTCATTGATAGTGTACCCTAGGGAGGTCAGTAGGGACTTTACAAAGGTCAGGTGCTTGAGCAGCTTTTCCTGTCTGCCTGAATTAGACAGTCGTCTAAGTATGGGTAAATATGGATATTCCTTTGTCTGCAAAAGGCAATGGCGGGAGCCAGACATTTTGTGAAAATTCTGGGAGCAGTAGATAAGCCAAAGGGAAGTGTAGAGAACTGAAAGTGCAGGGATCCTGCCCTGAAATGAGAAGTTATGTACCTACCATAACGTTCCAGGTTAGTTGTCTTCTCTTGCCTTTTTCTTGCTGGATGGGTTCGGAGCCGAACCTCGGCTCCGACTCGGCCACTTACTAAAGCTCGACAGCTAATTTTACCGGCTCGAGGCAACCCTATATCCCATGATGCTAGGCGATAACTACCCAGATCTTGTTTGGTAGCTGAAAACAACCTAGGCAATATAGTCCTCCAACTGGAGAGGAGGAGGAAAAGGATAACCCCGAAAGGATCGCTATCTAAGCTGTAGTTACCCTAGGACAAGCTATTTGGCTGAAAGTGCAAGATTAGGACCCTTCAAAGAAGGGGGGATCTTCTCGGTCTGTCCAGGCTAGGGGGATGGTGGGCGGGATGCAAGAAAGAAGGCGAGAGAAGACAACTAACATGGAACGTTATGGTAGGTACATAACTTCTCAATGTTAAGTTGTCAATCTCGCCTTCATTCTTGCTGGATGGGACCGCATCCCTAGCACCTTCATCCTGGGTGGCTCATTGGAACAGACTCTTGAGAACGGTGGAACCAAAATTTGCCCTGTTTCTGGAGGCCATGTCCAATTTGTAATGCGATACAAAGGTATGAGGAGAAGCCCATGTGGCTGCCGCACAAATAGTGTCTATTGGTAGTCTGGCTCGAAAAGCTGTTGATGCGGCTAGTGCCCTGGTTGAATGGGCTCTTGGCCTAGAAGGCAATTCTTTACCTCTGAGTTGGTAAATATACGTGATCAAAGAAGAGAGCCACCTAGACAGGGTTACCTTGGATACTGGAAGGCCTTTCCTATTTTCTGCACAAGATAAAAAGAGTTGATCAGATTTCCTGATATGTTTAGTTCTGTCCAAATAATATCGGAGCTGACGAACATCCAGACAATGCAGTTTTTGCTCTGCCCGGTTAGTATAATTAGGGAAGAAAACTGGGAGGTCAATTGATCGATTTAAATTAGTCTGCTAAGCCACCTTGGGTATGAAAGAGGGGTTCGTTCTTAGAGAAACTCTGTCTTTGTGGAAGACTAAGCAAGGAGGACGAATGCAGAGGGCATGAAGTTCAGATACTCTCCTAGCAGATGTAACAGCGACCAGGAAGAGTGTTTTCCAAGAAAGTAATTTCAATGAACAGGAAGCCGCAGGTTCAAAGGGAGGTAGAATCAAGGATGTTAAAACTAGGTTTAGATCCCACTGTGGTGGAGGATCTTTGATCGGAGGTTTGAGTAAAAAGACAACTCTAAGGAATGCTTTGCAAAGCTTATGGGACATGATGCTGCAGTCCGACAGACCTATGTGAAAATTTGAAATGGCTGCCAACTGAACTTTTACTGTGGAGGATGAAGATCCTAAATGAAAAATTTCAGCTAGGAAATCCAAGAATGAGTGAATTGGAGCAGTGAACAGATCTATATCTCTAGCCTTTGCCCAGAAGGAAAGACGTTGCCATTTACTAGTGTAGATCCTTCTGGTGGAAGATTTAAGGGAAGCTACTATAATATCCCGGACGGGATTTGAAATCATAGGAAGCCTGGCTAGGGACGGAAGTGGAGCAACCAAGCAGTGAGGTTGAGAGAATGGAGGAATTGGTGCAGCTGCCCCGAAAGACGGGCCAAAAGATCTGGCACTGGATCCAGATGCCAAGGCTGCTCCAAGAGATAACGATGCAGGAACGGAAACCATATTTGTCGAGGCCAATAAGGGGCAATGAGAATCATCTTGGCTCTCAAGGCGGTTGCTTTCTGAATTACCTGTGATATTAACGGAAGGGGCGGAAAGGCGTAAAGAAGTCCCCGAGGCCAATCGTGGACTAGAGCGTCTCTGGGGGGATGGCCTGGAAGGGGGAAGAGAGTGAAGAAGTCGGGGCATTTGCTGTTTTGAGGTGTAGCAAAAAGATTGCAGCAAGGAAGGCCCCACATCTGAAAAATCTCTTTTGTCACAGATTGTTTGAGAGACCATTCGTGTGGCAAGAGGATAGCTCTGCTCAACCTGTCCGCTATGATGTTGGACTTCCCGGGGATATGCATTGCTATCAGAAACCGCTGAGAAGAGATCGCCCATTGCCAAAGTCTGAGTGCTTCTACACAGGGATAGGACTTGGTTCCGCCCTGCTTGTTGATATACCACACTACGGACATACTGTCCGTTCGGATTGCAATAGTCCCCAGGGGAAGAGAGTCTTGGAGGGCTTGCAACGTCAAAAGCACTGCTCTCATCTCCAGGACATTTATGTGCAGGTGGCATTCGAAAGGATGCCATGTGCCATGGACTGTCCTGCCCTGAAAATGTCCCCCCCCCACCCGATCAGGGAGGCGTCTGATGTGACCGTATGCACCGGGAGGGAGGAATAAAGGGTCTGCCTTGATGGACATGAGGGGAGCACATCCACCAAGACAGATGATTTTTGCAAATTGGAGTTATGATCTTGTAGTGCATAGGGAGTTGTTGGAAAGACCATTGGGCGAAAAGCATCCACTGTAGAAGACGCATGTAAAAACGGACAAGAGGAAGAAGTGTGATGGCGGCCGCCATGAGCCCCAATACTTTCAGGACATACCTGGCCTGAATTCTGTCGCTCTGAAGCAGAACATGGACATGATTTTGGATATCTAAGACCCTTTGATCTGTTAGCTTTGCTGAAAGCTGCACAGTGTCCAAGTTGGCGCCTATAAAGGTAATAGATTGACAAGGCAGACTTTTCGAAATTTATAGAGATTCCTAGCCCTCTGCAAATGTGGATGGTGTAATCTCTGGCCTGAAGAAGTTGATGCCTGGTGGTGGCGGTGAGGAGCCAGTCGTCTAGATATGGAAACACCTGTAATCCTTGATGTCTCAGGTGAGCCGTAACCGCTGCCGTACGAAGGACAGTCCTTTCAAAGCCTTAGGGTCTTCCATCATCTTTCTCTTCAGTCTGGGCTGACTGCAAGGACAGTCCTTCAAGCCTTAGGGTTCATGGCATCTTGTATTCTGGTGCTTCCCAATGCCAAACTGCATATGAGGAAGTTGCAATGGTATCTCAAAATGTATGGACACAGCACTGCCAGGATCTGGACACTGTCATTCAAATAATACCTTGCATTCAAAAGGAATTTTTGTGGTGGGCTCAGGAATGTCACCTAAACAAGGGACTCTCTGTGACCCGGCCAGAGGAGTCAGATTCTAACAACAGATGCCTCAGACAAAGCTTGGGGAGCTCATCTAAACGGAAAGTGGATACAAGACAAGTGGCCTGTCAGACTACTGCATCTACATATCAATTTGAAGGAGATGTTAGCAGTCCAGTTTGCATTAATAGCTTTCAAGGATTTACTTCTTCCAGGGCAGGTGTTGATTCTAACAGACAACACAACTGTCATGTGGTACATCAACAAGCAAGGGGGAACACATTCTTATCCTCTATGCAGGCAAGCAATGATTTTGTGGGAGACTGCTCTCAGTTTACAACTAAGTCTTCAGGCAAGGTTTCTGCCGAGCACAGAACTCCTTAGCAGATGTGTTAAGCAGACAAATCATGGATCCCCACGAGTGGAAACTGGATCTTCATGTATTTCAGAAATTGACAGTGTCCTGGGGAACTCCAGACATAGATCTGTTCGCTTCTCCACTAAACCACCAGCTGCCAAAGTTTTGCACAAAGAGGTTTCATCCCACAGCTTGGAAAGTGGATGCTCTTTCTTTCAGTTGGAAAAATCTTCATGTTTATGCCTTTCCACCTCTGCCTCTCCTCCCAAAGGTACTTCTGAAGGTCAGACAGGACAAGCCAAGGATGATTTTGATAGCTCCAGATTGGCCTCGACAGCACTGGTACCCATTACTGAGAAGTCTAGTGAAAGCCTCCATGGCCTTTGCCTTTGATTCCACATCTGTTGTCCCAGGAGGACAGCCATCTGCTCAATGTCAAACTTCACTCTCTTCACCTAACAGCCTGGCATATTCTGTTTTAAACCATAGAGGGTCTCAACTTCCACAACAAGTTTTGAATGTGATTTTGGAAGCTAGAAGGCCTAGTACAAGGAAAGTGTACGCAGATAAATGGAAGAGATTTTTGTTTTGGAGTGCAGCTAAGGATTTGGATGTTTCTGAGCCTGATTTAAGTGTGGCTCTTCAATATCTTACTGAGTTATTGGACAAAGGTTTGTCCTTCTCTTCTATTAAGATTCATGCTGCAGCAATTTCAGCTCACTATGATTGTGACCCACCATTGTTTTCTCATCCTTTGTTCAAGCAATTTCTTAGAGGGGCAAAGAATATAAGACCCCCACGAAGAGCTCCTACTCCTGCTTGGGATCTCAATTTTGTGTTGGAGAAACTCACTCTACAACCTTTTGAGCCTGCAGCTACTGCTGAGTTGAAATATTTGTCATGGAAGACTTCTTTTTTGTTGGCCATTACCTCTGCAAGAAGGGTTTCTGAATTGCAGGCCCTTATGGCAGTTGAGCCTTTCTTACTTTTTCATAAGGACAGGGTATCTTTACGTACTAATCCTTCCTTTATGCCTAAAGTGGTTTCTAGTGTGGCTTTAAACCAAACTATTCATTTGCCTACCTTTTATGCAAATCCCCAAAATAAAGGGGAAAAGATTTTGCACACTTTAGATGTACACAGGCAGTTGCGATATTATTTGGACAGAACTAAATGGTTCAGACAATCTCAGCAGTTATTGGTTTCTTTTGCTTTGTGCTCTCAGGGCAAGCCCGTGTCAAAACAAACTATTTCTAAGTGGATTGGATTTTGCATTGCTTTCTGTTATTCCCATCATGGCAAAGAGATTCCAGCTGGGATCAGGCCTCATTCCACTAGGGCTACTGCCACTTCCAACAGCTTTTTTGAGGGGGGTGGCAACTAAGGATATTTTGGAGGCAGCCACTTGGAGTTCAGTGCATACCTTTTCTAGGCATTACCACCTTCCACTGTACTCTAGATCCAGGGCTGGTTTTGCCACTCATGTGTTGCAGGGCATTTTGGCAGCTCCTGCTTCTATATAATTTAGCCATCCTCCCTTACCTCTGCTTTGGGATTCTACCCAAGTGTTAGGACTGCAGCAATGTGAGATGAAGAACATAGTACAGTTTTGTACCTACCATAAATGTAGATGTTCGAAGATCCACATTGCTGCAGTCCAATTTACCCTCCCTCCTTCCCCTCTGTAGTTTGAGGTGGTTGTGTGGGTTGAGTTATCCTTCTGAGGTATATTGTGCATATTGTACATATATTGTGTGTATTGTACATATTTTTGGTATTAGGCTGGTTGGTTGTTTAGTTGTTGTTGTTGGGTTTGGACCTTTCTTTTTAGGGTCTTCTGACATCTGGGGCAAGAAAAGACTGAGGATATGACGTCGGTCATGCGCATTTGTACCCTGACGTTCTGATGTCAGTCAAATGCGCCTTGACCGACGTCAGCCTTATACTCTGATATTCGGGCTGACCGAGGGACAGCGGACTACCCAAGTGTTAGGACTGCAGCAATGTGGATCTTCGAACATCTACATTTATGGTAGGTACAAAACTGTACTTTATGGTAATGCAGTACTTAGATCTGCTCCTATAAAAACGGTATGTTTCGATGGTGGCAAGGCAGATTTTTATGGTAATCCCCAATTGACTGCAGAGATTCAAAGTTGTTTCCCTTGCTTGTATGAGTTGATGCCTGGTGGTGGCGGTGAGGAGCCTGTCATCTAGGTATGGAAACACCTAGAATCCTAAACGTCTTAGGTGAGCCGTAACTACTGCCATGCATTTGGTGAACACTCTGGGGGCTGTAGTGAGACCAAAGGGCAGGGCTCGAAACTGGTAGTGACTGGCCCTCAGCCGAAAGCGCAGATGATCTCTGGATGGTCTGGCCATTTTGATGTGGTATTATGCATCCTGGAGATCTATCGAGCACATACAATTGTCTTTTCCTAGGAAAAGGAAATATTGACTGTAGCGTGACCATCCTGAACTTTGTCTTTTTGACAGATTTGTATAGTCTGCTGAGATCTAAAATGGGTCTCCAGTCCCCTGTTTTCTTTGGAACTAAAAATAAAGTACAGTTGTGTACACTTACCATAAATGCAGATGTTCAAGTGTATTCATTGTTGTAGTCATTCACTTCATGTCCTGGATGTTGTGGATGATGTTTTCATGGAATCTAGTTTGACTCCTGACACCCTCCCTCCTGCTCCCAGAAAACCTGACGGGTATTACAGAGTCCCTGACTCTCACAGATTTCTAGTCGTGACACCCAAAGGCTTTTTAGGTACCACTGTAGTTTCCTCATATGCAGTCTAGCATGTGGAATGAGTAGAATGCAATATGCCATGAACCCCAGAGCCTGCAGGATTTTCCTTGCGGATAACTGGGTTCTGGTGGCTAGTTGAGAGAAGTAGCCTGTTAGGTAGGCTTGTTTTTCTGGAGTAAGGAATGCCATCTGGGATGCTGTGTCCAGGCTTGCTCCCAGGAATATAATCCTTTGGGTGGGTACTAGTTTGGATTTCTTTTCATTGATAGTGTACCCTAGGGAGGTCAGTAGGGACTTTACAAAGGTCAGGTGCTTGAGCAGCTTTTCCTGTCTGCCTGAATTAGACAGTCGTCTAAGTATGGGTAAATATGGATATTCCTTTGTCTGCAGAAGGCAATGGCGGGAGCCAGACATTTTGTGAAAATTCTGGGAGCAGTAGATAAGCCAAAGGGAAGTGTAGAGAACTGAAAGTGCAGGGATCCTGCCCTGAAATGAGAAGTTATGTACCTACCATAACGTTCCATGTTAGTAGTCTTCTCTTGCCTTTTTTCTTGCTGGATGGGTTCGGAGCCGAACCTCGGCTCCGACTCGGCCACTTACTAAAGCTCGACAGCTAATTTTGCCGGCTCGAGGCAACCCTATATCCCATGATGCTAGGCGATAACTACTCAGATCTCATTTGCCGCTTTAGCCAGCGAGGTGCGTTTTACCGGCTCTTGGTAAGTGTTGGGAATTATATATATATTTGGTTACCTTCCTGCTTAGTTTTTTCACCCCCTTCTTCGTTTAGCTTAACTTAACAGTTAATTTCAAACTTTTCCCCGTTAGCGCTAATTTTTTCCCTTATCCCAAATTATTCTTCCTCCCCCCTAGGTTAGGCCTTAGGCCTGCTCCCTTTCCTGATAGGGATTCTGTGTTGTGTCTGTGGCATGTTTGTACACTGTATCCCTCCTTTTCCTTAGTTTTTGTGTGGATTGGGCGCGTGTTGTGTGTGTGTTTTTTTTTCTTACATTGTGCCCTTTCTCTCCAACAGCTATGTCGAAGGACACAAAGGTCTCGGGCTTCAAGAAGTGTGACTCGTGCTGTCAGAAGATGTCTCTGACAGACGGTCACACTTCTTGTGTTTACTGTCTGGGACCCCTGCATCTGCAGGACTCTTGTTCCGTGTGCCATGCATTCAGCCCAAGAGTCCTGCAGGAGCACAGGAACAAATTAATCTTAAGGGGCTTATTAAAGCCTGAGGGCTCCCCAACTAAGTCTGTGTCGGGGAAGCCTTCGAAGCCAGCCAAGTCGTCGGCTCCGAGTTCCAAGCCTTCGGCTGGTGGCTCACTAACTGTGGCAATATCGGCTCCGGCTGGAGCCGATACATCTGAGTCACAGCTTCCAGCATCGGCTCTGCTCGGCGCCGATACCTCTGGAGGCCGAGTCGGAGCCGAACCCATCCAGCAAGAATGAAGGCGAGATTGACAACTTAACATCGTACATATTTCCTGCATGATTCCCTGATAGGGATGTGGACGTAGGCCCCTTTTAGGTCTAGGGTGGCTAGCCAAGCATCCATGGAGAACATAGGTAGCAGTTGCTGGAGGGTGAGCAGTTTGAATTTTGGTATCACCAGGAAGGTGTTTAGAATGGATAGATCGAGGATGGGGCACCAGGTGCCCTCTTTTCTGGGTACCAGAAAAGTGTGGAGTAGAAATCTTGGCCTATCTGTTCTGCAGGAATGTGCTCTATTTCACTCAAAGAGCAGGGAAAAGACTTGCTTTTTCACCTCTGCCCATTGGTTTGGAGGAAGATCTGATGTCGGATGGCTTACCGAAGCCAGATTGGAATTCGAGGACTGAGAACAAAAATATCTAGCTACAATAAGGGCCCGATGACATATAGTTCTGGAGTTAAAGCACAAAAGTGACAGCGAGGGACGTCATGGTCTTGGCCTAAGCAAGTGACACAGTAAGAATGAAAGTCTTGATATGGTATTTGCTTTCCACAGGCAAGACAATTGTTAACTTTTTCTGACATCAGTTAGAGCAAGAAAAATGGATCCCCAATGGGGTACTTAGCTTTAGAAGACTTGAGCTTCAGTTTGGAAGACGAAACTCAGGTAGTGGCCGACTGGCACTCGTGTGAACTGCTTCTGCTTCAAGCCCCTCGGCAAGAATGACTGATGTAATGGTGTCGGCTGCCTTACTTTACACTACTGACGACCTGAAGCGACAGCAACTGACGCAGAAATACTAAGCCTCTGTTATTCGGGCCGGCCGAGGGCTACCCTGGCAGGGGATAACACAAATGTGATGACTGCAACAGTGAAACACAAAGGACATAGTACAGTTGTGTACACTTACCATAAATATAGATGTTCAAGTGTATTCACTGTTGCAGTCCTGGTTTTCTGGAAGGAGGAGGGAGGGTGTCAGGATTCAAACTAGATTCCATGAAAACATCATCCACAACATCCAGGACATGAAGTGATGATTGCAACAGTGAAACACGAAGAACATCCATGAGTAAGTTCCGGATCCTCTCTGGTCTGCTGGGATGACTCTTCTTCCAGCAACCTCTGACTCTCTATGGTTGCAACGTCTGGATTTTTCTTAGGAGTACAGTATTCTCTGGATATGATGCTTTGTACCAAGCAGTCTTTCGTTATTTTTAGCCAGGCGTCTGGGTACAAAGGTAAACATTCCCCAACTGCCCTCCAGAGATGGACAGGCAGTCCTTTCAGGAGTGCTGATAGGGCTTCCCAAAGAACTGATCTCTGTCACCCTGGTTCTGCAGACCCTCTCTGCCACGTGGACGGCATCTTCTATTATTACCCCCTCCTCTGTCTCTGGAGGGGGGGTTCACCACGAGTGTCCTGAAAGGCTCCTTGAGTTTTACAAAACCACATCTTTCCTCCTTTCTGAACTTTGGGTTAAGGTCTGGTAGGTGTGGAAAAACGGACTCCTACAGCAGACAGTGTCTTTCCATCTTGTTCACTCCTGGTAAGAGTTTCTTTCACTTTGGGTCCAAAAAGGGACAAGCCATTGAATGGGGTGTTGATAAAGGATGACTTAAAGGGCTCCGCAAATGGGCATAAGCACATCCAGGAACGTCTCCCAAGAGATATTCCTGAAGCCACTGACCTACTTGCTCCATCAGCTGTGTACGACACCAGACGCATGGATGAGTTTACTATGGAATTAAGGGTAGAGAGCTTGGAGGATACTTTATCTGATACCTCCACAGCTACTGAACAATGTAGAGTATCTCCCATCTCTTTTAGAGATCTCTCTTTGCAATCTAGTAAAATGTGCAAGATAGTTCAGTGATTAGAGGGCAAAGGTCGCAGAACTAAACATGCACTTTCCATATCTGTCGATGATCCTAGAATCCTTATTAAGGGGATGGACAGATGTAGAACTTTCTGACAATTCCTTCTTGGTGGCTGCCGCCACCACCATGGCATCAACAGGTACTCTTTTGGTTAGAAAGGCCTTGTCCTGGGGGGAAGTTATAAATTTATTAGGCCTCCAAGGGACAGGGGTCCATGGTATCCGGGGACTCCCACGCCTTTCAAGAGACCAGTTCCATCAGCTCATCAAAAAGGCGGAGACACCCAAGTGACAGAGGGCTGAGACCCGAAAGACTTCAGAAGGACTGACTCATCATTAGTAGGGTTAATGGGCTTCCAGACATCCCTCTGTAAGAATTTACAAGATATCTGCGAAGGAGATATCCTCCGAGGGGGACCGTGAGGACCCTTCTGACTCATCTAAGTCAGTGCCTGAAGTGACAGATTCCTGTGTGGAATCCAGATGCTTCCTCTTCATAGGTTGATACTAGGCTATCGGTCCTAGGGCCTATACAAGCCTAGCCACAACAATTCCCTGGCTACTTCTTCCCACACTATTTACTTCCCTGGACCCCTGTCTAGCAGGCCGAATGACGTGATCCCCAGAGTGAATTTCCTTTCTCCCATCCAATCATCAAGGTTCCTTTTGAAGAGGGCCAAAGAGGCGCTCTGCTTGACATGTATGGGCAATCTATTCCAGAGTCTGGGGAGTCTCTGGATCAGGAACCTATCCCTCTAGCATCTTTTGGTTATTGTGATAACAAGGTTTAGATCCCAGGAGCATGTGGCTCTGAGGGATTGGGACTTCTTTAAATGCAACATGTCCAACAGCTCTGGGTTTGACATGGCCTTGTATGTTAAGCAGAGATCGCCTCGGAGTAGACGATATGCAACAGAGTATAGCTGGAGTTTTTTAAAGCGGTCAGCATAGGGCATCTGCTTTAGGCCTGGGATTCTTATAGTGAGGTATTTCTGCGGCCTTTCCAGTTGTTGCAGATATCTTGAGAGGTACATACCAAATGGGGCGTTGTATTCTATAATGGGTCTAATGAGGGATGAGTATAGTGGGACAATGACCTCCTTTTTTCTGGATGAAAAGCCCTTAGTGATGAGGTGTGCCACATAGAAGGATTTCTGACTGTTGTGGCGATGTGGTTATTGAAGGTGAGACCACTGTCCACCTGTGTCCCTAAGTCTCTTATCACACTTTCAGTGTTTAGTGTACTGTCACCTATGTGGTAATTCATGGGTATATGTTTTTTCCCAAAGGGGATAACTATACATTTCTTGGCATTGAGCTTGAGCCCATGGCTTTGGCACCAAGTATCTGTTTCTGTAAGGCCCTTTTGTAGAGTATCGACATCATTTGGGGATTCAATAATGGCTCCCAGTTTGCAGTCATCTGCGAACTTTGTTAGCCAGAGTCCCTTAGTGTTGGCCTGTACTTCAGAGAAGTAGATGCCAAACAACAGAGGTCCCAGGACTGAACCCTGAGGTACTCCACTTGTCTGGAGCGGGATTTGGAGTCAGCTACTTTTACAGTGTGGGTTCTGTCAGTACGCCAGTTGGCAACCCATCCAGTGACATAGGGATTAATGCCCAGCTTTGTAAGTTTATCTATGATTCCAGAGTGGGGGATGGTGTCAAAGGCCTTGGCGAGGTCCAGATAGGCTGTGTGGACTGTCTTACCCTCGTCCACGGCTCTGGAGACTGATTCGAAGAAGTCAATCAGGTACAGGAGACAAGATCGGCCCTTCACGAACCCAAACTGGGTGGGGTCCAGTGTTTTAAGGTTGCCAATGTCTTTGTTTATAAGTTCCATGATAATACATTCCATGGCCTTGCAAATCAGGCTCGTCAGACTGATGGGGCGGTAATTCCCGGGATCTAAGGTAGATCCCCCCCTTGTGGAGTGGAATAACTGTAGCTGTGCGCCACTCAGTGGGAATGAAGCCTGAGGTGAGGGTATGATTAAACATGACACTTAGGTGAGGTGCCAGTTCATTTTGTAGTTCATGTAGTACACAGCCCGGGATGTCATCTGGTACCATGCATAACCTCTTCCTGGGAACCTCATCAGTGAGAGCTTCTGGTGAGGTCTCGGAAGAGCAGGGTTCACCCAATGGGGCATCCTGAGGCTCTGGGTCTCTACGCTTTTGTGAGATCTGTGAAGGGGAGACAGGTACATGTGCTTTAGGGGAGGAGGTTACTGGTCCAGATGATGTGACGTCCCAAGGGGACAATACTCTCCTCATGGCATGGAAAGCCCCCAGGCTCCGATGAGAAGGAACCATGAATCAAAAGGGCAGGTGATTCCCTCTGCATCGAAGCGGTGGGCTCTGAGCCCAAGGTAGGTGCCAAACTCATCCAGGCCGAAGCCCCATGAGTAAAGTCGGAACCGAAAAATCGGTATGACTATCTTCTCCGGACCCGACCGGTGAGTGTCTGCTCCTAGACTCCACGGTCAGCACTGAGGAAGTCTGAGCTGTCGGAACCGACAGGCCTGGAACAGGTGTCTGCCCCCAACAGTTCCAACATCATAAGCTCTGAACACTCCGGCTGCGAAAGCTCGAGTTGGATTGAATGAGGAACGGAAGCAGCAGGAAGGGTTTTGGATGGTTCCAAAGCCCAGAGGATCAGCCCCGACTGACAAAAGTTTGGCCAGCACCGGTGTCTGCAGAAGCCTCTGCACCACACGATCCACATCCATGTCTGAAAGCCTTGAGGACAGAGAAGAGGCTACAGATGACGCCACTAACTGGAGGATAGGGGACTTGAGAGTAGGAGATACTGGCTCCAATACCAGGGTCCGGCTCCTACCAACAATGACCACCGTTAGTTCCAAAACTTGTGGAGCTGACGCAGATGGTTTATCTGTCACTTTAGAGGTCGATGAACCTTTCTTCGGCTCCGACCCAGAAGAAGTTTTCGAAGAAGTTTTTAAAGATTTTGAAGTCTTGTCCTGGGTCTTCTTTGTCCAGTGATTCTTGAATGGAAGATTTTACTAGACCTCTAGCAATCAACTTACTCTTCCCTTTCATGCAACACTCTACTGCTAAAAGAATGGCATATGGAACAGTCCTCTTGCAGGTGAACCTCACCTAAGCAATAAACACATTCTGAGTGTCCATCACAGTTATGGACATCTTTTGTCCACACTTAGGACATTTCTTAAATCCAGACTTTGATTTCTCTTGCTGAGACATGCTACAAAGAAGAAACAATCTACACAGTAAAAAATTACATGTATTTTGGTCAGGACACTACCAATATATATACTGATGCCCTAAACAAATACAGGCTTTAAAGGTAATCTATAACTAAAGCACGCACACAAAGGGAAAGTTAAAAAGCCTTCTAATTTAAACAGGCAATATGAACCCTTTTAAAGCACAAATTAGCCCTAAGAATAAAACGGGCTCAAAGGAAAAAAATTAGCCTCTAAGTTTAGGCTCTCAAGAAAAGGCACAGCAAATAACTATAAAATATCTAACTATACCTAACTATACCCAACTATACCCAACTATATCTAACTATATCTAACTATATCTAACTATATCTAACTATATCTAACTATATCTAACTATACCTACAGCACACACTAAAGAGGGAAGAGAGTTTTTAACTAGGCCTAACAAAACGGCCACACAATGAAGGAGTGCACAAGCACCATGGATAATTGTCCTGTGTCAAACTAACGAATCTAAAGTACTACTAGCTAAATTTGAAAGAAAAAGAATTTAACAATAAGTATATAACAAGAAAAATACTTATATTTCACTGGCCAGAGCTGGTGAAATGCACAATCTGTTGCAGTGGCAACCGAGATCTGTGGGAAGCATCAGTGCATCATGGGATAGGGAGTAGGCCACGAGCTGGTTGAAGACCTCAAGCTTTTGCATTTTGGCAGAGTCTGAGCAGAGGATCAGCTCTGAACCCCATCAGTAAAAATGAAGGCGAGCTAGAACAACTTCACATCTGAAGTTTTTGGTGACCCTATTCCAACAATTCATAGTACCTTTTCTGTACATCCAATAATTTAGTGTCACACTTAAAACATTGCATCATTCAGGAAACTGTTTCACCAAACTACATCTGTTACAGGGGTGAATCTGGAGACAAGGAATCCTCATCACCTGAGACCAGCTGTCCAGAAGAATGCATGTTGGAGGAATAAGATAGTTAATCCCCATCGGAATCTGATTGCTTCTCCTATTTTGAAGAGGACTCATGCTACCTTTTCAAAGGGGGAGGGGGCAAGAGGAGAGAGAAAGGACAGAGGCCTCACAGACAAGACAGCTTTGTATAAGCCTAGAGAACAATTGAGTCGTTCCTTTCCATGGGACATCTGCTGATGAGCGTTGCATTAGACCTTTTGCTTCTGTTTCACTAGGACATCTAAAGTGTGGATGACTGGAACCTTAGCAGACCTTGATAATGATATCCAGGATGCGGAATCCTACACCAAGGCACTCTATATGCATCTTCAGGATTGCATGGGCCGTGCTATCCCAAATAAAACCAAGACTCCTTCCTCAAGCAAGAAGAAACCAGTCTGGTGGACTCCGGCCATAAGCAAACTTTACAATAAAAGGAGGAGACTTATACAAAAAAAGGCCAAATCTCAAGTAGAAAAATCATCCCTGATCAGCATTAGTAAGAAATTGAGGGCCCTCATCAAATCAACTAAAGCTAATTTTGAAAAGAAAGTTGCCAAGGATAACCATAAGGCCTTCTATGGCTACGTCAAAAACCTAAATGGCAACGCTCAGGTCTGTTCTGAGCTAGTACAAAATGGAACAAAATACACTGACCCTTCTGACATTGCCAACATCTTGGCTGACAGGTTCAGTGCAAATTCCCCCCCCACCACCTACAGGGCCTATTACCATTCTAGGGGATTCTGTATGTCCAATTATTACTGATACGTTGGTTAACAAAGCTCTATCTAAAGCTAAAAACACTGCCTCCATGGGACCAGATGGTATCCCAGGCTGTGTCATACGCGCGCTCCAAAAGGAATTAACCCCGCATCTTAATACCCTGTTCAGTCTCAGCCTCTCCACAGGATATGTGCCCATAGAATGGCGCATGGCAGTGGTGGTCCCGCTACACAAGGGTGGGGCCACAACTGATCCTGGGAACTAACGACCAATAAGCCTGACCAGTCTGTTCTGTAAGGCTATGGAGCAAATCATTATGGAACTCATAAATGGAGAGATTGGGAACCTCCAGTCGCTGGACCCCACACAGTTCGGCTTCGTCAAGGGCAGATCATGCCTCCTGAACCTGATGGATTTCTTTGAGACAGTTACTCAGGCTATAGATAAGGGAAAGGAGGTACACACGGCTTACCTTGACCTTGCTAAAGCATTTGACAACATTCCCCAATTCAGGTATTATTGATAAGCTCATCAGCCTGGGCATAAACCCTTACGTCACAAGATGGATCACAAACTGGCTCTCAGACAGATCCCATAAAGTAAGAGTAGTGGGATCTATGTCCAAATCCAGACCAGTAACGAGTGGTGTGCCTCAGGGCTCTGTCCTGGGGCCCCTCCTGTTTGGCATATACTTCTCAGAAGTACAGGCAAGCACGGAAGGGCTGTGGCTGACTAAGTTTGCGGACGACTGCAAACTGGGTGCTATAATAGAGTCTCCAGCCGACATGGAGATCCTCCAGAAGGGCCTAAATGAGACTGATGCATGGTGTCAAAGCCATGGTCTCAAGCTAAATGCAAAAAAATGCGTAGTAATCCCCTTTGGAAAAAACAGATTACCCGCAAACTACAACATAGGAGGTAATCCCCTGAAATCTGAAGAAGAAATAAGGGATCTAGGGACCCAAGTAAACAGTCAGCTTTCCTTCGATAACCATGTTGCCAATGTGGTTAGAAAATCCTTCTATGTGACCCATCTGATCATGAAAGGGTTCGCATCAAGATCTAAGGATGTAATGGTGCCCCTCTACTCTTCCCTCATCAGACCCATTATTGAGTACAATGCACCAATTGGAATGTACCTGGCTAGACATCTCCAGCAGCTGGAGAGACCACAGAGGTACCTAACCAAGAGGATTACTGGCCTCAAACAGTTGCCCTATGCAGCACGATTGAAAAAGCTAAGACTGTTCTCTGTTGCATACAGCTTTCTCAGAGGCGATCTCTGTCTAACATACAGAGCCATGTCCAACCCAGAATTGTTGAACATGCTCCATCTTAGCAAAACCAAATCTACTCGAGCTACACGCTCTAGGGATATAAACCTCAACACAACAATGAATAGAACATGCTGGAGGAATAGATTCCCTTCGCAGAGACTTCCCTTACTATGGAACAGGGTCCCGATCTACATAAGACAGAGCCTCTCACTATCACTCTTCAAGAGGAACTTTGATGAGTGGATGGGTAACAGAAAGTTCAGAGCTGGAACTAGGAAAAGCCAAAATGCCCTGCAAGACTGCCGTGGCAAAGCCTGCTCTAGATTTGGAGTATAATGGTAGGTTGTAGTGCTTGGAGAAGGTATGCACAGAACTCCAAGTGGCTGCTTCCAAAATATCCTTGGTAGGAACTCCTCTGAGGAAGGCTGCAGAGGTGGCTGTGGCCCTGGTGGAATGAGTTCTAATGCCTGTAGGAACAGTTTTGCCATGAAAGGAATAGCAAAAGCGTATGCAGTGGGCTATCCATTTTGAGATTGTCTGTTTGGAAATTGGCTTCCCTTGAGCTCCTACTGCATAGGCCACAAGGAGCTGTTCTGATTTTCTGAAAGGCTTTGTTCTGTCCAAATAATACCGCAGCTGTCTGTGGATGTCCAAGGAATGTAGTAATCTCTCCCCTTTGTTTTGAGGATTAGGATAAAAAGTAGGTAAATGTATGGCCTGATTTAAAGCTACCCTGGATACCACTTTAGGCATAAAGGACAGATTGGTTCGTAAGGAAACTCTGTCCTGATGGAAGATGATAAAAGGCTGGACAGCCATGAGGGCCTGTAGTTCTGAAACTCTACGAGCTGAGGTGATAGCTAGAAGGAAAGCTGTTTTCCAGGACAAATATTGCAAATCTGATGAGGCAGCTGGCTCAAAGGGAGGCAAAGTCAAATTTTCCAGGATGAAATTAAGATCCCAAGCAGGTATTGGTTGTTTCCTTGGAGGCCTTAAATTCTTAGCCCCTCTGAGGAACTGTCTTAAGAGAGGGTGAGAGAATAAAGGTGGATCAGTGTTGTATTCTGCAGAAATGGCTGAGGCATGTATTTTGATGGAGGAGAAAGAAAGTCCACTGCTTAGCAGTTCAGCCAAATATTGTAGTATTTGAGGTAAATTCAGTTTTCCAGGATCCTGGCCCTTTTTCTCATTCCAGACACAAAAATGTTTCCATTTTATGGAGTAAGCTTTTCTAGTTGATGGCCTTCTGGCCTCCAAAATGACATCCTGCACCTCCTTGGAGAGTAGGGCCTGTTGAGATGCTAAGGAATCTTCCATGCGGCTAGATTGAGTGTTTTTAGCTGGCTGTGAAGAGTTTTGAAACTGTGCTGAGTCAGAAGAAGAGGCAATAGAGGCAGGGTCCATGGTGGGGAATGTGTCAGGCTCCTCAGGAGTGGGTACCAGTGTTGCCTTGGCCAGTCCGGAGCAATGAGAATCATCTTTGGTCTGTCTGCTTTGGTCTTTAATAGAACTTTGGGCAGCAGAGGAAGAGGAGGGAAGGCATAAACTGTCATAGATGTCCAACTGAAAGAAAGAGCGTCCACTCTCCAGGCCTTTGGATGGAAGATCCTTGAGCAGAATTTTGTCAATTGGTGATTCTTGTGGGAGGCAAAGAGATCTATGTCTGGCCTTCCCCATTCTTGGATTATTTTTGTAAAAACTTTTGGATGCAATCTCCATTCGTGTGGATCTGTCATATTCCTGCTTAGGTTGTCTGCCAGCGTGTTTTCCTTGCCTGGCAAGTACTGTGCTTGTAGTTCCATTTGTAAGTCCATGGCCATGTTCCAAAGTGACATGGCCAGTCTGCATAGGGGGTAAGAATGTGTTCCTCCCTGTTTGTTTATGTACCACATAACTGTGGCGTTGTCTGTTCTTATCAATAATTGGCCTGGTTGTAGAAGGTCCATGAAAGCTATAATAGTATTTATTACTGCTAGCATTTCTTTTTGATTGATGTGAAGGTGCTTTTCTTTTTGGGACCATTTGCCCTGAATGCACCGATCTGTCATGTGCGCCCCCCAGGCGTAGTCCGAGGCGTCTGTTGTGATGACTTGATTTGCTTGAGGCTTGGTGAATGGAAGACCTATGTTTGTTTGGCATGCTTGAGCCCACCACAGAAATTCCTTTTGCAGACATGGAATTAGTGGTATTATTGTTTCCAAACTGTTGCTGTGTTGAGACCATATGTTTTTCAGGTACCATTGAAGTTTCCTCATATGCAGCTTTGCACATGGGATTAGTAATATGCAAGATGCCATGAATCCCAAAGCCTGCAGGATTTTCCTTGCAGTCAGCCTGGTGCAATTTGCTAGTGTTCTGAAGTATTGTATTAGTTGTCCCTGCTTCTCTGGCGTGAGGTAGGCCATCTGGGTGTTTGTGTCCAAATTGGCACCCAGGAAAATTATCTTCCGAGAGGGTATTAGCCTTGATTTCTTTTTGTTGACTGTGTATCCCAGAGATTTCAATAACATTATTACATAAGCCAGATGTTTCAGAAGAATATGCTTGCTGTCCGCTTGGATCAGGCAGTCGTCCAAATAGGGGTATATTTGTATCCCTTGATGTCTGCAGTAGGCAATTACTGATGCCAGGCATTTTGTGAATACTCTGGGTGCAGTAGATAAGCCAAAGGGCAATGCAGAGAATTGATAATGGGTTGAACCTGCAAGAAATCTGAGGTACCTTCTGCAATTTTGTCTGATTGGGACATGCAGGTATGCCTCCTTGAGGTCCAATGTTACCAGCCAAGACCCCTTGCCCAGCATGGGAAGAAGTTGCTGTAGAGTGAGCATCTTGAATTTTGATGCAGTAGAAATGTGTTTAGGATGGATAGATCCAAAATAGGTCTCCAATCTTTTCCCTTCCTTGGCACCAGAAATAGCCTGGAATAAAAACCTTGACCTTGTTCGTGTGTAGGTACCTCTTGAATAGCTTTCATGTTTATGAGATCTGAAATTTGTTTTTGTGCCTCTGCCCTTTGATTGTGTGGCAGCTTTGGCATGCCTCTCATTTTTGGAAGGGTGTGAAAATGGAATTTGTAGCCTCTGTTTATAATGTCCAGGATCCATTTGTCCTTTGTGTCAACATGCCAATTTTTTGAAAATAATGCCAGCTTTCCTCCTAAGGGGGCTGCCATTTGAAACCTGGTTGGCATGCGAAGGGGAAAGTCAATGGGTTTGCTTTCTGAAGGATTATGAGTTGTCCTCACCACCTCTTTGTGTAGGAGCTTGCCACTGTCTGCCTCTATACGATCCTTGGGATTGTCCTCTGCCCCTCGAGCGCCTGTATCTGCCTCTTTGGGGTCTGTCTGTGGCAGGAAAGGACCAGTTTTTGGAAGGCCAAAATCTACTAAAACGTGGGGGTTGAACCTGTAGAAATTTTTTCACAGTTTGCATTGATTTAGCCTTTTCCTCCATTTTCCTTAATACCTCCTCAGCATTAGCACCAAATAATACATCCTTTTGAAGAGGGGCGTCTAGTAATTTAGCTTTGACATGATCAGGCAAGGCTTATTCCTTGAGCCAGGCATGCCTACGTATGACTGATCCTGTAACAGCAGCTCTACATGAGGCCTCTAGAGCATCAAAACCACATTGTAAGGTATGCTTACCCACTTGTTCTGCACTATGCATCAAATCCTGCAACTCCTTCAAGTCTGGTTGTTCAGGTTGTGACATTTTACTCTTCAATTGTGATAACAAAAACTGTTGGTATTTTAGCATATGAAACTGATAGTTTAAGGCCCTCATGGATAAGGTAGCTGAGGTATATACCTTTTTCCCCACCTTTCTAAGGATCTGGAATCTCTCTCGGAAGGTAATGGATTTTTGGCAATGGAGGCCTTAACTCCCTTGGGGCCCTGTGAGATGGTTTCTGGGTCAGCAGCATGGCTTTTGTAAAGAAATTGGTGTGAGTCAGGAACCCTGTAGTACCTGTCAGGCTTAACTGGAGCTGGAGGTAGAGAGTCCGGGTTAAGGCAGGCCTCCGAGTAAACATCATCTAGGATGTCCAAGACAGGAGGTATAGCCAGAGGTCTATGTTGAGGTAACAAGAGAAATTCCCTGAGCCTTTTCTTGGAATCTGAATAATCCTGGCCTTCCCAGTGGAAGTGTTCCCTTAAGGTATGCAAAGTTTCCCCAAATGAGAAATCCTCAGGGGGGGGATACAGAAGGGATGGACTCCTCCGCATCAGAGTCTTCAAAAGGGGAGTATGTTCCTCATCATCAGAGTGCTCTGAAATAATGGAGCCCTGATCAGAGGAGGGGGAATCTTCCTCCACTCTGGGCCTTTTGTCCGGTGGGGGCTGAGAACCTCTGATTAGAGTAATTAAATCCTCAGCCATTTTAAGCATCTGTTTCTTAGGCATGGGGCCTGGAGATGGGCCCTGTGTAGTTGGTCTCTTAGAGTGTATGGTTGCTTTAGACTTTGTGAAAGCCTTGATGGAGAAAGAAGAGGAAAGGTCTGAAGACAAGTGGCTTCGGTATCTGTAGTCGGGGTGTGGGCCGAGGAGCTTGCGACCTCGGGCACAGGAGAGACAGTCAAAGGAGTGTCGTCGGTAATCAGGGGCTGAGTAGGCGCCTCACTGAGAACCGGACCACGTGTAGTCAGCTTTGGCGTGGTGTCGGTAGAGGCCGCGGGCCTCGTGTGTCGGTCCTTGTCTTTGCGTTTTTTAGACAAAACCGGAGTCGGAGTATCCGACGACATAGTATAGTTAAATGCTTTCCCAAAATAATGCTGGGCGAACTCCGCCCGACGCTTAATAGTGTGTTTGTTGAAAGAAGCACAAAAGCGACAGACCGAGACGTCGTGGTCTGGGCCTAAATAGGTATACAGAGGGAATGGAAATCCTTATGCGGTATTTGCTTCCCACAAGAAATACAATTATTAACTTTGTCTGACATCGGTCTGAGGCAAGAAAAGTTTCCCCAACGGGGTACTTAGCTTTTAAGAAGACTTCGGTTTCCAAATTTCATAATTTCAGGAGCTGGCCGACCGGCACTTGCGAACTGCTTCTGCTTCGGGCACCGCGCGGCAAGAAAGACTGAAGAAAATGGCGTCGGCTGGTTCCTTTATACCCCTGTCGCACTGACGTCAGGGAAGAAGCGACGACAACAGACGCCGGACCTAGACTTTGGAATTCGGCCGACTGAGGACCCGCCTGACGGCAGGAGAACCCATCTGTTATGACTGCAGCTGTATGCACGATGAACATCAAGATGCAAGGCGGATTCCTGTTGCATTTCAGCAGATACATTCAAAAGTAGGACTGGTCAGCTGAAGTATCCTGTTTTAACCTTTTGTACTTCTTGGGTGCAAGCAGGATGTCCAAGACCAGGGGGGTACTGCCATTTTGCAAAGTGCACTGCACTTCAGTAGTTGGGTCTCCAAATAGCTACTCAAGGAAGCTAACCTGGTTCTAAGAGTTTCAGGATCAAACAACTGTCTTACAGCTACAGTAATCATGCTCAGCCCCAAAATAAAGTAAACACTGTGAGTGGAGGTCTTTATAATGAATCTTCCTTCCACAGTCACACGTCCCTCTCTTAGAGGACATGAACACATCATAAAGAAAGTTCCCCAACAAGGAGGTTAGCTGACCAAGCCTTGGCAGTAACAGAAGCACAAAGATGCAGTAAACAGATCCAACGATAGCGGTGCTTCTATATTTGGACTGGTTTACTCCCACATCTGCGAACTGAGGTCAAACAAATATATGAAATGTGAAGAAGATTTTTTTTGGCTTTGAACCCTGACCAGATATCAGTTTACCCTTGGCAGGATAACCCAAAAGTATTGGAATCCTGCAACAGTGATCCAAGGAAGGACATATCTCTGGTATTCAGGCCAGTCTAGGGCTTTCACAGCAGGAAATCCGGAGTACTCATTACTGCAACAGTGAATCTGACAAAACAAGAATGGGTCTGGACTAAAAGCATTTTTTCCCCTGGTGGAGGGGAACTAGAGCTACAATCCACTGGTGGAACAACTCATTCAGAATGGGTAAAATTAGGGTGTACTGGTTTAGGGGTACATATGGAAAACCCATGCTGGCTGGAGGAAGGAGCCAAAATTGCTCATAAAAAGAAGTTATGTCTTACCATAACATTCCATCTGTGTTGGCTATCTTCACTAATCGTTGACTTTGGACTCCACCATTTTTCAGCTTACACCTCCCAAGCTAGGCTCTACCCATAATGCTCCTCACTAAATTACCTCAGATCGAGTTTGCCTATAATAGTGACAGACAGACAAGAAGTAATAAATAAGAGACCATATCTGTTTCCCTATTAAGAAAACAGACTTTGGGGATATTTGGTCTACTAAGAGTCTTAGGCAGTGGGAATGGGAATGTGAAGGATTAGTTTAGATCGACAACACAGATTGAAAGTTATGCAAGACATAACTTCTTTATCTGATGATGTCAATCTTCATATAATCTTTGATTGTGGGACAGAGCCCCTAGCTACCTGAATCTTGGGAAGTCTCACGAAAGAAAATTCCTGAGCACTATCGAACCAAATGATGGATGCCTCCTAGAGACCTGGTCCAGTTTGTAATGAGTAATAAAGGTATGAGGAGATGCCAGTGTAGCTGCTGCACAAATGTCATCTAAATAAGTTCTAGCATAAAAAGCTGCAGATGCTGCTACAGCTCTAGTTAATGAGTTTTCACAGGATATGGCGGTTGGAGACACTTTGAATGATAAATAAATGTGATATAATCCAGAAGCCATTTTCCTAAAGTAACCTTACAAAATGGGTTTCCTAAGGAAAGTGAGGACTAGTCCACAAACTGTTGGTCAGATTTTCTGATATCCTTGGTTCTGTGTAGGTAAAAACATAATTGCCTGTGTACATCTAAAAAGTGTAGACAATACTCTCCTTTACTGGAGAAATTAGGGAAAACACTGCTAGATGCAAGGTTTGATTGATATTTGACTCTGAACCTTCAGTAAAAAGGATGGATTTGTCCTGAGGGAAACCATGTCCTTATGAAATATTAAATAGGGGGGCTTGCAGGACAAGGCTTGAATTTCCGATATTCTTCTGGCTGAAGTGATAGCTAACAAAACAAAGTTTTCCAGGTCAAGAACTTTAAATCACAAGTTGCCGAAGGCTCAAGGGGGGAAGAAATGAGAGACTGTAGAAAGTATAGTTGTGTACACTTACCATAAATGTAGATGTTTGAGTGTATTCACTGTTGTAGTCATCACATTTGGATTATCTGCCTGCAGGTAGCCCTCAGCTGGCCTGAATACCAGAGTCTTCGGATTTCTACATCGGATGCTGTCGCTTCTTCCATAATGTCAGTTCGTCAGGGGTATAAAACTTGCAGCCAACGCCATTACATCAGTTTTTCTTGTCCCAGATGTCAGGTGCCCCCACAATAGGAAGCAATTATATGGTATGGAACACCCCCAGCAAAAAGCAAATACACATGATACAATATATGCCAAACAAGGAGGAAAGGTAAAAGTCAAGAGAAGTCAGGTGGCTGGAGGCAGGGTAACCAGGACTGCAACAGTGAATACACTCAACCATCTACATTTATGGTAAGTGTACACAACTGTACTATGTTCTTCGTGTTTCACTGTTGCAGTCATCACATTTGGGTTGATTCCCAAAGCTAAGGAAGGGTGGAGGTAGTTAAAGAGCATTAGGACTAGCAATAAGGCCCTGTAAGACTGCTGTGGCAAATCCAGCTCTGGATTTAGAAAAGATAGGCAGGTGGTAGTGCTTGGTGAAAGTATGCACAGAGCTCCAGGTTGCAGCTTCCAGGATGTCCCTGGTAGAGACTCCTCAGAAAAGCAGTAGAGGTAGATGCAGCCCTGGTGGAATGCGTTCTTATCCCCTGTGGGGTAGGTTTTCCATGGTGTATGTAGCAGAAATGGATGCAATGTGCTATCCATTTGGAAATGGTTTGCTTTGAAATGGCCTTCCCCTCTGCCCCTGCAGCAAAGCTAACTAGCAGCTGGCCAGATTTTTTGAGAGACTTAGTCCTGTCCAAATAGAATCTAAGCTGTCTGTGTACATCCAGAGAATGCAGTATCCTTTCCCCTTTATTCTGACGATTAGGGGAAAAAGATAGGCAAATGAATGGACTGGTTTAGAGCCACACTAGTCACCACCTTGGGCATAAAGGATGGATTAGTCCTGATGGAAACACTGCCTGCATGGAATATAATGAAGGGTTCCACTGCCATGAGGGCCTGCAGTTCAGAAACTCTTCTTACTGAAGTGATGGCTAGAAGTAAGGCTGTTTTCCAAGAAAGGAATTTCAACTCTGCTGTAGCAGCTGGTTCAAAGGGGGGGAAGAGTGAGTTTTTCCAATACAAAGTTAAGGTCCCATGCTGGAGTGGGAGCTCTCCTGGGGAGCTTTGAATTTTTGGCTTCTCTAAGGAATTTTTTAGCATGGGATGAGAGAAGAGGGGTGGCTCAGTATTATAATGTGCTGAAATGGCAGAGGCATGAATCTTAATAGAAGAGAAAGCTAGGCCCTTGTGGAGCATTTCTGTTAAATAATCTAGAATATGGGGTACGCTGGGCACCGGTGTGGCCATCCCCTGAGCCTGGCTCCAGGAACAATATCTTTTCCACTTTTCTGAATAGGATTTTCTAGTGCTAGGACTCCTTGCCTCAAGAATGACATCCAGCATCTGCTTACTGAGGGTTGCAAGGGGTGAGCTCAGAGAATTAACCAGGCTGCAAGGTTCAGGGTTTGAAGCTGAGGGTACAGAATCTGGCCTGCTTGCTGGGACAGCAGGGAAGGGGTCTGAGACAGGTGCCAAGGTTGTAGCACTGTCAGAATGCGCAAAAGAGGGTACCAGTGCTGGCGTGGCCAGTCCGGTGCAATCAGTATTGTCCTTGGCTTGTCCTGTTTGATCATTAGTAGAACCTTCGAGAAGAGAGGCAGGGGGGAAAGGCATAAACTGAGAGCCTTTCCCAGGTAAAGGACTGGGCATCCACTTTCCAAGCTTGACTGTGGAGAGTTCTGGTGCAGAATTTTTCAACTGGTAGATCTGAGGGGAGGCAAACAGGTCTACCTCTGGTGTCCCCATTTGTTCCTCAAGAGCTTGAATATTTTGGGTTCCAGTTTCCATTCGTGTGGGTCTATGAGATTTCTGCTTAAGTCACCTGCCAGTGAATTTAGTTTGCCTGGCAGGAATTGAGCTTGCAGGTTCATTTGGTAGTTCAAGGCTGTGTTCCACACAGCCATGGCTAGTCTGCAGAGTGGGTAGGAATTGGTTCCCCCCTGCTTATTTATGTACCACATAACTTTGGTGTTGTCTGCCTTTACCAATAGTTGTCCTGGAAGAATAAGGTCTTCGAAGGCTGTCAGAGCACTCTGTACAGCTAAATTTCTTTTTGATTGACATGCAGGTGCATCTGTTTTGGCTTCCATTTGCTCTGAATGCACTGCCCTGCCATGTGAGCCCCCCATGCATAGTCTGATGCGTCTGTTAGGGTTTGGGCGGCAGGGGTTAGAGTGAAAGGGAGTCCCTTGTTGTGGTTGCAGGTCTCTGCCCTTGGACAAGGAATGATAGGAATCATTGTTTCCAGGTCCTGAGAATGTCGACACCATAGACTTTTTAGATACCACTAAAGTTTCCTCATACGCAATCTTGCATATAGAATTAACAGAATGCAAGAGGCCATGAACCCCAGGGCTTGCAGGATTTCTTTGCAGATAGCTGGGTTTTTGTAGCTAGCAGTTTGAAGTAGGTTGCCAAATGAACTTGTTTCTCTGGAGTGAGGAATGCCATCTGGGAAGCTGTGTTCAAGCTTGCTCCCAGGAATACAATCTGTTGGCAGGGTAATAAATGTGATTTCCTCTCGTTGATGGTGTACCCCAGTGAAGTTAGAAGTCTCTTTACAAATGCCAGGTGCTGTAATAGCAAGTCCTGACTCTCTGCCTGAATCAGGCAATTGTCCAAGTATGGGTAAATCTGAATATTTCTCTGCCTGCAAAAATGCAATGGCTGGAGCTAGGCACTTTGTGAATACCCTGGGCGCAGTAGATAAGCCTAAGGGAAGTGTAGTGGAGCCTGCCCTGAAGCGTAGGTATTTTCTGCAGGATTCCCTTATTGGAATGTGCAGGTAAGTTTCTTTTAAGTCTAGAGTTGCCAGCCAGGCATCCTTGGCTAGCATAGAAAGAAGTTGCTGAAGAGTTAGCATTCTGAATTTTGGAACCACCAGAAAGGTGTTGAGAATAGAAAGGTCCAGGATGGAATGCCAGGAATTTTCTTTTCTGGGAACCAGGAACAGTCTTGAATGAAAACCTTGTCCCCTTTGTTCTGCTGGGACAGGTTGAATAGCCCTGATACTGAGGAGAGAGAGCACTTGTTTCTGGGCCTCCGCCCACTGGTTTGGGGGGAGGCCTGGCCATCCACTTGGGGTTGGGAGTGAGTGGAAGTGGAATCTGTATCCTAGGGAAACTGTTTAAAACCCATTTGTCTTGGGTAATAAGTTCCAGTTTTTTTGCATGCAAGGCGAGCTTTCCTCCTAAGGGAGCAAGTAGTGAAGAGAGGCTTGGTAGAGTTAAGGATAAGTAATTGTGCCATTTTTCCATAGGGGGGTGGCTTTCTACTCCCTGCTTTGAAAGTGGGGGCCCCCAACTGCTTAGATCTGTGCATAGCTTGAGACTGAAGTCTTGGTGGTCTGCTGCTCCTGGGTTTGGACTGAGAAGGCCTGAAAGGGACTGGAAAGGACCAGTTCTTTGAAGGCCAATGTCTAATGAATCTAGGTGGCTGTACTTGTAATAAATCTTTAACAGTTTGCATAAATTTAGCTTTTTCCTCCATCCTTTTGAGGACTTCTGCTTTGCTGGCAAAAAAAGCACTCTTGGTGTAAGGGTGCATCCAGTAATTTGGCTTTAACATGATCTGGCAAGTTTTGTTCCTTAAGCCAAGCATGCCTTCTAAGTACAGACCCAGTGACAGCAGCCCTGCAAGATGCTTCTAATGCATCAAAACCACATTGCAAAGTATGTTTACCTACTTGGTCAGCAGAATGCATTAACTCTTGTAAATCTTTGTGTTCAGCACAGTCAGGAATTAACATCATTTTCTGTTTAATTAATCCCATAATATGCTGCTGATACTTTAACATATGAAAAGTACAGTTTTGTACCTACTATAAATGTAGATGTTCGAGTGTATACCCTGCTGCAGTCATCATACTTGGGTTATCCTGCCGTCAGGCGGTCCCGCAGTCGGCCCTAATTGCAAAGTCTTGGGTCCGGCGTCGGTTGTTGTCGCTTCTTCCCTGACGTCAGTGCGTCAGGGGTATATATAACAGGCATCCGACGCCCTTTTCTTCAGTTTTTCTTGCCCCAGATGTCAGGTGCCCCCAAATAGTAGGCAAAAAAAAAAAAATATATATACATATATATATATATATATATATATATATATATATACATACATATGGCTATAAAAAAATAAAACAAAACCCTTAGGTACAAGCAAATACACCACAGAGGTAGAATAGGATAAAGTGGTAGAGATAAGTTCGCTAGTTCAGAGGGGATGGAGGGAGGGTAACCTGGACTGCAGCAGGGTATACACTCGAACATCTACATTTATGGTAGGTACAAAACTGTACTATGTTCATCGTGTTACCCTGCTGCAGTCATCACACTTGGGTAGAATCCCAAAGCTAAGGATGGAAGGTGGAGTCAAACAGGGTTAGAGGAGGCTAGAAGGCCCTGCAAAACTGCAGTGGCGAAGCCAGGTCTAGTATTAGAGTAAAGTGGTAAGTGATGGTGCTTGGTGAAGGTATGTACTGAACTCCAAGTTGCAGCTTCCAGAATATCCTTGGTTGGCACCCACGGAGGAAGGCTGTAGATGTAGCTGCTGCCCTGGTGGAATGGGGCCTTATGCTAACAGGAACTGGTTTTCCACGATGGGTGTAGCAAAAACGTATGCAATGTCCTATCCATTTTGAAATTGTCTGTTTTGAGATAGGCTTTCCTTGTGATGCTGTAGCATAGGATACAAAAAGTTGGTTAGTTTTATCCAAGTAGTAACGTAGTTGCCTGTGAATGTCCAAGGAATGCAGAAGTCTTTCTCCTTTGTTCTGTGGATTTGGAAAGAAGGTGGGTAAATGGATGGTTTGATTTAGAGCCACACTGGATACCACCTTTGGCATAAAGGAGGGGTTAGTTCGTAGAGAAACTCTGTCTTGATGAAAAATGAGGAAAGGCTCTACTGCCATTAGTGCCTGTAGCTCTGAGACTCTTCTAGCTGAAGTAATTGCTAGCAGCAGGGCAGTCTTCCACGATATAAACTTTAAGTCAGCTGAAAAAGCTGGCTCAAAAGGTGGCAGCGTAAGTTTTTCCAGAACAAAGTTGAGGTCCCAAGTTGGTGTTGGCGCTCTCCTGGAAGGCCTAATGTTTTTGGCCCCTCTGAGATATTGCCTTAAAAGTGGATGTGAAAATATGGGAGGATCCATGCTGTAGTGAGCTGAAATAGCTGAGGCGTGGATTTTAATAGATGAAAAAGAAAGTCCTTTGTGTAACATCTCAGTTAAATATTGCAGAATCTGAGGTATGTCAGGCTGAAGGGTATTTTGGCCTTTAGCTTAGTTCCAGGCGCAAAATCTTTTCCATTTGTCTGAATAGGCTTTCCTGGTGCTTGGCCTCCAGAATGACATCCATAACAGCTTGTGAAAGAGGAACTGGCTGGTTGCTTAGGTGATTTGCCATGCAGCCAAATTTAAGGTTTTGAGATGGCTGTGTAGAATCTGACTGCCTTGCTGTGTGAGCAGATGAGGAATTTGTGGTAAAATCCATGGTGGGCCCTGGGCCATGTTCCTTAGTAGTGGGTACCAGTGCTGGCGTGGCCAGTCTGGGGCAATGAGTATCATTCGGGGTCTCTCCATCCTGACTTTCAGCAGCACCTTTGTGAGAAGGGGCAATGGAGGAAAGGCATATACTGTCAGCATTTTCCAAGTGAATGAGAGTGCGTCCCACTTTCCAAGCTTGATGGTGAAATGTCCTTGTGCAAAATTTTGATAGCTGACAGTTTTGGGGGGGTGGCAAACAGGTCTATGTCTGGGAGGCCCCAATTTTGTGTTATCATTGCAAATACTTGTGGATCCAGTTTCCACTCATGGGGATCCATGATGTTTCTGCTTAGGTCGTCTGCCAATGTGTTCTTTTTTCCTGGCAGGAATTGAGCTTGTAATTGAACTTGGTAGGTCAGTGCTGTGTTCCAGAAGGTCATTGCTTGCCTGCATAGAGGGTAGGAGTGTGTACCCCCTTGTTTGTTTATGTACCACATTACTGTGTTGTTGTCTGTCATTATAATTTGTCCTGGATGTAAGAGGTCCTTGAAGGCTGGCAAAGCATTCTGTACAGCTAGCATTTCTTTTTGATTGATGTGCAGATTCCTTTGATCTGCAGTCCATACGCCTTGAATGCACCGTCCTGCCATGTGTGCCCCCCAGGCATAGTCCGATGCATCTGTTGTCATAGTTTGCCTGGCTGGGGGTAAGGTGAAAGGCTGACCCTTGTTGAGGTGACATGCCCGGGACCACCATAGAAACTCCTGTTGAAGGCAGGGAATGAGAGGTATCATTGTTTCCAAGCTGTGGCTGTGTTGAGTCCATACACTTTTCAGGTACCATTGTAATTTCCTCATATGCAGTTTTGCATATGGTATTAGTAGTAGGCAAGATGCCATGAAGCCCAAGGCCTGCAGAATTTTTCTTGCAGGAAGTTGGGTCTTTGTTGCCATTATTTTGAAGTATTGAGTTAGTTTTAGTTGTTTGTCTGCCGTCAGATAAGCCATCTGGGCCGTTGTATTCAAGCTGGCACCCAGGAATGTCATATTTTGTGAGGGCACTAGTTTTGATTTCTTTTCATTTACTGTGTACCCTAGGCAACTTAGAAGGTGTTTTACAAAGGTCAGATGTTGTAAGAGAATGTCCTTGCTTTCTGCTTGGATGAGGCAGTCGTCCAGGTATGGGTATATTTGAATTCCTCTCTGTCTGCAGTATGCAATTACTGGTGCCAGGCATTTTGTGAAGACCCTGGGTGCAGTAAAGCCAAAGGGCAATACAGTGAATTGGTAATGGGTTGAACCTGCAATGAAACGGAGGTATCTTCTGCAATTTTGTCTGATAGGGCCATGCAGGTATGCCTCCTTGAGGTCCAACGTTACTAGCCAAGCTTTCTTGCCCAGCATGGGAAGAAGCTGCTGTAGTGTTAGCATCTTGAATTTGGGTACCTGCAAGAAGGTGTTTAGGATTGAAAGGTCCAGAATGGGTCTCCAAGCATTGTCCTTTCTGGGGACTAGAAAGAGCCTTGAGTAAAATCCTTGGCCTTGCTCTTGTGTAGGTACCAGTTGAATGGCTCTCATGTCCATGAGAGCTGTAATTTGTTTTTGAGCCTCTGCCCATTGATTTTGTGGCAGGTTTGGCATTCCTATTATCCTTGGCAAGGTGTGGAAATGGAATCTGTATCCTTGTGAGATAATGTCTAGGACCCATTTGTCCTTTGTGACAATCCGCCAGCTGTCTGAAAAAAGTACTAATTTTCCTCCCAAGGGAGCTGCCAAGAGAGTTTTGCTTGGCAGTTTGAGGTGTAAGTCATTGTGTTTGTCTTCTAGTAGTTTGGGACCGGTCTTCTCCTCCCTTTTGTGTTGCAGTGCCCCATTGGCGTGGTTTGTAAGGGATTTGTGCTAGTCCTCTGCCCCTTGGGCGTCTGTATTTACCCCTCTGTGGTACCCCTCTGTGGTCTGTCAGAAGCTGGAAAGGACCAATTTTTTGTTGGCCAATTTCTGCTGAAGCGTGGGGGTTGTACCTGTAAGAAATCTTTGACCGTCTGCATAGATTTTGCCTTATCCTCCATTTTCTTTAAAACCTCTTCTTTAACCCCAAATAAGACATCCTGCTGTAAGGGTGCATCTAGTAACTTTGCTTTGACATGATCAGGCAGAGTTTGTTCCTTTAACAAAGCAAGCCTACGTATAACAGACCCAGTAACAGCTGCTCTACAAGAAGCTTCCAAGGAATCAAAACCACATTGTAAAGTATGTTTGCCCACCTGTTCAGCTGCATGCAACAGATCCTGCATTTCCTTGAATTCAGACTGTTGAGGATGCGTGCTCATCTTTTGTTTTATTTGTGACATTAGGAATTGCTGGTATTTCAGCATGTGAAATTGACAATTTAGTGCTCTCATAGCTGGAGTAGCTGAGGTGTGAACCTTCTTCCCCCACCTATCTAATGCCCTGGAGTCCCTTTCAGAGGGTACAGGATTTTTAGCCATAGAAGCCCTAGCCCCTTTGGGACCCTGGGAGATTGTCTCTGGGTCAGCAACAGGGCTTTTGTAAAGGAATTTGTGTGAATCAGGCACTCTATAGTATCTATCTGGTTTGGCTAGAGCAGGAGGCAGAGAATCTGGATTTAGACTAGATTCTAAGTAAACATCATCCACAATGTCTAAATCTGGAGGGATAGCAAGTGGTCTATGCTGGGGGAGTAAAAGAAACTCTCGGAGCCTTTTCTTTGAGTCGGAGTAATCCTGACCTTCCCAGTGGAAATGCTCCCTCATGGTATGTAAGGTTTCCCCAAAGGAATAGTCTTCAGGGGGAGAAGCTGAGGGAATGGAATCTTCAGCATCAGAATCTTCATAAGGGGGAAAGGAGTAATCCTGTTCCTCAGAGGAGCCTGAGGAAATAGATACTTGATCAGAGGAGGTATAATCCTCCTTCTGTCTAGGCCTTTTGTCTGGGGGGGGTTGGGAACCCCTGATTAAAGAAATCAAATCTTCTGCCATTTTAAGCATCTGTTTCTTAGGCATGGGGTCTTGAACTGGAGACTGAAGTGCAGTCTTTTTTGGTTTGAGAGGAGTCTTAAGCTTAGCATAAGATTTTATGGTGAGAGTAGTCTGTCTGAAGACACCTTCTGAAACTGAAGGTGTTTCCACAGCACCAGTTTCTCCTTCTGCAATGTTGTCGGTAGGGCCTAAAGAAAATGGCTGCGTTGGCCTAGCACTCTCTGCTTGAGAATCCAAAGCAGTCTGGGGTTCCAATTCTGCGGTCGTCAGGGGCTGCGTAGGCGCCTCACTGAAAACCGGAGAACCGGCGACCAGCCCAGCCGAGGCCCCGGAGTCTGGCTTGGATCTAGGCTGCCTGTCTTTATCTTTGCATTTTTTTATGCACGCCGGTAGTCGGTTGCTCCGACGGTATAGTGTAATTAAATTTTCTACCGAAGTAGTGTCGTGCGAAATCAAAGTGTTGCTTTGTAGTTCGCTTACTGAACCTAGCACAAAACTGACAACCAGTGACGTTGTGGTCTGGGCCTAGACAAGGTATACAATAAGAATGAAAGTCCTTATGAGGTATTTGCTTCCCACAAGAAATACAATTGTTAACTTTTTCTGACATCGGACTGAGGCAAGAAAAGGTTTCCCAACGGGGTACTTAGCTTTGAAGACTTCGGACTGAAATTCGATTCGAAAATCTCAGGTGTCGGCCGACCGGCACTTGCGAACTGCTTCTGCATCGGGCACCGCGTGGCAAGAAAGACTGAAGAAAATGGCATTGGATGCCTCTTACATATCCCTGGCGCACTGACATCAGGGAAGAAGCGACAGCAACCGACGCCGGACCAAGACTTTGGAATTCGGGCCGACTGCGGGACCGCCTGATGGCAGGATAACCCAAGTGTGATGACTGCAGCTGGGTAACACTATGAACATCTGGCAATTTAAAGCCCTAATGGCCAAAGTAGCAGAAGTATATACCTTCTTACCCCATCTGTCTAAAGCTCTAGAATTCCTATCAGAAGGGGTAGGATTTTTGCAAGTAGTAGCCTTAATGCCTTTTGGTCCTTGGGAAATGGTCTCTGGATCTGCAGTAGGATTCAGGAAAAGGAATTTGTGAGTCAGGTACTCTGTAGTACCTGTCAGGTTTCCTGGGAGCTGGAGGCAAAAGTGTCTGGGGTAAGGCTGGATTCCAAGACATCATCTACAATCTCCAGAACAAGAGGGACAGCTAGAGGCCTGTGTTGAGGCAGGAGTAAGAATTCCCTAAGTCTCTTTTTGGACTGAGAATAGTCCTGGCTTTCCCAGCGGAAATGCTCCCTAAGGGTATGCAAGGTTTCACCAAAAGAAAAATCTTCTGGAAGGGAAGCAGAGGGAATGGAATCCTCTGCATCAGAATCCTCAAGACGATTAGGGTAAATCCTGGTAGTCAGAAGGAACAGAGATATCAGATTCCTAATCAGAAGAATCAGAAAGAAAATCAGTTCTAGGTCTCTTAGAGGGGTAATAAGGTCTTCAGCCATTCTAATAATTTGTTTTTGAGGCATATGGGCCTGATAATGTGCTTTGGTCATCGGTTTTCTAGGCTTAGTGCGAGCTTTAGGCCTGAGGAATTTGGTATTCTTAGCATGAAATGAAGTCATCGGTTTAATATGAAAATCGGTAGGCCTGAATACACCCTCACGGCTCTGGATCCATCCGAGGTAGAGACATCCGCAGGTTCCATAGTCAAAGAAGCATCTTGCGGCATACCGGACTCCAAATGGGTCTCAGTAGAGGCCTGCGAATCTGTAGTAGCGAGCATCAGCGGTTGCGAAAGTGCCTCACTGAGTACCGGCGGAATGGCCACTAGCTTATTGGTAGCATCATGGGCAGTTTTGGACCTATGCGGTCTGTCTCTGTCTTTATCCTTACTTTTTTTGGAAGATCGGTAGTCGGATGGAAGCCATTTCGGAGTATGGAGATAGAGAACGAAAGTATTTAGCTACAAAAATAGCCAGACGACGAATAGATCAGGCATTGAACAAGGCACAAAACCGACAGCGAGGTACATTGTGGTCTGGGCCTAAACAGGTGATGCAGTACGAATGAAAATCTCTATGAGGTATTTGCTTTCCACAGGCAAGACAATTGTTATTTTTTTCTGACATCGGTTCGAGCAAGAAAAAAGGATCCCCAACGGGGTACTTATCTTTTTGAAGACTTCAGGTGGGAAACTCGAAAATGAAAATTTCAGGAGTCGGCCGACCGGCACTTGTGAACTGCTTCTGCTTCAGGCACCGCATGGCAAGAAAGACTGATGTAATGGCGTCGGCTGCATGTATTATACCCCTGACGACCTGACATCATGGAAAAAGTGACAGCATCTGACACACAAATCCGAAGACTCTGGAATTCAGGCCGGCTGAGGGCTACCTGTAGGCAGACAACCCAAATGTGATGACTGCAACAGTGAAACACGAAGAACATCCAAAGGTAAATCCCACGGAACAATGGGTTCTTTAAAAGGAGGCCTTAACATTAAGGTTCCTTTCAAAAAGGCTTTACAAAGTTTGAGACATTAGTGAAGATCCATCAAAACTAACATGAAAATTGGATATCGCAGCCAAGATGGACCGGAATGGTAGAAGCTGAGAAGGCAGAGTGATAAAGAAAGGCCCGAAAATCTAAAAGTTTATCCACAGCAGCTGAGTAGGGGTCAATATTACTGTCAAGCGACCATCTAGCACATTTTATCAATTTGTTTTGGTACAGCTTTCTAGATGAAGGTTTGTGGTGGGTCAAAATGCCTTGTCAGACAGGGATGTGAGGGAGGAATGCCTGGCAATTATGGGAACTGGAGAAACCATGCAATGAGCTTGAGATGTTGGAGATTGGAGTTTCAGATGAACCATTCCCTCTGGATGGCATAACAGTGGGGAAGGAGGGAGGGTAAACTGGGCAGTAATGATCTTCTTCGAACATTTTTGGTATGTATAGTAAACTACTGTATGTATGTTCCATCTCACATTGCTGCAGTCCTTACTATGGGTAGAATCCCAAAGCAACGGAAAGGGGAGATGGTAAAACATAATAAATTAGGGGGGGCTAAATGCCCTGTAAAATTGCAGTGGCAAAAAATCCAGCCCTAGACTTAGAATAAAAAGGAAAAAAAGGGTGCTTCTAGAAAAGGCACTGAACTCCAAGTAGCTGCCTGCCTCCAAAAATGTAGCTACCCCCCCCCTTAGAAGAAAGGAAGTGCAGTAGCCCCTATGGAATGAGGCCTGATTCCAGCAGCTTTCCAGCACCATGATGGGAATAACAGAAAGAAATACAAACCCCATCCATTTAGAAATAGTTTTGAAACAGGAGGCAGAGGTGGAAAGCATATACATTTGACAGGCCATGTGTTTTGCACCCATTTTCCATTGAGGTGTGCTCCCAGCCTTGTCCCGAGATCTGAGGTAAGCCTCTTTGGAAACTGGCAGTTCAAGGCTCTCATTGCTAAAGTAGAAGAGTATACACTCCTGAGAGGCTACATCCTGTAAAATCAAAGTTTCAGGTCTGAAGCTGGGTCCAAAATCCAAGGTTTCCGAAGCAGGTGAGGCCAAAGGAAGGGAAACTAGACTTGTTAAGGCCAGAACTGAGCAATGAGGATTATTCTGTTCTTCGACCTCTTGGCTTTCTTTAGAAACTGACATATCAGAGGAGTCAGAGGTAAGGCATGCAGAAGACTGGGAGGGCCAATCATGAAAGAGAGCGTCTCTGGGTGACTCCACCGGAGGAGGGATTAGGGCAAAGTAACTGCTGCACTTGTTCAGAGGGGACACAAAGAGATTGCAGCAAGGATGACCGCAGTGGAGGAATATCTTTTCCACCACCACTGGATTGAGACACCACTCGAGGCGGATTAGGATACTTCTGCTCAACCCGTCCGCAATCAAGTTGGAGCTCCAAGAATGTGCACTACTGTTAGAAAGTGGTTGGAAGAAAATCGCCCACTGCCACACTCTGGGGGCTTCTCGACAAAACAGTAAGACTTTGTTCCCCCTTGTTTATTGATGTACCAGATACAGACATGTTGAGTGTTTGTACTGCCACTGTTCCAAAGGGGAGGGCATTTTGAAATGGTTGCAACGCTAAGAGCATCGCCTTCATCTCTATTAACACTGATATGCAAATTGGCTTCCATTTTGGACCAAGAGCCTTGGAATGTCCTTCCCAGGTAGTGCCCCCCCAACCCTATCTGAGAAGTAGCTGTGGTCACTATGGCTTGGGGCTGAGGGAAGGATGGCTAGACAAGATTTTGTTGGAATGGAACCAGGAAGGCAGGTCTTGTTTGCAACAACTGGTGATCAAAATTTGATGAGACATCGATTGGTTTAGTAATGACCATTGGGAGGCAAGAAGCAAGTGAAAAATCTGCATGTGATATCTGGTCATGGGAACTATGGAAATAGAGGCTGCTATTGACCCTAGAGCCTGTAGTACAAGTTTTGCTGGAACACTACTGTCCTCAATAATGTGGTTTACTTCTGATCTGATCCTTTGGAGCTTTGTACTGGGAGTGATGCAAATCCCGTGACTGTGTCTAGTATAGCTCCAATGAATTCCAGTTGTTGTGTGGGTTCCAGAAGAGATTTTTCATAATTTATTGTGATTCCTAAGGAGGAGCAAAGATGAAGGGTGTAATCCCTTGCCTGATGGCATCGGTAAGGAGCCAGTGATTGAGATTTGGAAACGCTCGGAACACTAGCAGACTGAGATGCACTGCTGCCACTGGCATGCATTTGGTAAACACCCTGGGGGCTGTGGTGAGGCCAAACGGCAATGCCCTGAACTCACAGTGACTGGCTCCCAGCCGGAAGCACAGGACTCTTCTGGAGCTCTTGCACATTTTTATGTGGTAATATGCATCCTGAAGATCTACTGAGCACATCTAGTCATCTTTTTTCAAGAATGGAAGTGTTGACTGAACCGAGACCATCTGGAGCATGGTTTGTTGAACTGATTTGTTTAACTGGCTGAGATCCAAACTGAGTCGCCAGTCCCCTGTTTTTTTTGGGCACTAAAAAGAACCTTGAGTAGATTCCAGATCCTTTCTGGTCTGGTGGGACTGACTGGACGACACTGTTGCCGAGCAGTTTTTGGATTTCTATGACTGCTGCTGCCTCTACAATGGCGTCTTCCATTACTCCCCCTCCCCCCAGACGAATTCCTTGCCGCGCGAGTCTTGGAAAGGCCTTTGGATTTTTTTGAACCATAGCCTCCCACTTCTGAGGTTCCTAGACTAGGACTGTAGAGGAGTGGAGAAGCGTACACCCATGACAGAAAGCATCTTCCCATCTTTCTCACATCTGGCTAGTGTGTCTTTACCCTTGGGCCCAAACAGGGATGATCCATCAAATGGAGAGTTGACAAACGAAGACTTAAATGACTCAGGAAAGTCACACAAGTGCATCCAGACATGTCTCCTGAGGTCAACGATGAACCTACTACTCGTCTTCCCTTCAGCTGCATGAGCCATTAGCTTCATGGACGAACTGGAAATCGATTCAAGGGTGGTGAGTTGAGAGGTAACCTTATCTAGGACCCCTTCAGCTACTGCTCCTGTGAGTGTGTCTGAAAGCTCTTTGATCAAATCTCTCTGCAACCTAGTGAAGTGTGCTATATAATTCAAGGACCGGACAGTGAAGGTCGGTGAAGTGTATACGCACTTCCCAAACCTAACCACAGTCGTGAAAATGCTCCCTTAGAGTATGTAAGGTTTCACCAAAAGAAAAATCCTCTGGAGGGGAAGCAGAGGGAATAGAGTCCTCTGCATCAGAATCCTCATAAGTAGGTAAGGACAAATCCAGGTCATCAGAAGAGTCAGAAAGAACAGAATCCAGATCAGAAGATTCATAATCAACCTCAGTCCTAGGCCTCTTAGAAGGGGGGGGTTGGCTACCCCTGATTAGAGTTATTAGATCTTCAGCCATTCTTATTTGTTTTTTAGGCACAGAGGCCTGAGCATGTGGCCTGGGCATCTGTTTTTTAGACATGGATCTAGATTTAGGCCTAAGTAATGAAGGAGGTGTCGATTTAATATGAAAGCCCGTAGGCCTGAATACACCCTCAGAAGCCGGTGCCTGCAGAGCGGCTCCGGACCCATCCAAGGTAGAGACATCTGCGGATTCCAGAGTTGAAGTATCTCGCAGCATACCGGACTCAGAATGGGTCTCAGTAGAGGCCTACGAATCAGAAGTAGCGGGTATCAGGGACTGCGAAAGCGCCTCACTGAGTACTGGCGACTGGCTTAGGAGAAGCGTCATTGGCAGTTTTGGACCTCAGCGGCCTGTCTCTGTCTTTATCTTTGCGTTTTTTCAGAATCCCGGTAGTCGGATGGCTAACTGACAACATTTCTGGATAAGTAAAGAGAGAACTTGAAATATTTAGAGGTACAAATATACCGATGACTGATACTGCGCTGATTAAATAAAGCACAAAACCGACAGCAAGGTACGTCGTGGTCAGGGCCTAGGCAAGGAATACAGTATGAATGAAAATCATTATGAGGTATTTGCTTCCACAAGTAATGCAGTAATTAACTTTTACTGATATCGGTAAGGAGCAAGAAAAAGTTTCCCCAATGGGGTACTTAGCTTTAGTTGAAGACTTTGGTTCTGAAACTCGAAAATGAAAATTTCAGGAGTCGGCCGACCGGCACTTGCAAACTGCTTCTGCTTCGGGCACCGCACGGCAAGAAAGACTGATGTAATGGCGTCGGCTGCATGTTTTATACCCCTGACGACCTGACGTCACTGAAGAAGGGACAGCAACCGAAGCAAGACCCAAGACTTTGTTAATCAGGCTGACTGAGGGCAACTTGCAAGCAGATAACCCAAATGTAATGACTGCAACAGTGAAACATGAAGAACATCATGTTGGAGGGACAGGTTCATAACCCAGAGACTGCCCGTGCTCTGGAATAGACTTCCCATACATGTCAGGCAGAGCACCTCATTGGCCCTCTTCAAGAGAAATCAGAAAGTTCACCCCAGGGATCACTCCAGTGGCTCTATTTGATAGAGGCACTTGGAAAGAACGTTGGGCGGCATGATGCCAGGGCACTTCTATGGGCTAGTCTTGTAAAGGCTCCAGGACCATTAGCCTAGTACACACCTATGAGCCTAAGAACCTTGCTCTTCATCAAAATCAGTATCCTCTGTGAAAGACTTCTCTGGGAGTCCAAGTACTTCCTCTTGCACTTTTTCTTCATAGGTACCTCTTCGGTGGGATGCTCCGCAGAGGCATCCAAAGAAGAAATCACCATGGTGGATTCACTCCTGAGGCTTTTGTGCCCTCTGTCCCAGGGATGAGGCTAGAGGAAGCTCTGGTCGAGGGGACGGACAAGATACTTGGCCCAATACCTTCTCCATGACTCGAAAGGCAGGCCCCTCCCCCCCGTAGAGGGATGGGAGCCTGGAACCAAAACAGACTCCTTTGGAAACGTGGTCCCACCCTCGCACCAAGGAAGCCACCTCCTAAGCAGAAGCCAGGGCTGAGCTTATGAATGCCAAGGCCCCAAGGGGCATGGAGGGCTCCATAAGGATCAAAGACGAATCCTGACCCTCGGAACCAGCAACGAAACCTTGACCCTGGGACGTCTCCAGTTCTGACAAACTGGAAGAGCCCAAGGCAATTACTGGTGCCAAAGAAGGAGCTCTAACTGACATTGAGGCAGTCAAAGCCAGGAAGGTCAGTATCAGGGCCTCCAGACACTCGTCTGGAGTTGGAGGAGGAATTCGAGTGGGTGTCGAGGAAGAACCAGCTCCAGAGCTAAGTTGGCTGGGAACCAAGGATGGAGACAAATCCCTCGCCATCAGGAGCTAATCGACCAGCCTCATGGTATCTGACTCAGAAAGGCTCTTAATAGACCGAATAGAGGATGCTGATGAGGACCTAGGTGGTCTCTGTTCCAAAAAACGACTGGGTGGACGGTCAGCAAACAGGTTCCCTGATGGAGAATAAGAGGTCCGTCGTAAGGAAATAAGACAAGGCTGTTTCAGTTCCGATGAGTCAGCTGGTACTGAAGCTCCAGATGGTTGCACCATTTGTCTCGAAGGTCGAATCATCTTCACCTACCAGTGCCGAAGATACAGGCGACACAGTAGGTGGATTGGTCAATTTAGCAGGTGGTTCAGAGGAATTTATCAGAACCAAATGTGGTCATTTTTTAGTTTGGGTGATAAAGATGAAGAAGAGGAAGAGCTGGCTTCGGTCTTGGGACGAGATATCGCCTCTTCAAAACCATCCTTCAGGAGTCCCTTTAAAATAAGTTTGTTTCTCTGCTCAGTCAAGATTCTGGTGTAGAAACCATGGCAAATAGCACAATCCTCCAGGAGATGGACAACATCTAAACAATATACACAGAAAAAGTGTCCATCTGAGTTGGGCGTTTTTTGCACCTCTTAAACCCAGAGGTGCCCTTAGCAGATTTATCAGCCACGGTAACAAAATAAAGGCCTAACACCTGCAAGCAGAGGAAAGAGAAACAGATAAAGAGATTTTTTTTGGAAAAGAAAAGTGGAAAAATGACCAAAAATTTTAAGAAAGATTACCATGAGGTAAAGGAAGCAGCAAAAGGAAGAACCAACAATGGTACATTAAACTACCTAACGGTCGAAAGTAAGGTAAGGGAGAAAACACCGACACACACACTAAAACGAGAGAGAAGCAGGTAGAAACTGAAGAGAATATAGCAAACATAGAAGATTTATAGGAAAAATGGAGCTAAAGACAAAAAGGTTAGAAACTTACAATATTATACTGCCAAAGCTCGAGAGATAGGTTGGACACGTCTTGACACCACGAAGCGGTAAATTAGAGCTGAGGCAATTTAGTGAGTAGCATTATGGGTACAGCCTAGCTTGAGAGTTTTGGGAGGCGAGAGCTGAAAAACGGCAGTCGGTTCTAAGACTTGGAACCAAGCCCACAGTCAAGGATTATGTGAAGAGTGACATCAGATCCATCCTTTAGGATGTTGAGACCCAAATGTCTTAGGTTATTGGTTTCCAAATATGAGGTGAAAGGGAAAGCTTTTTTCACAGACGTAAAGCAGGCAGGCCAAGGTGGGAGGAGAAAGAGGTTGAAGCAGACAGCATAAACTGGCTGATTTATCTGGAAAGAAACCGTTGGGTCCTTTAATATCTTGTTTTTAATTTGTCTTGAAATTTATTTTTTTGAGAATTTTTTGTCCCTTTGTTGGGATTTCTGTTCTTTACAAAAAGAGGGACAGATTTAGAAGATTCATCTGGAATTTTAGGAGAGAAGAAAGGAATACCCTTTAAAATATTGTATGATCTTAACTCTCACCTCAGCGTTTTTAAAGATTTCAGCTGCAGCAGGGCCAAAAACATTCTCCCTGTCCAGAAGGACATCCAGTAACTTAGACTTGACATATTTAGGAGGACTTTGCAACCTCAACTCAAAATACAGAATTAGTAGCAGCAGCTTTAGAAGACGCACCTGTGGCATCATAACTATTAAATGCAGTGCCTAGCTACACACTGCAGCTTCATAACCTGTGCCTAGCTATGCACTGCAGCATCATAACTGTATTTAATGCAGTTCCTAGTTACGCACTGCAGCATCATAACCAGTGCACTGCAGTATCATAACCAGCGCCTGGCTAGGCACTGCATCATGACTGTATTTAATGCAGTGCCTAGCTATGCACTGCAGCATCGTAACCAGTGCCTAGCTACGCACTGCAGCATCATAACTGTATTTAATGCAGTGCCTAGCTATGCACTGCAGCATCATAACTGTATTTAATGCAGTGCCTATCTGCCTGTGCGACAGAATTCAACAGGGTTTGTGCAGACGTTTTACTGAGAGACATAAATATCTAACAAGTTTGTCGACGTGTCCCAAAACACATTAAAGGTAGGTTCTATTACAACTGTTGAAGCCACAATCATGATATCACCTCTGTCCTGACACCAACGACTCGAGCATCTGACAGCTCATACAGGAGTTCAGGCACCTAGCTGCTGCATCTTATCCAAAAACTCATGTCTGACTGAGGTAAGGGTGGTAACCATAGGGGGTGCGGGACCTAGCTGCTGCATCTTATCCAAAAACTCATGTCTGACTGAGGTAAGGGTGGTAACCATAGGGGGTGCGGGACCTAGCTGCTGCATCTTATCCAAAAACTCATGTCTGACTGAGGTAAGGGTGGTAACCATAGGGGGTGCGGGACCTAGCTGCTGCACCTTATCCAAAAACTCATGTCTGACTGAGGTAAGGGTGGTAACCATAGGGGGTGCGGGACCTAGCTGCTGCACCTTTCCCAAAAACTCATGTCTGACTGAGGTAAGGGTGGTAACCATAGGGGGTGCGGGACCTGCTGCTGCACCTTTCCCAAAAACTCATGTCTGACTGAGGTAAGGGTGGTAACCATAGGGGGTGCGGGAAGGGATTTTAAGGGTTCGGGAAAAAGATGAGTTTTAGGATTAAAAAGCAAGTGGGGAACTGAGGTTTAGTAAGGGTGGCTGGAGTTTTATGTTCAGGGAGTGATCTGCTATTCTAGATTTAGGGAAAGGGAGTTTGACTTTCGTGTTAGAGCACAAGGAATCAGTTAGAAACTGGGTAGAAGTTTTAAGGTTAAAGTAAAGGCTCTGGTGGAGCTCTACAGTTTAAAACTGTCAGATGATGAGAGGGTTAAATAACTGAGATCAAGCAGTGGGAGTGAGAGCTCTTGCCTTTTCTACCAAGTGGCAGAAAGCAAGTGTGTTATGAGCTAGCAATAGGCAAGGATTTTTAGTACACCCTAAAAGGTATCATATCAGGTGGGTTTGGTAATTAATGGCAGAATGTAGCTGAAGTATATACCTTCCCCTTCAGTACATATGCATAGCCCTTCTGCTGTCTTACACCTTCCCTCAGTGCGTATGCATAGTCCTTCTGCAGTCCTACACCTTCCTTCAGTGCGTATGCATAGTCCTGCTGCGGTCCAACACCTTCCTTCAGTGCGTATGCATAGTCCTTCTGCTGTCCTACACCTTCCCTCAGTGCGTATGCATAGTCCTGCTGCAGTCCTACACCTTCCTTCAGTGCATATGCATAGTCCTGCTGCGGTCCTACACCTTCCTTCAGTGCGTATGCATAGTCCTGCTGCAGTCCTACACCTTCCTTCAGTGCGTATACATAGACCTGCTGCGGTCCTACACCTTCCTTCAGTGCGTGCGTATGCATAGTCCTGCTGCGGTCCTACACCTTCCTTCAGTGCGTGTGCGTATGCATAGTCCTGCTGCGGTCCTACACCTTACTTCAGTGCATATGCACAGTCCTACAATGGTCCTACACCTTCCTTCAGTGCGTATGCATAGTCCTACAGCGGTCCTACACCTTCCTTCAGTGCGCATGCATAGTCCTTCTGCTGTCCTACACCTTCCTTCAGTGCGCATGCATAGTCCTTCTGCTGTCCTACACCTTCCTTCAGTGCGTATGCATAGTCCTGCTGCACTCCTACACCTTCCTTCAGTGCGTATGCATAGACCTGCTGCGGTCCTACACCTTCCATCAGTGTATATGCATAGTCCTGCTGCGGTCCTACACCTTCCTTCAGTGCGTATGCATAGTCCTGCTGCGGTCCTACACCTTCCTTCAGTGCGTATGCATAGACCTGCTGCGGTCCTACACCTTCCTTCAGTGCGTATGCATAGTCCTGCTGCGGTCCTACACCTTCCTTCAGTGCGTATGCATAGTCCTGCTGCGGTCCTACACCTTCCTTCAGTGCATATGCACAGTCCTACAACGGTCCTACACCTTTCTTCAGTGCGTATGCATAGTCCTTCAGCGGTCCTACACCTTCCTTCAGTGCGTATGCATAGTCCTACAGCAGTCCTACACCTTCCTTCAGTGCGTATGCATAGTCCTACAGCGGTCCTACACCTTCCTTCAGTGCGTATGCATAGTCCTACAGCGGTCCTACACCTTCCTTCAGTGTGTATGCATAGTCCTACAGCGGTCCTACACCTTCCTTCAGTGCGTATGCATAGTCCTACAGTGGTCCTACACCTTCCTTCAGTGTGTATGCATAGTCGTACAGCAGTCCTACACCTTCCTTCAGTGTGTACGCATAGTCCTACAGCGGTCCTACACCTTCCTTCAGTGCGTATGTATAGTCCTGCTGCAGTCCTACACATTCCTTCAGTGCGTATGAATAGTCCTGCTGCAGTCCTACACCTTCTTTCAGTGCGTATGCATAGTCCTGCTGCGGTCCTACACCTTCCTTCAGTGCGTATGCATAGTCCTGCTGCGGTCCTACAACTTCCTTCAGTGCGTATGCATAGTCCTACAACGGTCCTACAACGGTCCTACACCTTCCTTCAGTGCGTATGCATAGTCCTGCTGCGGTCCTACACCTTCCTTCAGTGCGTATGCATAGTCCTACACCTTCCTTCAGTGCGTATGCATAGTCCTACAGCGGTCCTACACCTTCCTTCATTGTGAATGCACAGTCCTACAATGGTCCTACACCTTCCTTCAGTGCATATGCATAGTCCTGCTGCAGTCCTACACCTTCCTTCAGTGCGCATGTGTAGTCCTGCTGCAGTCCTACCCCTTCCTTCAGTGCGTATGCATAGTCCTACACCTTCCTTCAGTGCGTATGCATAGTCCTGCTGTGGTCCTACACCTTCCTTCAGTGCGTATGCATAGTCCTACACCTTCCTTCAGTGCGTATGCATAGTCCTGCTGCGGTCCTACACCTTCCTTCAGTGCGTATGCATAGTCCTGCTGTGGTCCTACACCTTCCTTCAGTGCGTATGCATAGTCCTCCTGCTGTCCTACACCTTCCTTCAGTGCGTATGCATAGTCCTACACCTTCCTTCAGTGCGTATGCATAGTCCTACACCTTCCTTCAGTGCGTATGCATAGTCCTGCTGCGGTCCTACACCTTCCTTCAGTGCGTATGCATAGTCCTGCTGCAGTCCTACACCTTCCTTCAGTGCATATGCATAGTCCTACAGCGGCCCTACACCTTCCTTCAGTGCGTATGCATAGTCCTACACCTTCCTTCAGTGCGTATGCATAGTCCTGCTGCGGTCCTACACCTTCCTTCAGTGCGTATGCATAGTCCTGCTGCAGTCCTACACCTTCCTTCAGTGCGTATGTGTAGTCCTGCTGCAGTCCTAGACCTTCCTTCAGTGCGTATGTATAGTCCTGCTGTGGTCATACACCTTCCTTCAGTGCGTATGCATAGTCCTACACCTTCCTTCAGTGCGTATGCATAGTCCTACACCTTCCTTCAGTGCGTATGCATAGTCCTACACCTTCCTTCAGTGCGTATGCATAGTCCTACACTTTCCTTCAGTGCGTATGCATAGTCCTGCTGCAGTCCTACACCTTCCTTCAGTGCGTATGCATAGTCCTGCTGCAGTCCTACACCTTCCTTCAATGCGTATGCACAGTCCTACAGTGGCCTTACACCCTCCTTCAGTGCGTATGCATAGTCCTCCTGCTGTCATCATTGGGCACGTCTTTGGAAGATGGCATTAGCTTGGTGGCTTGTCAGAGTCTACAGAAATTACAGCAAGGGCTGAAGAAGGGTCTTTGGAAAGGAATTTGTGGGCATCAGGAACCTTGTAAAATTTATCTTTTTTTTTTAGGCACAGCTTTATGATTTAAGAAAGCTGTTGAAAAGGTATGCTGTAATGCTTTTAATACGAGAGATACTGCAGAAGGTTTAAAGAATCAGAAGACATGGTTTCAATTTCCTCAGATTCAAGTCTAACAGGAAATGGATATGGGATGAGTAAGTCAGAGAATCCGATTCACCAAAAGTAGTAGAAGTAGAAGAAAAGACTTCAGGGGTCTTATGGGACATGACTTCCTTAAAGAGCCTTGTGAAGAATCATCGTCCTGCAGGGAGGAGGACAGGCTTGTGCAGAATCATCGTCCTGCGGAGGAGGAGGACAGGCTTATGAAGAATCATCGTCCTGCGGGGGAGGAGGACAGGCTTGTGCAGAATCATCGTCCTGCGGGGGAGGAGGACAGGCTTGTGCAGAATCATCGTCCTGCGGGGGAGGAGGACAGGCTTGTGCAGAATCATCGTTCTGCGGGGGAGGAGGACAAGCTTGTGCAGAATCATCGTCCTGCGGGGGAGGAGGGCAAGCTTGTGCAGAATCATCGTCCTGTGGGGGAGGAGGACAGGCTTGTGCAGAATCATCGTTGTGCAGGGAGGAGGACAAGCTTGTGCAGAATCATCGTTGTGCGGGGGAGGAGGACAGGCTTGTGCAGAATCATCGTTGTGCGGGGGAGGAGGACAGGCTTGTGCAGAATCATCGTTGTATAGGGAGGAGGACAGGCTTGTGCAGAATCATCGTCCTGCGGGGGAGGAGGACAAGCTTGTGTAGAATCATCGTCCTGCGGGGGAGGAGGACAGCCATGTTTGGTCTTCTGCTTCCTCTCCCTGGGAGCATCAGCATGAATGAAACGGGGAGGATCGAACCCGACACACCTCAGTTGGGGTGTACGGAACTTCTACTCTGGGGAAAATTTGAGGAATGTCCCCTGCCCCTTAGAAACAATAAGCTCCAGTTCTCCTTTCCTGACAAAAGTGGCCGTCTGACTGGTCAAGTTGGACATGCAAAACAGCTATGCCCTATCAGCCTCTAATGGGGTAGTGGCAGCAGGAAACCCCAGGCACTCTGAAGGCTGATCAAAAGCCACAGCAAAGACGTCAAGGTCTACCTGGACAGCAGAATTTTCAGGCTTTGACTTTTTAAGCTTCTTCCTGTTCTGCTGACGGATGTTGACTGGGAAGATTGAGACTATCCTTCGTAGAGATGAATCTTACCTCACGAGAGCTCCTTCTCAGAGACCATCCTACCCCACACGAACTCCTTCTCAGAAACCATCCTACCCCACGAGCTCCTTCATAGAAATCATCTTACCCCATGAGAGCTCCTTCTCAGAAACCATCCTAACCCACACAAGCTCCTTCTCAGAGACCATCCTACCCCACATGAGCTCCTTCGTAGAAATCTTACCCCATGAGAGCTCCTTCACAGAAACCATCCTACCCCACACAAGCTTTTTCTCAGAAACCATCTACTCCACACAAGCTCCTTCTCAGAAACCATCTTATCCCTCACGAGCTCCTTCATAGAAATCATCTTACCCTATATGAGTGCTCCTTCTCAGAATCCATCCTATCCCACACGAACACCTTCTCAGAGAGCATCCTACTCCACACAAGCTCCTTCTAAAAAGACCATCCTACCCCACACAAGCTCCTTCTCAGAGACCATCCTACCCCACGCAAGCTCCTTCTCGGAGACCACCATACCCCACGCAAGCTCCTTCAGTCTTTAATTTTCGAATTAAATTTTAAGACTAAAGAAGCAGCTCCTGAGTGTTTTAGGAATGCAAGACTGACAGATGAAGAACTCTTTATAGTTCTGACTGAATCCCAAGGAAAGCCAACATTTAGTGTGACTACCCCTGTGTGGAATCTCCCTGCCACAGTCAACATTTTCCCCTCATACTTGAAAAGAAAATATTTTTGTCAAAAAAAAAAAATTAAGGAAAAAAAAATTCCCTAATGGAGTTGCTTACTTGCCTAAAGCAAGTAAATGAACAGGATGTACAACAGAAAGATAGAAATGTAAGCAAAGACCTGCTGTTTGGACTGACAGCAAGTTTCTATGGACCCATACTCCCCTAATGTACTGCACCACATTCTGGCACTTTGATCATATACTGAACAAATGGCACAGGAGGAAGGCTAGTTGGACATACAGTATCCATAGCAGGATACTTCCCTATAGGTAATCAATACTGCAACAGGAATCATAGAAAGATGTACATTGTGACAGTGGCAATTCAAGGAACACACTACCAACAAGTTCCTCATTTAATCTCACAATACAAATAAATAGCAATTCTAGCAATGTTGTGTCAGTTTGCTAATGTCATACAAGAAACTCTCCAGAGTGGCTGCATTTTACACATGAAAAAAAGAAGTTATGTACTCACCATAACGTTCCATCTGAGTGAGTAACTTCATTTATCTGCAACCTATGGGTATCGGATCCAACCTCGGATCTGAGCCGGCAGCTTTACCTAGCTAAAGATCTGAGCTCCTAGCTCCTCCCCCCTACCCATAATCCCCTGCAACACATCCCCCATCCTCAGATCGAGTTTGCCTATAGGAACTCCACAAGACCCTCGAAAGAGGCCAGTAACCTACTGCCTAACAGAATGGACAATCCTCTCCTGGTTAAGAAGCACAAAACTGGCTAGGGGGAATGGGGGGGGGGTCGGTTTCAGACAAGTGAAGTTACCCACTCAGATGGAACATTATGGTGAGTACATAACTTCTTTATCTGAAGTGGTTAACTTCATTTGGTCTGCAACCTGTGGGACAGAGTCCCCAGCTACCTAGAAAACTTTGAGCGGCCCTCAAAGAAGAATATTCCGGAGCACCGCGGAGCCAAAGGAAGCCCTACTCCTGGAAATCAAATCCAATTTATAATGGGAAATGAATGTATGAGAGGAGGACCAAGTAGCTGCTGAACATATGTCGTCTATAGGGACTCTAGACCAGAACGCAGCAGAGGTAGCTATGGATCGGGTTGAATGTGCATGGATTCCCAAAGGAACCGGTTTGTTCGAAGCTAAATAGGCTTGAATGATGCATTGCGAAATCCAGTTAGCTAATGTAACTTTGGTAATAGATTTGCCTAAAGAAGACTTGGCAAAGGACACAAACAATTGATCAGTCTTGCGGTTAGTTGCTGTCCTGTGCAGATAAAAATGCAGTTGTCTATGCACATCCAATTTGTGCAGTGTGTATTCCCCTTTGTTCTGGAAATTGGGAAAGAACACTGGCAGATTAATAGACCGATTAATATTCGACTCAGAGGCTACTTTAGGGAGGAAAGAAGGATTAGTCCTGAAAGAAACTCTGTCCTTATGAAAAATTAGATAAGGGGGTTTCATACAGAGGGCTTGAAGCTCAGACACTCTCCTGGCCGAAGTTACTACAACCAGGAAGGCTGTTTTCCAAGATAAAAATTTCAACTGAGCTGACGCGGCCAGTTCGAAAGGAGGGCCCATCAAAGCCTGCAGGACCAGTGTTAAGTCCCATGGTGGAACCGCAGACTTAACTGGCGGTTTTAACAGGAAAGCGCCTTTTAGAAAGATTTTGCAAATTCTGGTGGAAGCCAGTGATCCTACCTCATCTCCCACATGAAAGTGAGAGATGGCTGCCAACTGTACTTTAACCGTAGATGCACTGGCTCCCTGATGAAAGATATGGGACAGAAATACAAGAATAGTCAGAATAGGGACAGTAAAGGGATCCAAGCCCCTGTCTTTGGCCCAAATGGAAAAGCGTTTCCATTTACTACCGTAGATCCTTCTGGTAGAAGGTTTGTGTGCTGCTACCAGAATGGCTTTCACTAGTGACGAGATACCGGGAGTCCTTGCTATCAGCGGAACTGGATCAACCAAGCCGTGAGCTTGAGGTCGCCCAGATTTGGGGGTTGTAATCCCGCAGGGTGAGAAATTAGATCTGGGATGGGATCTAAGATCCAAGGCAGAACTACACTGTGAAACCGCAAGTAAGGGAACCAAATCTGGCGAGGCCAGAATGGGGCTATGAGGATTATCTTGCTCCCCAACCGATGGGCTTTCTGCAGGAACTTCGTCATGAGCGGAAGCGGGGGATAAGCATAAAGGAGACCGGGGGGGCCAAGCATGAACCAGAGCGTCTCTGGGGCTCTCCCCTATTGGGGGAATTAGAGCGAAATATTCACTGCACTTTGTGTTTGCTGGGGAAGCAAAAAGATCGCAGCAAGGTAGACCCCATTTGAGGAAGATCTGTTTTGCTACCAACGGGTTTAGAGACCACTCGTACGGTGTGAGGATCAGGTGACTTAGCCTGTCCGCTAGAATGTTGGTCCGGCCTAGAATGTGTTGCCACCAGAAAGCGGTTGGTGGAGATCGCCCATTCCCAAACTCTCATGGCCTCTCAGCAAAGGGGATAAGATCTGGTTCCGCCCTGTTTGTTGATGTACCAGACTACAGCCATGCTGTCTGACTGAATTGCAATAGTTCCCGGAGGAAGAAGGTCTTGTAGGGCTTGCAACGCCAAAAGCACCGCCCTCATCTCCAGGACATTGATATGCAGAACAGTCTCTGAGGGAGCCCACGTGCCTTGGACGGTTCTGCCCATAGCATGCCCCCCCACCCGAGGCGAGAAGCGTCCGTGGTCAACGTGGCTTGGGGCTGAGGCATGACGAACAGTCTCCCCTCTCGTAGCTCCTGAGAGTGCAGCCACCAGAGAAGGGAGTCCTTGCAAACCCTGCTCAGGGGAATCGGGGTGCTCAAGGGGTGCAGCAACAGTGACCATTGGACCTGAAGAGTCCACTGTAGGATTCTCATACGCAGGCGCGCAAAGGGTGATAGACCGATGGCTGCCGCCACGGAGCCCAGAGCTCTCAGGACTAATTCCGCAGATGGGGCTGAGGGTTGGAGAAAGTACAGTTTTGTACCTACCATAAATGTAGATGTTAGAGTGCTCATACAGCTGCAGTCAAAACAGATGGGTTATCCTGCCGTCAGGTGGGTCCTCGGTCGGCCGAATTCCAAACTCTAGGTCCGGCGTCGGTTGTCGTCGCTTCTTCCCTGACGTCAGTGCGACAGGGGTATAAAAGAGCCAGCCGACGCCATCTTCTTCAGTTTTTCTTGCCCCAGATTGTCAGGTGCCCCCAGAAGGAAGGCAAAACATAAACTTATGTAATCATGCAATATAGAATAATCAAAAAACAGTAGTTTGCAAGCAAATACACCATAAAAGAATACCCGAAATAGGTTGTATGAGAAGGTGTTTGCCATAAGGCCTGTCCTAAGAGGGGATGGAGGGAGGGAAACCAGGACTGCAGCTGTATGAGCACTCTAACATCTACATTTATGGTAGGTACAAAACTGTAATATGTTCATTGTGCATACAGCTGCAGTCATAACAGATGGGTAGAATCCCAAAGCTAAAAAGGGGTGGCAGGCACTAAGTGGAACTAGGAGGAGTAAGGATGCCCTGCAAGACTGCTGTGGCAAAGCCTGCTCTAGATTTTGAGTAAAGTGGAAGGTGATAGTGTTTGGAGAAAATGTGCACTGAACTCCAAGTGGCTGCTTCCAAAATGTCCTTGGTAGGAACCCCCCTGAGGAAAGCTGCAGAGGTATCTGTGGCCCTTCTGGAGTGGGATCTGATGCTTGAAGGCACAGCTTTTCCATGAAATGAGTAACAAAAGCGTATGCAGTGGGCTATCCATTTTGAGATCGTCTGTTTGGAGATAGCCTTTCCTTGAGCACCTGTAGCATAGGACACAAAGAGTTGCTCGGATTTCCTGAATGGCTTTGTTCTGTCCAAATAATAACGAAGTTGTCTTTAAATGTCCAAGGAATGCAGTAGTCTTTCCCCTTTGTTTTGTGGGTTAGGGTAAAAGGTAGGTAAGTGGATAGTCTGATTCAAGGCTACACTGGATACTACCTTTGGCATAAAGGTAGGGTTGGTTCATAAGGAAAATCTGTCCTGATGGAAAATGATGAAAGGTTGCACAGCCATGAGGGGGCCTGTAGTTCCGAAACCCTGCGTGCTGAGGTGATAGCCAGAAGGAAGGCTGTTTTCCATGACAAATATTGTAGTTCTGTTGAAGCAGCTGGCTCAAATGGAGGAAGGGTCAGTTTTTCCAATATAAAGTTGAGGTCTCAAGCAGGGACTGGTGGTTTTCCTTGGGGGTTTTATATTCTTAGCCCCTCTGAGGAACTGTCTTAAGAGAGGATAAGAGAATAAAGGAGGATCTGTGTTGTATTGTGCAGAAATGGCTGAAGCATGGATTTTGATGGAGGAGAAGGAAAGTCCACTGTTTAACATCTCAGCTAGATACTGTAATATTTGAGGTAAATTAATTACCCAAGGATTCTGGCCCTTTTTCTGATTCCAGGCACAAAACCGTTTCCATTTGGTGGAGTAGGCTTTTCTAGTAGGTCTTCTGGCCTCCAAGATGACATTCTGCACCTCCTTGGAGAGGAGGGTCTGCTGGGAAATCAAGGGATTCTCCATGCGGCTAGATTTAGGGTTTTGAGCTGGCTGTGAAGAGTTTTGAAGTTGTGCTGGGACAACAGAAGAGGCACTAGAGGTAGGATCCATGGTGGGGAATGCGTCAGGCTCTTCAGGAGTGGATACCAGTGTTGTCTTAGCCAGTCTGGAGCAATGAGAATCATTTTCGGCGCCTCTGCTCTGGCTTTTAATAGAACTTTGGGCAGCAGAGGGAGAGGCGGAAAGGCATAGACTGTCAATGTTGTCCAATTGAAAGAAAGTGCGTCCACTTTCCAGGCCTGTGGATGATAGGTCCTTGAGCAAAATTTTTTCAGTTGGTAATTTCTGTGGGTAGCAAAGAGATCTATGTCTGGCTGTCCCCATGCCTGAGTTATCTTTGAAAACTTGAGGATGCAACTTCCATTCGTGTGGATCTGTCATATTTCTGCTTAGGCTGTCTGCCAGTGTGTTTTCCTTCCCTGGCAGGAATTGTGCCTGAAGTTGGATTTGCAATTCCAGAGCTGTGTTCCAAAGGGTCATGGCTAGTCTGCACAGGGGGTATGAATGAGTTCCCCCGTTTGTTTATGTACCACATCACTGTGGTGTTGTCTGTCCTTATCAATAGCTGGCCTGGATGCAGTAGGTCTTTGAAGGCCATAATAGCATTTTGCACTGCTAGCATTTCCTTTTGGTTGATGTGTAGGTGCTTCTCTTTTTGGGACCATTTTCCCTGAATGCACTGATCTGTCATGTGTGCCCCCCAGGCGTAGTCCAAGGCGTCTGTTGTGATGATTTGATTTGCTTGAGGTATGCAGAAAGGGAGACCTATGTTTCTTTGGCATGCTTGAGCCCACCACAGAAATTCCTTTTGAAGACATGGAATGAGTGGTATAATTGTTTCCAAACTGTGGCTGTGTTGAGACCATAAGTTTTTTAGGTACCACTGAAGTTTCCTCATATGCAGCTTTGCACATGGGATCAGCAGGATGCAAGATGCCATGAATCCCAGAGCCTGCAGGACTTTCCTTGCAGTCAGCCTGATGAAGGTTGCCATTTTGCTGAAGTATTGAGATAGTTGCCCTTGTTTCTCTGGCGTGAGGTAGGCCATCTGGGTGTTTGTATTCAAGCTGGCACCCAGGAAAATTATTGTTTGAGAGGGTATTAGTTTTGATTTCTTTTTGTTCACTGTGTATCCCAGAAAGTTCAACAGTTTTATTACAAACGCCAGGTGTTTCAGAAGTCCGCTTGGATCAGGCAGTCGTCCAGATATGGGTATATTTGTATTCCTTGAAGTCTGCAGAAGGCAATTACTGATGCCAGGCATTTCGTAAACACTCTGGGCACAGTAGATAAGCCAAAGGGCAATGCAGAGAATTGATAATGGGTTGAACCTGCAAGAAATCTGAGGTATCTTCTGCAATCTTGTCTGATAGGGACATGCAGGTATGCCTCCTTGAGGTCCAATGTTACCAGCCAAGATTCCTTGCCCAGCATGGGAAGAAGCTGCTGTAATGTGAGCATCTTGAATTTTGGCACCTGTAGATATGTGTTTAGGATGGATAGGTCCAAGATAGGTCTCCAATCTTTGTCTTTCCTTGGTACCAGGAATAGTCTGGAATAAAACCCTTGACCTTGTTCTTTTGCAGGTACCTCTTGAATAGCTTTCATGTCCATGAGAGCTGAAATTTGTTTTTGTGCCTCTGCCCTTTGATTTTGTGGCAGGTTTGGCATGCCTCTCATTTTTGGAAGGGTGTGAAAGTGGAATCTGTAGCCTCTGTCTATAATGTCCAGGATCCATTTGTCTTTTGTGACAATGCCAATTTTTTGAGAATAATGCCAGTTTTCCGCCTAAAGGTGCTGCCATTAAAGCTTTGCTTGGCAGGTAAAGGGGAAAGTCATTGTGTCTGCTTTTCTGAATGACTGTGATCTATCTTCTCCACCTCTTGGGGTTGGTGCTTGCCATTGTCTGGCTCTGAATGATCCTTGAGATTGCCCTCTACCCCTCGGGTGTCTGAATCTGCCTCTGAGGTCTGTCTGTGGCTGGAAAGGACCAATTTTCTGAAGGACAGTTTCTGCTGAAACGTGGAGGTTGTACCCGCAGGAAATCTTTCACTGTTTGCATTGATCTCACCTTTTCCTCCATTTTCTTTAGTACCTCCTCAGCTTTAACACCAAACAATACATTTTTTTGAAGAGGTGCATCTAGTAATTTAGCTTTGACATGATGTGGTAAGGCTTGCTCTTTGAGCCAAGCATGTCTACGTATGACAGACCCTGTAACAGCAGCTCTACATGAGGCCTCTAAAGCATCAAAACCACACTGCAAGGTATGTTTACCCACTTGCTCTGCACTATGCAACAAATCCTGCAACTCTTTTAAATCTGGTTGCTCAGGTTGTGTCATTTTGCTTTTCAACTGAGATAACAAAAACTGCTGATACCTTAACATATGGAACTGACAGTTTAATGCCCTCATGGTTAAAGTGGCTGAGGTATACACCTTTTTCCCCCACCTTTCTAAAGCTCTGGAATCACTCTCTGAAGGTAATGGGTTTTTAGCAGTAGAGGCCTTAATTCCCTTGGGACCTGTGAAATAGTTTCTGGGTCAGCAGTATGGCTTTTGTATAGGAACTGGTGTGAATCAGGAACCCGGTAATACCTGTCTGGTTTAACAGGAGCTGGAGGTAAAGAATCTGGGTTGAGGCTGGCTTCTGTGTACACATCATCTAATATATCTAAGACAGGAGGGATAGCCAGAGGCCTATGCTGGGGGAGCAAGAGAAAATCCCTGAGCCTTTTCTTGGAATCTGAGTAATCTTGGCCTTCCCAGTGAAAGTGTTCCCTCAAAGTATGTAGGGTTTCCCCAAAAGAGTAGTCCTCAGGGGGGAGACCGAGGGAATACACTCCTCTGCATCAGAGTCTTCAAAAGGAGAATATGTATATTCCTGGTCCTCAGAATGTTCAGAGGTAATAGAGGCTTGATCTGAGGAAGGGTAGTCTTCCTCTAATCTGGGCCTTTGTCCGAGGGGGTTGAGAACCTCTGATAAGAGTAATCAAATCCTCAGCCATTTTGAGCATCTGTTTTTTAGGCATGGGGCCTTGAGAGGGGGTCTGTGGTCCTTGTTTTTTTAGTTTTCATGGCTGCTTTAGATTTTGTGAAAGCCTTAATAGAGAAGGAGGAAGGCCTGAAGACACCTTGAGAAATGGCAGGCCTGTCTAAACTCTGAGTTTCCCCGCCAAGAGTGGCGTCGGTATCTGTAGTCGGAATGGGGGCCGAGGAGCCTGCAACCTCGGGCACAGAAGACACCGGTAATGAAGTGTCATCGGTACTCAGGGGCTGCGTAGGCACCTCGCTGAGAACCAGTAGTCGGCCTTAGCGTGGTGTCAGAAGTCACGGACCGCGTATGTCGGTCCTTATCTTTGCGTCTTTTACTCAAAACTGGAGTCGGAGTATCCGACGACATAATTTAATTAAATCTTTTACCAAAATAGTGATGGGCGAACTCCGCCCGACGCTTAATAGTGCGTTTGTTGAATCTAGCACAAAAACGGCAGGCCTAGACGTCGTGGTCTGGACCTAAGTAAGGAATACAGAAAGAGTGGAAATCCTTATGCGGTATTTGCTTCCCACATGAAATGCAATTATTAACTTTGTCTGACATCGGTCTGAAGCAAGAAAAGTTTCCCCAACGGGGTACTTAGCTTTCAAGAAGACTTCGGCTGAAATATTTTCGTAAATCTCAGGAGCTGGCCGACCGGCACTTGCGAACTGCTTCTGCTTCAGGCACCGCGCGGCAAGAAAGACTGAAGAAGATGGCGTCGGCTGGCTCTTTATACCCCTGCCGCATTGACATCAGGGAAGAAGCGACGACAACCAACGCCGGACCTAGACTTTGGAATTCGGCCGACCGAGGACCCGCCTGACGGCAGGATAACCCATCTGTTATGACTGCAGCTGTATGCACGATGAACATTTGCCAAAACATGAAGAGACAAATTGCGCAACCTGTTGTTAAGAAAGGTCTTGGAGTGACGTGTATCTATTTTGGCCCCTATAAATTCCAGAACCTGCACAGGATGAAGGAATGACTTTTGAAGGTTCACAGTAATACCTAGACGCTGAGAGTAAGAGCCAGGGTATAATCCCTGGCCCAGCAGAGCTGATGCCTGGTGGAGGCGGTGAGGAGCCAGTCGTCCAGGTAAGGAAAGATCTGAATGCCCTGCGACCACCGCCATGACTTTGGTGAACACCCTGGGGGCTGAGGTGAGGCCGAACGGAAGAGCCCTGAACTGAAAATGACTGGCTCCTAGCCAAAAGCGGAGGAACCTCCTGGACCGTCTGTCCATTAGAATGTGGTAGTACGCATCCTTGAGGTCTATGGAGCACATCCAGTCGTTCTCCCGGAGAAAGGGGAGAATAGTTTGCAAGGTAACCATCCGGAATTTCTCCTTGGGAATGAACAGGTTTAGAGATGAGAGGTCTAGTATAGGCCTCAGTTCCCCCGTCTTTTTTGGCACTAAAAAGAACCTGGAGTAATTTCCCAATCTGGACTGGCCTGGGGGAACGGGCTGGATGGCCCTTTTTTCTAACAGCTTCGAACTTTCCGAAGCTGCCGCCTCCCTTTGATCGGGTGGGACATCGGGGAGGCGTTTCATAGGAGGGGGGAGACTCAGAAAAGGAATGGAATAACCTCTGGATATAACTCGGAGCACCCACCGGTCCGTAGTAATGGACTCCCAATTTTGGAGGTGCTCCGACAGACGCCCCCCCCCGACTGCCTCCAGAGAGGGACAGCCGGGTTAAGCCCTCAGGGCTGTTGCGCGGGCCTCTCAGAGAAAGGTTCTCAGGACCAGAGATTCCTCAGCCCCCCCCCCTCTGCCTCTGGGCCGGCGTCCACCTTGTCCTCCTCTGCCTCTGAAGGACGAGGGGTCCAAAGCGGGACGGGACTGCTGTGATTTCCGGAACCACATCTTTTGTCCCCTCTGGTTCCTGGAGAAGGACTGTTGGGGATTAGAGAAGCGGATCCCGACAGCAGACAGCGTCTTCCCATCCTTTTCGCTTTGGACCAGCGTGTCGCAGACGGTCTTGCCAAAGAGCGTAGAACCGTCAAAGGGTGCGTTAGCGAAGGACGCCTTGAAGGGTTCCGCAAAATCTCAAAGGCGGAGCCAGGCATGGCGCCACAGAGCGATGCCTGCTCTGCTGGCTCAAGCCACTCCCTCCGTGGCATGGGAGAGTAGCCGCACAGATGTATTAGTAATAGATTTCAGAGTGGCCATGCGAGTCGAGAAGATGCGTTTGTCCTCGGCCGCCATGGACTCCGGGGGGGGGGGGGCTCCAGCGTATTCCTTAATCAAGTCTCGATGGAGTCTGATAACGTGCGCCATATAGTTCAGCGCCCTCACAGAGAAGGTAGCTGAAGCAAACATCTGCTTTCCAATGCGGTCCAACATCCGAGATTCCTTATCTGGAGGGTGGACCAAGGAACTCTCCTGCACTAGTTCCTTCTTGGTGGCAGCCGCCACGACCATGGCATCCACTGGAGAACCTTTAGACCAAGCCATCCTATCAGAAGGGGGACTAAGTACCTTGTCTGGCCTTCTGGGAATCGGCTCCTTCCAAGCCCTGGTGGTAATTAAGTCCACCAGGGGGTCAGCCGGGGGGGGCACCCAAGAAGTAGATGGGCCTGCATCGAACGCATACAGAAACACAGAATCATCCGAGGAAGGTTTTTGGGCAGACCACCCTCCTCTGATTCACATTTCCATGATGTCTCCAAAGGAGACATCCTCAGGGGGTGACCTTGGGGAACCTTCCCCTTCCTCCAAATCTCTGTCCTCTGTCAGGGACTCAGGGGAGTCCAGGTGCCTCCTTTTGCACTTCCGTTTGTGAGGAACCTCCTCGGTGGGGCTATCAGAGGAGGGCTCACCCACGGGGTCCTGTTCCTCTAAGGGAACCAACTGGAGCACCGATGCAGGCTGTCCCTGTGGCCGAATGACGGAGGACAGGCCCAAATGCGCATGGGTAATGGATGGATCCGTAGCCCGGACCGGGGATCTGGAAGTCCTCGACAGCACCCTCTCCACTACATCAAACGCCAAGGGTGAACCGCTCTCCCCTGGCTCAGAGAGCAGCCCCCTCGGCACCGATGCAGGGATCAGCGTCGGAGCAGAAGCAGTCGGACCCGAGAGGGAAGTGTGCTCCAACCTAAATGGCGCCGAAGACACCGTTCCCCCCACAGATCTGACGCTCGGCTCTCAGCCCCGAGAGCTAGGATCAGGCATGCTCGAGGGCATAGTCGGCGTCGAAGTAACCAAGACTGTCGGCGCCGACATATCCCCAGGTCTGAAACGGCATAGATCCGAAGACTCCGAAACCCGATACTGGGTCGGAGAAGGAGCGATCGGGGGTAAAGAAAGGGGCAGAGCTCCCCCCCGAAGGGGGGGGGGGGCTTGGAGCACCCCCATCTGCATTTGAGCCTGCAAGAAATGACGCATCATCCGGTCCAAATCAGCGTCGGTCAAGCTTCTGGTGGATCTGGGGGAGGTTGCCAAGGTGGGCCTGGAGGGCCGCCTCGAGTACCTTGAGGGAGACCGGTACTCCTCTTCCGGCTCCGGGGAAAAGCAAGGAGAAGAGAGCCAAGAATAAGGACAACCAGAGACCCTCTTAGTGGGATTAGCTACCTTAGCTGGCGGGGCCGAAGGATGAGACTCAGCCCGCCTTTTGTGCCTATGCCAGTCCTTGTCTCTCCTCTTCTCCTTAGAAGAGGAAGAAGAGTCCCCCTCACCTTGAGAAACAGCAGGAGTTTGAGTCCCCAACAAGGGAGGGGGGGTCAGAAGGCACGGAAGCCGCAGCCACGACCGGTGCCTTACAGGGAGAGGAGGAAGAAGAATCCGGGGGTAACAATCCCGCCAGGATTAGCTTGTTCCTCCTATCCCTGATGGCCCGGGGGTTGAAAGCTGCACAGACCTGACAGCTGGTGGATAAATGGGCCACCCCCAGACAAATAACGCACTGAGTGTGGCCATCGGCTGGGGACAGCTTATGACCACACTCAGTGCATTTAGAGAAAATGGCTTTAGGCCCTTCAGCCATCACACTACACACACACACTAGGGGGAGGGTGAAAAATAAATTTGAAGTGAATTTACCACAAAAAAGTCAAAATACGTATAGTAGACGGTAAAGGAGGCTAAACCAAGCACACACACACACACACACACACACACACACACACACAGAAAAACCTAAGAAAAAGCGATTTTAAAGCTTTTTATAAACTTGAAATCTCTCACCCATGCCAAGAGCTCGTCTCTAGAAGCAGCTGTAAGCCGCGGCAAACTAGATCTGAGGATGGGGGATGTGTTGCAGGGGATTATGGGTAGGGGAGGAGCTAGGAGCTCTGATCTTTAGCTAGGTAAAGCTGCTGGCACGGATCCGAGGTCGGATCCGATACCCACAGGTTGCAGACCAAATGAAGTTAACCACTTCAGATCAAGTGTTTCTGTTAATGTTTCCAAGGACAAATCCAGCTGCACATCATTTATTTCTTACCAAACAATCCCTTGGGCCCCAGAACCTATAGGTTTCAACTGCTGGTATCTTTTTAAGACGGTGAAGGTAGAGTCGGCGACTTGCACACTATAAAACTGAGTGTCACATTTACCATCGCCCATGATGTAGTGTCATGTGCTCCACGACAGCTTTCAAAGTTCCTAAACAAAAACAGCAAAGAATAAAATTAACCAAACAGCATGGTTTCCTATGCAAGTTATTGTTCTGTGAATTTTTTTTTATTAAATATGGTTATTTTATGTAAAAATTTCTCTCTTCTAATGAATTCTAAATGAACTTACCAAAATGCATTGCCGACGTGTTCATCTTCAAGGGGCAGACTCTCTGCAGTGGTGCTGCAACAATGCACTTCTCATGACATCAAGCATGATTGTGCTCTTTAACTGTCAAATAGTCAAGGGTCCCGTGTGTGTGTGTGTGTGTGTGTGTGTGTGTGTGTGTGTGTGTGTGTGTGTGTGTGTGTGTGTGTGTGTGTGTGTGTGTACGAACGAATAACGCTGCTTTCTCAGTGCTGCTCTACTGGAATCAGCAGGAGCATGCTCTGCTTATAAGCAACACTTCCTGATGACCTCATTAGCTCTGCTACAGAAACAAACTAACAACGTCAAGTTCTTCTTACATCACATGCTGTGCAGCACAGGCTCTCCTTGACTGGGCTCATCTCCAGCAGTCATCACTGGATAAAAAGCCTGAAGATCACACATTTGCAGACACCCAAGCACTAGTTCTAATGCACAGATAAGGGCACACAAGCAAGTCATTAGTTTGCCCTCTTGCCACCAGTGAGCACCTTCCTTCAAAACCATAAATAACAGTGAAACACTTACAAGGAACATACAAATAACTATTGCCCAGACCTACTAGGCACCACAACAGCTGAGGCTGGCAGAAGAGACCCCCCCCCCATCACTAAGGTCATGGAGTGAAGGGCTTTCTCCAATGACACTAACAGCATACACCTCATTTTACCTAACACTGTGCACCTTCAATAACGAGTACAGTGGAAGACAGACAGACCGACCGCACAAGCACAGAGCTACAGACCGTACACACACATAGCTCAGAAGAAGGTTATTACTCGTTTTGGTTTCATATGACAATAGATTTTAGGATCAGAGTCTTAGGTCCTACATCTGCAGGATCATAAAAGTCCTGCTTAATGTTTTTGGACATCACAGTGCAAGTGCTTTTCACTTGCTCACTGAAAATGAGCTTCTGAAATGGCCAAATATCTAATTTGGGTGAAAACTTTAACCGTTCACATCTTGGCTATCTAAATCTGGGGTGGGGGGGGGTTGGTCAGTCCTGCTCTTAGTGTTTCTCATGACATGCACCACAAGCTAGCATAAACAAACAAGACTTCGCTGTAGTGATCACAGCTTCTCAATGGTAGCCTCACAACCATGTGAATCCTGGGAATACAAGCATAAAACAAATGCCCCCCTTTAATAATGACTAGAGCAAAATATTAATATTTTATTTATTGACCGGGAAAGTTCACAAGGCTTGGGACCCATTTTCAGTGGAGGCCCGGGGAGAAAAGCTCCAAGTTACATGAAAATCATTACGTGAATTTGTAAGGAAACAATTACTTATAAAGCAAGAGAACTAATACAGAAAACTATCTAAACAGCACATATGTTGTAAAAAGGCACAATACAGTAACAATGGAAGACTAGCATGTAAGGAAATTAAAAAGTTAGAAATATTTAACAATACAGCTCAAATTAAACAGTTAGAAATATTTAAGAATACAGCTCAAATTAAACAAACAGAAATATTTAACAATACAGCTCAAATTAAACAAACAAATATTTAACAATACAGCTCAAATTAAACAGAATTATTTAACAATACAGCTCAAATTAAACAGTTAGAAATATTTAAGAATACAGCTCAATTGTTTTTGGGGGGTAGAAAAGGGAAAGGTAGGTGTAAGTGGGAGGGTTAAACAAAGGTAGGATATAGTTGGAATATAATAACTAGATGGTGGGAACATGCAGATTACAGGTGGGATGTATTTAATGGTAGTATTAAAAGCTGAAAGTGGCAGAAGAGAAAATGTGTTGAGATGGTTGTATTGATGTGTGGAGTGGGATACTAAAGATTAGGGAGAACTCATATGGTGTAACAGCATAACATATACATAAGTATATTTGCTATGTGAAACAGTTCTGCTAGATTATGGAGGCTGTGGATACGTGTTTCATGTGCAGCTGGGGTTACCAGCGAGATGTTGTCTTAGTTTTCTTTTGAAAGACATTATGTTGTCTAATTCTGTAACTGATGATGGGAGGGTGTTCCACAGCTTAGTTATAGAATGGGAACAGAGGAAGCTACCTGCTCTTTTATTAGGTTTTGATACTTTAAGTAGGTGTTTGTTGTTAGAACGTAGATGTTTAGATGGGATGTAAGGTTCAATTATACTTTTCGGGGAAGGGCAACACTCGGGTTTATAAACGAGTTTATGGGCAAAGGTAAGTTGTGTGTAATGTAGGTAATGTGCAAATTCTAGCCAGTTTAGTTCTTTAGTAGCCTGGCAATGGTGGGTGTGATTTGGTTGGGCTGATGTGAATTTTACAATCTTATAATAACAAGACTGCAGTTTGTGTTGCAAAGAGTTGTGCAGATTGGTGAAGATAGGAGACCCACAGAGTAAGGTTGGAAGGAGAAGACTTTTTGAAAGTTTTATTCGGATGGATTTGTCTTAAGTATTTATTTTATTTTTTATTATTTTATTTCCAGTTTGATTACCGGGGAAGTCCACTGGGCCAGAACGTGCCCATTTTCATTGGAGGCCCAGGGAGAAAAGCTTCATAAGCAATACGGATACAATCTAAGTTACATAGTCTTGAAGGTAAAAAATACATGTATAAATGCATTCATACAGTGAGTAAAAAAAAAAAAACAAATGCATACAGTTTACATAAAAAAACATCATTAAGGAAAGTAGATAAAACAGATTGTTTCTGTAAAGTTTGGCTAATTTGAAGTGACTTTTTTTATTGCGTTAATATGCAAGTCAAAGCTAAGTTTGCTGTCAATAGTAATTCCAAGCAGTTTGGCCTGATCTACTAACTCTACTTGGGTTTTGTTTATGGAGAATGTAGTAAAGTCTGTGAGAACAGGTTTAGATGCAAAGATGAGTAGTTTAGATTTATTAGGGTTAAGTAACAGCTGTGACTGGTTTAGCTAGAGTTCTATGGATGTAAAGGCTTTTTGTGTTAACTTCTGGAGGTCAGAGAAGTTATTGGAGGTACAGATTATGGTTGAACTGTCGGCATATTGTATGGTTGTACAGTCAGAGGGAACTTTATGCAAGTCATTTCTAAAAATGTTGAATAGTAGGGGTCCTAAGATTGACCCTTACGGCACTCCTATGTTATCTGGAAGAAAGCTAGAGAGGTTATTCTGCCATTTTATGGATTGCTGTCTGTTTTCCAAGTAACTAGTGAACTATTTTAGGGGAGCATCACAGCATCTTAGTGATTGCAGTTACTGGATAAGTTTAATATGGGAGACTGTCAAATGCTTTTGAGAGATCCAGTAACAGCACTGATATAAGTAGGTTACTATCTAAGGCGTTACAGATGAAATTTATGAAGAAGACTAGGGCAGTAATGGTACTGTGGGATGGTTGAAAACCATGTTGCGAAGGGGAGAGTAGGTTGTTGCAGGTTAGACATTCAAACAATTTATGGATGCATTTTTCCATTATTTTAGATAAAGGGGACAGTATGGAAATGAGTCTAAAATTAGACAGGTCATTAGGGTTTCCACCTTTATGAAGTGGAGTGATTACTGATTTTTTCCAGAGCTGGGGGACTATGTGTTCTGCAAGTGATTGGCTTACAAGGACACTTACTAAGAAACTTATTGCCTTAGCACTGATTTTGAGGTATTCTGAGGGGAGATTATCAACGGATAAGGAGCCTGGTTTCAATTTGCCAAGTAATGTTTGTATCTGAGAGGTTGCTATAGGTTGGAAGTTAAAGGATGGCATGGAGCTAATACTGCCTTGAGGTATGGTGGATGGGTTAATGGGGGTTGGGGTATTGCCTGCATTTACTAATTTAAGAATCATATCAATAAAGTTTTTATTAAATATTTCACTGATTTCAACTGGGCTTTTATCTGGAAATGGAGATGGGTTTTGGGTGCTGCCAGGATTTAGTAATGAGTTGACAGATTTCTAGAAAAGTCTGGGATTATTACTGTGGGTGTTTATTTGTTGAGATAAGCCTGTTTTGCTTTGTTTCTAAGTATTTTGAAGGCGGTTTCGCTGGGTGGGGTCTTATCTTTTTTTCCATTTGTGCCCCTTGCTCAGTCTGTATTAATCAGTAGTTGTTTGGTTGACTTAGATAGCAAAGGAGCATAGTTATGTTTAACTCTTTTTTCTTATGGGGACTATGGAGTTAAGGGTATTCAGAAAGACAGTATTGAAGTAATGTACTGCTTCATCCAAGGGAAGATATTTCCATGGGTTTCAGTTTAGTGTTTGCAACAGGCTGCAAAAGTGAGACTGGCTAAAACTGGCTAGATTTCTGATACATTTGTATGAATGAATGCTTGGGATGGAGGCTGACTGTCAGTGTATCAGGGCTGGTAAGTGGTCACTTACAGTGTTGGGAAACATGTTGGGATTGCAGTAGTATTGTGGTTGGGATACTAATATCCAGTCCAGTCTAAGGTGGATTCAGGGTGATTGTTTGTTGCATGTGTTGGGGTTTGTATAAATTGTGTAAATTTGAACACATTGATGGAGTTTGTGGAGTTGTTTGGTGTTAGTTTAAGCCACTTTATACTAGTGTCACCAAAGAGGATGGTTTCATTTGAGAAAATATCTATTCACAGAAGCCAACTGATTAGCAGACGGTAAAAATACCCTAGCCACCACTCCAAATTCATTTAAGCTTTTAAAATTACAGTAAATTCTAATATCCCCCACAACATATTTTCTCTTTTCCCCACTTTTCCTTTCCCCCTGTGTTCTCCATCACATTTTCTTATCTTTGTTTTATTCCTTCACCCACCATTTTATCTCCCTTTTTAAGCCCTTTCCCCCAGCACTGGAATCTGAAAGGGGTGCAGGTGTTTTGGGGCAGAACTGGTATGACGACCCATTCAGTTTTCCTCATGTCAAGCTTTGCTAAAGAAATGATGGCAATTACACAGACATGAAACCTAGAACCCTCACATATTCTTTAGCAAATGTTAGAGTCTAGTTGGAAAATGTCAGAAACGTTTGTCCTGAGAGGGGAAAAAAAGCATCATTAGAGATGTACCTAGGACACAGAAGAGAAATGGTAACCTTGTGAGATGGAATGAGAGAACTTCTCCAGGTTCATTTGAATTCTCAGACTGAGAAAAAAAGTTCTTTAACCAAGATATCCTTAACGGCTGCTGAAGGGTCTACAGAAATACAGAAGCTGTCTAAATAGGGAAAGATGTGAACGTTGCAGGCTCCAATAAGCTATTACAGATGCTATGCATTTTGTAAACACTCCTGGAGCTGCTGACAAGCCAAAGGGAAAGCCACAAAATTGAAAATATAAACCACAGATACAGACAAATCTAAAAAGGCACTTTAAATCTTAAAGAACTAGAATGTGAAGACAGGCATTTCTAAATCTATAGTTAACAGAAACCTGGGAGGAGGAATGTGTGGTAACAGACACTGTAGAGAAAGCATTTCAATTTTGGAATCCAGATGTGGAGTTTTAGAAAAGAAAGGTCTGGAGAGGTCTCCCAAGTTCTTTCTTTGGCACCAGAAAAGTATTGAGAAAAATCCTCTCTTTATGAGATCTGGAAGAACAGGCTCCAGCATCCCATGATACAGCACCTTATCTAGAATAGGACAAAACAAGGAAGTTTGACTGGATGGGTGAAGACGAATCCACTAGAAAGGAGGAAGGGAGTCATACTGCCAGTTCATACACTTTTTAAAGGCTCTAAAAATCCACGTCTAAAGTTATATTATAACTGACATTAATTAGAGTGTATAATAGTTTTAAAGATTATATTTACTTTTTATGAAAAGTAATAAGTTTAAGTTATTTAAATTTAATATTTGAGAGAGAATAAATTTATTTACACAGATTTTTTAGAATAGAAGTACATAATTGTATTCTTTATTGAATAACATTAGTGTTATTTATCTGGATGATTGAAGTTTCATTGAATTATTATTAACGTATATAAAACAAGTGAGGGTACGGTTGGTTGTTCTAATGAAGTTTGCTATTTCTGCAAATGAAAGCACTTAACCTGTTGGAAGTATTTTATTAAAAGTGTTCCGGTAAAAAAAGGGGCTTCACTCGAATTTCTTACAGTGCATCTGTTTTGGTTTGCTTCACAGTTACACTACAATGTTTCCTTGGTTTTATTATGTCTGAAGTTATCTGATGCCAAAGGGAAAACGGAGACATGGACTTTGGGGATTCTTTACTGGGTTGCCAGGGTGGGGAAGGGGAAAGCACAAGGTGGGGGCGCAGAGTCAAGCACAAGGTGGGGGCACAGAGTCAAGCACAGGGTGGGGGCACAGAGTCAAGCACAAGGTGGGGGCACAGAGTCAAGCACAGGGTGGGGGCACAGAGTCAAGCACAAGGTGGGGCACAGAGTCAAGCACAAGGTGGGGCACAGAGTCAGGCACAAGGTGGGGGCACAGAGTCAAGCACAAGGTGGGGGCACAGAGTCAAGCACAAGGTGGGGGCACAGAGTCAAGCACAAGGTGGGGGCACAGAGTCAAGCACAAGGTGGGGGCACAGAGTCAAGCACAAGGTGGGGCACAGAGTAAATCACAAGGTGGGGGCACAGAGTCAAGCACAAGGTGGGGGCACAGAGTCAAGCACAAGGTGGGGGCACAGAGTCAAGCACAAGGTGGGGGCACAGAGTAAAGCTGATTTTTTAAGACTATCTTTGGTTTTGTGAGGATCTTCCTTTCTTTTTTGAACCCATCTACCATTGTTTTCTAAAAGACGGCTTCCCTGTGTTCTGCCGTCACTTTTTATTCCCTTTCATATAAAATGATCCTAAACTAGAAGGAAAGTTTTTAATCCAATTTTAGTAAAGGTGGCTGAAAAAAAGTACAGTTGTGTACACCTACCATAAATGTAGATGTTCAAGTGTATTCATTGTTGCAGTCATCACATCTGGGTTATCTGCCTGCAGGTAGCCCTCAGCCGGCCTGAATACCAGAGTCTTCAGATTTCTGCATCGGTTGCTGTCTCTTCTTCCATGACGTCAGGTTGTCAGGGGTATAAAACATGCAGCCGATGGCAATACATCAGTTTTTCTTGCCCCAGATGTCAGGTGCCCCCATAATGGGAAGCAATTATATGTTAGGTTACACCTCCAACAAAAAGCAAATACACCAGAAAGCAGAAATACAGTAAACAAGAAGAAAGGTATAGCCAAGAGAATTCAGGGGGCTGGAGGGAGGGTAACCAGGACTGCAACAGTGAATACACTCAAACATCTACATTTATGGTAAGTGTACAACAACTGTACTATGTTAGTGTTTCACTGTTGCAGTCATTACATTTGGGTTGATTCCCAAAGCTAAAGAAGGGAGGAGGAAGTTACAGAGCATTAGGACCAGCTACTAAGCCCTGCAAAACTACAGTGGCAAAACCAGCTCTGGATTTAGAAAAAAAATAGGCAAGTGGTAATGCTTAGTGAAGGTATGTACAGAGCTCCAGGTAGCAGCTTCTAGGATGTCCCTGGTAGGGACTCCTCTGAGAAAAGCCACAGAGATAGATGCAGCCCTGGTGGAATGTGATCTTATCCCCTGTGGGGTAAGTTTTCCATGGTGCTTATAGCAGAAATGAATGCAATGGGCTATCCACTTAGAAATGGTTTGCTTTGAAATGGCCTTCCCCTCTGCCCGTGCAGCAAAGCCAACTGGCAGCTGTTCAGATTTTCTGAGAGGCTTAATTCTGTCCAAATAAAATCTAAGTTGTCTGTGCACGTCCAAAGAGTGCAGTATTCATTCCCCTTTGTTTTGTGGATTTGGGAAAAAAGTAGGCAAATGAATGGACTGATTAAGGGCTACATTAGACACCACCTTGGACATAAAGGAAGGATTGGTCCTGAGGGAGACCCAGTCCGCATGGAAGATCATAAAGGGCTCCACTGCCATGAGGGTCTGTAATTCAGACACTCTTCTTGCTGAAGTGATGGCTAGTAGGAAGGCTGTTTTCCAAGGAAGGAATTTCAACTCTGCAGTTACAGCTGGTTTAAAATTTTTACTTATTTATTTATTTTACATTTGTTAACCGGGGGTGTCTGACTGAGCCTAAAAGGCCCTTTTTCAGCAGAGGCCCGGGAGAAAAACTCCACATTGATACATTTAGACATGATCAGTATACACACAAATTACAAAAGACATGTTTTTACAGTGGTATGCAGCACATCAACAGTTACAGTGGAGAGAACAAACAAAAAAATATTAATTTAAAAATAAAGGTAATTAATAAATTTGTGGTGTACAGCTGAAATTTGGAACATAGGTAGAATGCATACATAGTACACAGGTACAGTACATACATTGTATATTAGCCAGTGTTTGTGAGAATAGTTTTCAATTTTAATCAAGTACTCTAGGTTTAGTATGTGTACCTTAAAAGGAGGTAGAGTGAGCTTTTCCAATACAAAGTTGAGGTCCCAGGCAGGAGTAGGGGCTCTCCTGGGTGGGCTTAAACTTTTGAACCCTGTGAGGAAATGCTTTAGCAGGGGGTGAGAGACGAGGGGTGGCTCAGTATTATAATGTGCTGAAATGGCAGAGGCATGAATTTTAATTGACGAGAAAGAAAGGCCCTTGTGGAGCATCTCTGTTAAGTACAGAAGAATATGCAGTAAGCTGGGCACCATTGTGCCCATCCTCTGAGTCTGGCTCCAGGAACACTATCTTTTCCACTTTTCAGCATAGGATTTTCTAGTACTAGGCCTCCTTGCCTCCAGAATGACATCTAGCACCTGCTTACTGAGGGATGCTATTGGAGAGCTCAAGTAATTAGCCAGACTGCAAGGTTCAGGGTTTGAAGCTGAGGGTGCAGAATCTGGCCCTCATGCTGGGACAGCAGGGAAGGGGTCTGAGGTAGGTGGCATGGTTCCAGCAGTGACATACTGCGCAAGAGGGGGCACCAGTATTACCGTGGCCAGTCTGGTGCAATCAGTATTGCCCTTGGTTTTTCCTGTTTGATCTTTAGCAGAACTTTTGAGAGGACAGGCAGAAGGGGAAAGGCATAAACTGAAAGGCTTTCCCAGGTGAAGGACAAGGCATCCACTTTCCAAGTTTGACTGTGGGGAGTTCTTTTGCAGAATTTGTCCAACTGGTAGTTCTGAGGAGAGGCAAACAGGTCTATCTCTGGATTCCCCCATTTGAGTCCCAAAAGGTTGAATATCTTTGGTTCCAGTTTCCACTTGTGTGGGTCTATGAGATTTCTGCTTAGGTCGTCTGCCAGTGAATTTAGCTTGCCTGGCAGGAATTGAGCTTGTAGGTGAACTTGGTAGCTCAAGGCTGTGTTCCACAGAGCCACGGCTAGTCTGCAGAGAGGGGACAAATGGATTCCCCCCTGCTTGTTTATGTACCACATAACAGTGGTGGTGTCGGTCTTCACCAATAACTGTCCTGGAAGAATGTGGTCCTTGAAGGCCGTCAGGGAATTCTGTACAGCTAACATTTCTTTTTGATTGATATGCAGGTGCATCTGACTCGGGTTCCATTTGCCCTGAATGCACTGCCCTGCCAAGTGAGCCCCCCATGTACAGTCTGATGAGTCTGCTGTTAGGGTTTGGCCGGCAGGGGGTAGAGTGAATGGCAGCCCCTTGTTGTGGTAGCAGGCCTCTGCCCACCAAAGGAACTCTGTCTTTATACAAGGAATGATAGGAATCATTGATTCCAGGTCCTGAGAATGTTGACACCATTTAGATACCATTGTAGTTTCCTCATATGCAGTCTTGCATATGGAATTAGTAGAATGCAAGAGGCCATGAACCCCAGGGCTTGCAGGATTTTCCTTACAGATAGCTGGGTCTTTGTGGCTAGTAGTTTGAAGTAGGCTGTCAAATAATCTTGTTTCTCTGGCGTGAGGTAAGCCATCTGGGAAGTTGTGTTTAAGCTTGCTCCCAGGAATACAATCTGTTGGCAGGGTACTAGAGGAGATTTATTTTCGTTTATGTTGTACCCCAGTGAGGTTAGAAGTTTCTTTACGAATGCCAGATGTTTTAATAGCATGTCCTGGCTTTCTGCCTGAATCAGACAATCGTCCAGATATGGGTATATTTCAATATTTCTCCGCCTGCAAAAGGCAATGACTGGAGCTAGACACTCTGTGAATACCCTGGGCGCAGTAGATAAGCCAAAGGGAAGTGCAGAGAACGGATAGTGCATGCAGCCTGCTCTGAAGCGTAGGCATTTCCTGCAAGATTTCCTTACTGGAATGTGCAGGTAAGCTTCCTTTAAGTCTACGGTTGCCAACCAGGCATCTTTGCCTAGCATAGGAAGCAGCTGTTGAAGTGTTAGCATTTTGAATTTTGGGATTAACAAAAAGGTACCAAAGAAATCTGGAACCAATAGTCGAGGCAATCAAGAAATAGCATACCACACTTTTTTCAACGCTTTCGTCAAACAGACTTCATCAGAATACAAAATCATTTACTAATAACAGTGCTTAAATAACCACTTCAATCAAATAATTAACAATAATCACATAATTAAAACTGTTTTTTTTTAAAAAAAAAAGTAATATATAAAATCTAAACATAATAAAACAAGTTTGTTAAAAACTTAGCATAATTAAACCTGATCAAAATAAGAAATAAAGTCCACTTTTTTATTTAATTTTAATTTCCTATCTTTCAAGAAACACTTTATGTTAATAGCCTCATTAAGGCCGGGTTTCTTGTCAGAGTAGAGCTTAATTTGCCAAATAGTCTCTCTCTGTTCGAGATAATTTTTAAAATCATCACCCCTAAGGTCTTTTTTACCTACTTCAAGAATAGAAAAGAAAAATTTCTTAAAATTCATACAGTCTATAGAATGTCTATACAGAGCGTTCCTAGAATCCTTAGTCTTGATACTGTATATGTATCTCGACTATTGGTTCCAGATTTCTTTGGTATTGTTCTGCTTCATTTGGTTTGCACTCTTGTGTTTCCATAATGGCCGAGGCACCAGTGGATCCGTTAATGGAACTCACTATTCATTCCACCCCTTCAATGATAGACATACAGAAATCTTTAAAGGTACTTTCCTCTAAGTTCAATGCTGCAAATGTTACAACCTCTTCTCCTAGTTCAGAAGGTGAGGAAAACATTATCGAAGTGGAAAAAGAAAATGTTTTTTCTCTGGCAGGAGACACTGTAAAAAGGAAAAACCCATTTAGGACTGTTTTGCAGTCAGTTGGCTCTTACAGGGATGTCAAATCTATGCTGGAAGTTAATTTTGATCCCTTTACTAGAGCCGATTACCATGTTACAAGGGCAAAAACGTAAGAGTTTCACGGTAAATGCGAACATCTCGGGAAACTTCTTAAAAAACACCGGTCTCTTGATTTGGAGAACCGCTACTTTGAACGTTGTTTGGATTTGGAAATTGCCCCAAAAGGGTTAAGGTTTTTTAAATGCCCTAATGGGGTAAGTGCTGATGACTGTTTCTTTAAGACTTTAACAAATTTTTTTAACAAAGCAGGTCTGGAATTTTTAAAGTTACTTATAGAGAACAATGTAAATAAAATGTTGCAACTTAAAGAAGATATTCTAAAGGTTGACAACGAGGTAAACAGTTTATTGGTGGACTATGGGTCTGATGACGTCTACCAACAGTTATTTACTGAAGTTGAGCACCATATTAATGAAGTAGCTACTCGCAAGCACACTAAGCTGTTACGTGATGTTACAGCTTATGAAAACAATAATGCATACAGTAACGTTGTTTCTAACCAAAAGCTTTTTTATGGAGACAATGGTGGTGGTTCTAGAGGAAAACAGGGTTCCAATAAGACGGTTTACAATAAAGGAACTAAAAAGTTTGCTAGCTTAAACAAAATCGGAAATAAGAAGTTATGTACTCACCATAACGTTCCATCTGAGTAGGTAAACTTCATTTGTCTGCAACCTGTGGGATACGGATCCGATCTCGGATCCGAGCCGGCAACTTTACAAAGCTTAGATCCGAGCTCCTAGCTTCTCCCCTTACCCATAATCCCCTGCCAACCCTGACTGACCTCAGATCAAGTTTGCCCGCAACCACTATAGTAGATAACTAACTACGTTATCGGAAAAGGTACATCACTATATGACATGAAACGCATCTAAAGGTCAGGGGGACGGAGGGGGGCGGACGGTTGCAGACAAATGAAGTTTACCTACTCAGATGGAACGTTATGGTGAGTACATAACTTCTTAATCTGAAGTAGTTAACTTCATTTGGTCTGCAACCTGTGGGACAGAGTCCCCAGCTACCTAAACCTTGGGCTGCCTTCATGGAAGGATATTCCGGAGCACTGCGGAGCCAAAAGAAGTTCTCCCTCTGGAGATAATGTCCAATTTATAATGATTGATGAAGGTATGAGATGAGGCCCAAGTGGCTGCTGAACAGATATCATCCAAGGAAACCCTGGATTTGAAGGCAGCAGATGCAGCCATAGCCCGAGATGAGGGGGCACGAACTCCTTGAGGTGCGGGCCTGCCGGAATTTTGATAAGCCGTGATGATACACTGTGAAATCCATTTCGATAAGGAAACTTTCGAGACTGGTTTACCTAGATTAAATTTGGCAAAGGAGACTAACAGCTGGTTGGATTGTCTATGACCAGATGTCCTATGAATGTAAAATCTAAGTTGTCTATGCACGTCCAAAGAATGTAATCTGTACTCCCCTTTGTTCTGGTAGTTAGGAAAGAAGACCGGCAAACTGATAGATTGGTTAATATTAGATTCCGAAACTACCTTCGGGAGGAAGGAGGGATTGGTCCTGAGGTAAACCCTATCCTTGTGAAAATCTAAGTATGGGGGTTTCACAGAAAGAGCTTGTAATTCAGATACTCTCCTGGCTGAAGTAATAGCCACTAGAAAGGCTGTTTTCCAAGACAAATATTTGAGGTCTACTGAAGCCGCAGGTTCGAAGGGAGGGGCCGTCAAGGCTTGTAATACCAAGGTCAAATCCCATGGAGGTACTGCTTCCTTTATTGGAGGCCTAAGTAGAAAGGTGCCTTTTAGGAACGTTTTACACAATTTTGTAGTAATCAAAGGACCCATTTCAGTACCTACGTGATAATGAGAGATGGCTGCTAACTGAACCTTAACCGTAGAACAGCTAGCTCCGTCATTAAAAAGTCCTGAAAGAAAATCCAGCACTGCAGGCAAGGGGGCTGTAAAAAGATCCAAATTATGGCGTTCCGCCCAGATAGAGAAACACTTCCATTTACTACCACAGACCTGCCTAGTAGAGGGCTTGTGTGCTGCTACTAGGATAGTTTTAACTGGAGATGAGATACCGGGAGTCCTAGATACAAGTGGAACTGGGGCAGCCAAGCCGTAAGCTTGAGGCTGACCAGGTCGGGAAGTGGGAGCCCCAGGGGGTGAGAAATTAGATCCGGAAGGGGATATAGAATCCAGGGCGGATTCGCTCGATGAGACCAGAGGTAAGGGAACCAAGCTTGGCGAGGCCAGAATGGGGCAATGAGGATCATCCTGCTCCCCAACCGACTGGCTTTCTGAAGGAGTTTCAGCATGAGGGGAAGAGGAGGGTAGGCATAGGGAAGACCGGGTGGCCAAGCATGCACCAAGGCGTCCCTCTGGGATTCCCCGGCAGGGGGAATGAGAGCGAAGTAATTGTTGCATTTCGTGTTTGAGGGAGATGCGAAGAGATCGCAACAGGGCTGTCCCCAAACGGCAAAAATTCGACTCGCTACTTGAGGATTGAGGGACCACTCGTAAGGTGAAAGGATGGTGCGACTCGGTCTGTCAGCCAGGATGTTGGTCCGTCCCAGAATGTGCGTTGCAATGAGAAAGCGGTGGGTGGAGATCGCCCATTCCCACACTCTCATGGCTTCTCGACAGAGTGGGTAAGACCTGGTTCCCCCTTGTTTGTTGATATACCATACCACAGACATACTGACTGTCTGGATCGCAATTGTTCCTGCAGGCAGAAGGCTCTGAAGTGCTTGCAACGACAACAGCACTGCCCTCATCTCTAGAACATTTATGTGCAATAAGGTCTCTGAATCGTTCCACGTGCCATTGACCATCCTGCCCGAATAATGCCCCCCCCACCCAAGACGAGTGGCGTCCGTGGTCACCGTGGCGAGAGGGGGGGGGCATGGCAAAGGGGCGTCCCGTCTGGAGGTCTGGCGATTGAAGCCACCAAACAAGAGCCCTCTTGCAGGCCCTGCTGAGAGAAATGGGGTGACTCAAGGGGTACTGATGAAGGGACCATTGGACTTGCAGAGTCCACTGTAAAATCCTCATGTTCAGACGCGCCATGGGAAGAAGGTTTATTGCAGCTGCCATGGATCCCAGGGCCCTCAGAACCAATCCCGCCGGAGGTTTCGAAGATTGAAAGATGGCCCGCACATGTGCCCTCAATGTGTGCAACCGGTCGGAGTTAGGAAGACTAGTTGCCTGTTGGTGTCCAGTCTTGCTCCAATAAAATCTATCACCTGAGTTGGGGTGAGAGAGGACTTGTCTGACTTTATAGTGATCCCTAGTTGTGGAGCAAGGCTGAGGAAGTAGTCCCTGGCTAAGCATAGTAGATGCCTTGTCGGGGTGGTGAGGAGCCAGTCGTCCAGGTACGGGAAAACCTGCATTCCCTGGAGTCTCAGGTGGGCCGCTATCACTGCTAATACCTTGGTGAACACCCTGGGGGCTGAGGTGAGACCAAAGGGAAGGACCCTGAATTGATAATGACTGGCTCCCAGCCGGAAGTGGAGAAACCTCCTGGATCGTACGTCCATCAATATGTGGTAGTACGCGTCCTTGTGGTCTATCGAGCACATCCAGTCGTTCTCCCGCAAGAGCACCAAAAAGAACCTGGAGTAGTACCCAGATCTGGACTGGCCTGGGGGGACGCGCTGGATAGCTCCTTTTTCTAAAAGCTGCCGAATTTCTGCAGCTGCAGCCTCCCTCTGATTGGGTGGAACATCGGGGAGGTGTTCGGGGTTGTAGGGAATGTAGGAAAGGGGAATTCTGTATCCTCTGGATATGATACGAAGCACCCAGCGGTCTGTTGTAATGGACTCCCAAGCTGCCAGGTGCCTCGAGAAGCGCCGTCCAACTGCCTCCAGAGTGGAGCAGTCGGGCAACCCCTCAGGGTTGCTGTGTGGGCCGATCAGAGAAGGTTTATCTGGACCCAAAATTCCTCGGGGCCCCTCTGCCTCTAGGGCGGCGTCCACCCTGTCCTCCTCTGCCGCAGAAGGACTGGGAGTCCGGATCGTACTGGGACTGTTGTGACTTTCGGAACCACATCTTCTTCTGTCCCTTTTGATTCCTGGAGAAGGACCTCTGGGGAGCAGAGAAGCGGACTCCGACGGCAGACTTCTTCCCGTCCTTTTCGCTCTGGACTAAAGTCTCGCGAACTGTCTTGCCAAATAGGGCAGAACCATTGAAGGGGGCATTCGCAAAGGACGCCTTGAAGGGTTCCGCGAAATCACAATGTCGGAGCCAGGCCTGACGCCTCAAAGTACAGTTTTGTACCTACCATAAATGTAGATGTTCGAGTGCTAATACAGCTGCAGTAATCACATATGGGTTCTCTGCCGTCAGGCGGTCCCTCGGTCGGCCGAATTCCAAAGTCTTGGTCCAGCGTCGGTTGTCGTCGCTTTCTCTTCTGACGTCAGTGAGGTCAGAGTATATAAGACACAGCCGACACCATGTTCTTCAGTCTTTCTTGCCCCAGATGTCAGGTGCCCCCAGAAGGAAGGCAATACCTAAATAGTGCTTATATACATATACAAGCAATGCAATATAATTCAAAATCAGTGGTAACAAGCAAATAAAACATAGCCGGATAACCCAGTCTGGTAGTATGAAGAGGTTGCTAGGCCTCATGTCTTTACCAAGTGGGGAAGGAGGGAGGGAAACCTGTACTGCAGCTGTATTAGCACTCTAACATCTACATTTATGGTAGGTACAAAACTGTACTATGTTCATCATGCATACAGCTGCAGTAATCACATATGGGTAGAATCCCAAAGCTATGTACTGGGTGGTAGGTACTAGGAGGAACTGGGTTGAGCCAGAATGCCCTGCAAAACAGCAGTGGCAAAACCTGCTCTTGTTCAGGAATATAAAAGCAGATGGTAGTGTTTTGTGAAGGTATGTACAGAACTCCAAGTGTCTGCCTCCAAAATATCTTTGGTAAGAACTCCTCTGAGGAAGGCTGTAGAGGTAGCTGTTGCCCTGGTGGAGTGGGATCTGATACCTGCAGGAACAGATTTTCCATGATAGGAGTAACAAAACCGTATGCAGTGGCCTATCCACTTTGAAATAGTCTGTTTTGTAACTGGCTTCCCTTGAGCCCCTACAGCATAAGACACAAAGAGTTGTTCTGATTTCCTAAAGGACTTTGTTCTGTCCAAATAATAACAAAGCTGTCTATGGATGTCTAAGGAGTGTAGCAGCCTTTCCCCTTTGTTTTGAGGATTGGGGTAAAAGGTGGGTAGGTGTATGGCTTGATTTAAAGCTACCCTGGATACCACTTTAGGCATAAATGATGGGTTGGTAAGGGAAACCCTGTCCTGATGGAAAATGAGAAAGGGCTGCACTGCCATGAGGGCCTGAAGTTCAGAAACCCTACGAGCTGAAGTGATGGCCAGAAGGAAGGCGGTCTTCCAGGACAAATATTGCAAATCTGTTGAGGCAGCTGGTTCAAAAGGAGGCAATGTTAATTTTTCTAGTATGTAATTAAGATCCCAGGTTGGTATTGGTTGTTTCCTTGGTGGTCTTATATTCTTAGCCCCTCTGAGGAACTGTCATAAGAGTGGGTGAGAAAATAAAGGAGGATCAGTGTTGAATTCTGCAGAGATGGCTGAGGCATGGATTTTTATGGAAGAAAAAGAAAGTCCATTGTTCAATAGCTCCGCTAGGTACTGTAATACCTGTGGCAAGTTCAGTTTTCTATGGTCCTGGCCTTTTTTCTCATTCCAAGAGCAAAACCGCTTCCATTTTGCGGAGTAAGCTTTTCTTGTAGATGGCCTTCTGGCCTCCAAAATGACATCCTGTACCTCCTTGGAGAGTAGGTTCTGTTGTGGTGTTAAGGAATTTTCCATGCAGCGAGAATGAGTGTTTTCAGCTGACTGTGAAGAGTTTTGTAGCTGTGCTGAGTCAGCAGAAGAGGCATTAGAGGCAGGGACCAGGGAGGAGTATGTGTTAGGCTCCTCAGGAGTGGGTACCAGTGTTGCCTTGGCCAATCTGGAGCAATCAGTAACATCTTCGGTTTGTCTGTTCTTGCTTTCAAAAGCACCTTGGGCAGAAGAGGCAGAGGTGGGAATGCGTAAACTGTCCATGCTGTCCAACTGAATGAAAGGGCGTCCACTCTCCAGGCCTTTGGGAGAAAAGTCTTTGAACAAAACTTTTCCAATTGATGATTCCTGTGGGAGGCAAAAAGATCTATGTCTGGCCTCCCCTATGCTTGGCTTATTTCTGCAAACACCTGAGGATGTAACTTCCATTCGTGTGGATCTGTCATTTTTCTGCTTAGATTGTCTGCCAGTGTGTTTTCCAATCCTGGCAAGTACTGTGCTTGAAGTTCGATTTGTCTTTCCAGAGCCAGGTTCCAAAGAGTCATGGCTACTCTGCACAAGGGGTAGGAATGTGTTCCTCCTTGTTTGTTTATGTACCACATTACCGTGGTGTTGTCTGTTCTTATTAGTAATTGTCCTGGATGGAGGAAGTCCTTGAAAGCTGTAATTGCATTTATTACTGCTAGCATTTCTTTTTGATTGATGTGAAGGTGCTTTTCTTTTTGGGACCATCTGCCCTGAATGCACCTGTTCGTCATGTGCGCCCCCCAGGCGTAGTCTGAGGAGTCTGTGGTTATGACTTGTTTTGCTTGAGGCTTGCAGAATGGGAGGCCTTTGTTTGCTTGACATGCTTGGGCCCACCATAGAAATTCCTTTTGCAAACATGGAATTATTGGTATTATTGTTTCCAAACTGTGACTGTGTTGAGACCATAGGTTTTTTAGGTACCATTGAAGTTTCCTCATATGCAGCTTTGCAAATGGGGTTAATAGAATGCAAGATGCCATGAATCCCAGAGCCTGCAGGATTTTCCTTGCAGTAAGCCTGGTACTTTTTGCTAGTATTTTGAAGTACTGAGATAGTTGCCCTTGTTTTTCTGGTGTAAGGTAGGCCATTTGGGTGTTTGTGTCCAAGTTGGCACCCAGGAAAATTTATTTTCTGGGATGGTGTTAGCCTTGATTTCTCTTTGTTGATTGTATATCCCAGAGAAAGCAATAACCGTGTCACATATGCCAGATGTTCCAGAAGTGTGTTCTTGCTGTCGGCTTGGATCAGGCAGTCGTCCAGATAAGGGTAAATTTGTATCCCTTGAAGTCTGCAGTAGGCAATCACTGATGCCAGGCACTTTGTGAATACTCTGGGCGCAGTAGATAAGCCAAAGGGCAATGCAGAGAATTGATAGTGGATTGAACCTGCAAGAAATCGGAGGTATCTTCTGCAGCTTTGTCTGATTGGGACATGCAGGTATGCCTCCTTGAGGTCCAAAGTTACCAGCCAGAACTCCTTGCCCAGCATGGGAAGAAGCTGCTGTAATGTGAGCATCTTGAATTTTGGTACGATTAGAAATGTGTTTAGGGTGGATAAGTCCAAAATGGGTCTCCAGTCAGTTCCTTTCCTTGGTACCAGGAAAAGTCTTGAATAAAAACCTTGACCTTGTTGGTGGGTAGGTACCTCTTGAATAGCTCGCATGCTTATGAGCTTTGAAATTTGAAGTTGTGCCTCTGCCCTTTGATTTTGTGGCAGGTTTGGCATGCCTCTCATTTTTAAAGAGTGTGAAATTGAAATTTGTAGCCTCTGTTTATAATGTCCAGGATCCATTTGTCTGTTATGACAATATGCCAATTGCTTGCAAATAGTGCTAGTTTTCCTCCCAAAGGTGCTGCCAGCTGAGACATGCTTGGCATGGAAATGAGGGAGTCATTGGGATTGCTTCCTGTATTGTTGCGCACTGTCTTCGCCACCTCTTGGTGCTGGAGTTTGCCATTGTCGGCCTCTATATGATCCTTGTGATTGCCCTCTGCCCCTTGTGCGTCTGTATCTACGTCTTTGGGGCTTGTCAGTGGTTGGAAAGGACCAGTTTTTTGAAGGCCAATTTCTGCTAAAACGTGGTGGTTGGACCTGTAAGAAAGCTTTGACAGTTTGCATAGATTTGGCTTTTTCTTCCATTTTCCGCAGTATCTCCTCAGCATTAGTACCAAACAGCACATCCTTTTGTAAAGGAGCATCTAGAAGTTTAGCTTTCACATGATCAGGTAAATTTTGTTCCCTAAGCCAGGCGTGTCTGCGAATGACTGATCCTGTAGCTGCCGCTCTACTTGAGGCCTCTAGGGCATCATAACCACATTGTAAAGTGTGTTTACCCACTTGTTCTGCACTATGTATCATATCCTGTAACTCCTTTAAATCTTGTTGTTCAGGTTGAGACATTTTGTTCCTCAATTGTGATAACAGGAACTGTTGATATTTAAGCATATGAAACTGACAATTTAAAGCCCTCATGGCTAGGGTGGCCGAGGTATATACCTTTTTCCCCCACCTTTCCAAAGATCTTGATTCCCTTTCTGCAGGAAGTGGATTTTTGGCAGTGGAGGCCTTCAATCCCTTGGGGCCTTGTGAAATGGTTTCAGGGTCAGCATTATGGCCTTTGTAGAGAAATTGGTGAGAGCTGGGTACTCTGTAATACCTATCAGGTTTTACTGGTGCAGGAGGCAGAGAATCATGGTTAAGGCAAGCCTCCGAATAGACATCATCCAGTACATCCAAAACAGGGAGTATAGCCAGAGGTCTGTGCTGAGGTAACCAAAGAAATTCCCCAAGTCTTTTCTTGGAATCTGAAAAGTCTTGGCCTTCCCAATGGAAGTGTTTCCTCAAAGTGTGCAAGGTTTCCCCAAAAGAAAAATCCTCAGGAGGGGATACAGAAGGAATGGACTGTTCTGCATCCGAATTCTCAAAAGGGGAGTAAGAGTGTTCCTCTGCATCAGAATGTTCTGATAAAATGGATCCCTGATCAGAAGAGGGAGATTCTTCCTCCACTCTGGGTCTCTTGTCAGGAGGGGGCTGAGAACCTCTGATAAGAGTAATTAAATCCTCAGCCATTTTAAGCATCTGTTTCTTAGGCATGGGTCCAGGAGATGGGCCCTGTGCAACAGGCCTCGTGGGATGCCTGGCTGCTTTGGATTTAGTAAAAGCCTTTATTGAAAAAGAAGATGAGGGCCTAAATACACCATGGGTGGAGGTGGACCTGTCGACATTAGCAGGGGCTTCGGTTGTAGTCTGGGAAAGGACCGAGGACCCAGCGGTCTCGGGTACAGAGAACACCGCCAAAGGAGTGTCGTCGGTAGTCAGGGACTGCAAAGGCGTCTCGCTGAGAACCGGACCACGTGTAGCCTGTTTTGGCGTGGTGTCGGCGGAGACCGCGGGTCTCGCGTGTCGGTCCTTTTCCTTGCGTTTTTTGGACAAAACAGTAGTCGGAGTGTCCGACGACATCTTATAATCAAAAGCTTTACCAAAGTAGTGTTGGGCGAACTCCGCCCGACGCTTGATAGTGCGTTTATTGAAGGTAGCGCAAAAGCGACAGCCCGAGACGTCGTGGTCTGGGCCCAAATAAGGTATGCAACGGGAATGGAAATCCTTATGCGGTATTTGCTTCCCACAAGAAATACAATTATTAACTTTTTCTGACATCGGTCTGAGGCAAGAAAAGTTTCCCCAACGGGGTACTTAGCTTTAAAGACTTCGGTTCCCATTTTTTCGTAATTCAGGGGCTGGCCGACCGGCACTTGCGAACTGCTTCTGCTTCGGGCACCGCGCGGCAAAAAAGACTGAAGAACATGGCGTCGGCTGTGTCTTATATACTCTGGCCTTACTGACGTCAGAAGAGTAAGCGACGACAACCGACGCCGGACCAAGACTTTGGAATTCGGCCGACCGAGGGACCGCCTGACGGCTGAAAACCCATCTGTGATTACTGCAGCTGTATGCACGATGAACATCAGGAGGGATAGCTAAAGGCCTGTGCTGAGGGAGGAGTAAGAATTCCCAAAGCCTCTTTTTGGAGTGAGAGTAATCCTGGCTTTCCCAGCGGAAATGCTCCCTAAGAGTGTGTAAGGTTTCACTAAAAGAAAAATCTTCTTGGAGGGGAAGCAGAGGGAATGGAATCCTCTACATCAGAATCCTCATAGGTAGATAAGGGCAAATCCTGGTAATCAGAAGAAACAGAAATTTCAGAATCCTGATCAGAAGAATTCGAAGGAAAATCAGTTCTAGGTCTCTCCCCTAATTAAAGTAATAAGGTCTTCAGCCATTCTAATCATTTGTTTTATAGGCATATGGGACTGACCATGCAGTTTGGACGTCGGTTTTCTAGGCGTGGGTCGTGTTTTAGGCCTTGATGAAGAAGATGGCGTCAGTATGAAATGCAAGTCTGTAGGCCTGAATACATCCTCAGAAGCCGGTGCCTGCACAGCGGCTCCGGACCCATCCAAGGTAGAGACATCCGCAGGTTTCATAGTCGAAGAAGCATCTCGTGGCATACCGGACTCCGAATGGGTCTCAGTAGAGGCCTGCGAATCTGAAGTAGCGGGTATCAGGGGCTGCAAAAGCGCCTCACTGAGTATAGGCGAACTGGCGACTAGCTTAACGGAAGCGTCGGCAGTTTTGGATGTATGCGGTCTGTCTCTGTCTTTATCTTTACATTTTTTTTTTCAGAATATCGGTAGTCGGATGGCTTACCAAAGCCATTTCTGGATAGTTAAACCGAGTACCAAAATAGTTTGCTGCAAAAATAGACCGAAGACGAATAGTTCGGTTGTTGAATAAGGCACAAAACCGACAGCGTGGGACGTCATGGTCTGGTCCTAAGCAAGGAATGCAGTACGAATGAAAATCTTTATGAGGTATTTGCTTTCCACAGGTGAGACAATTGTTAACTTTTACTGACATCGGTTAAAGAGCAAGAAAAAGGATCCCCAAAGGGGTACTTGGCTTTTTTTAAGACTTCGGTTTTGAAACTCGAGAACGAAAATTTCAGGAGTCGGCAACTGGCACTTGTGAACTGCTTCTGCTACCACGTGGCAAGAAAGACTGATGTAATGGCATCGGCTGCATGTTTTATACCCCTGGTGACCAGACGTCATGGAAGAAGAGACAGCATCCGACGCAGGAATCCAAGACTCTGGTATTCAGGCTGGCTGAGGGCTACCTGCAGGCAGATAACCCTTTGAAATGAACTTGTCCTCTGCCCCTGCAGTGAAGCTGACCTGCAGCTGGTCAGATATTCTGAAAGGTTTAGTTCTGCCAAGGTAGAACCTGAGCTGTCTGTGCACGTCCAAGGAGTGCAGAATCCTTTCCCCTTTATTCTGAGGATTAGGAAATAAGGTTAGTAAATGGATGGACTGGTTTAAAGCCACACTGGATACCATCTTGGGCATAAATGATGGGTTAGTCCTGAGGGAAACCCTGTCCGCGTGGTAAATAATGAAGGGTTCCAAAGCCATTAGTGTCTGTAACTCAGACACTCTTCTTGCTGAATTGACAGCCAGAAGTAATGCTGTTTTCCAAAAGAGGAATTTTAACTCTGCTGTAGCAGCAGGCTTAAAAGGGGGAAGTGTGAGCTTCTCCAGTACAAAGTTAAGGTCCCAGGCAGGGATGGGAGCTCTCCTCGGAGGCCTTAAATTGTTAGCTCCTCTCAGGAACTGTTTGATGAGAGGGTGAGAAAATAGGTGGCTCGGTATTGTAGTGAGCTGAGATGGCAGAGGCATGAATTTTAATTGATGAGAAGGATAGGCCTTTGTGGAGTAGCTCTGCTACGTAATCTAGGATATGAGATAAGGAGGGCACAGCTGTGTCCTTTCCTTGAGACTGGCTCCAGGAACAATATCTTTTCCACTTTTCTGAATTGGATTTCCTAGTACTAGGCCTTCTGGCCTCAAGGGTGACGTCCAGCACCGGTTTGCTGAGGGTTGCTGGTGGTGTATTCAGGGGATAAGCCAGGCTGCAAGGTTCAGGGTTTGCAGCTGTGGATGCAAAATATGTCCCTCCTGTTGGGACAGCAGGGAGGGAGGGTCTGATGTAGGTGCCAGGGTGGCACTGCTGTCAGACTGCGTAGGAGTGGGTACCAGAGCTGGCATGGCCAGTCTGGGGCAATAAGGGGTCCTTGGCCTGTCCTGTTTGATCTTGAGTAGTACATTTGAGAGGAGGGGCAGAGGGGGGAAAGATAAAAATTGAGAGGTTTTCCTATGCAAAGGATAGGGCCATCCACTTTCCACGCTTGGCTGTGGGGATTTCTGGTGCAAAGTTTGCTTAATTGATGGTTTTGAGGGGAGGCAAAAGGATCCACCTCTGGACCCCACCTTTGGATTAGAATTTTGAATGAGTTGGGTTCCAGCTTCCACTCATGTGGGTCTAGCAGGTTTCTGCTCAAGTCATCTGCCAGTGAATTTTGTTTGCCTGGCAAGCATTGAGTTGGTTGCTCAGGACTGTGTTCCACAGGGCCATGGCTAACCTGCAGAGATAGTAGGAATGAGTTCTCCCCCTGCTTGTTTATGTACTACATAAAAGTGGTGTTGTCTGTCTATCAGGAGTTGTCCTGGAAGGATAAGGTATTTGAAGGCTGTCAGAGCATTTTGTACAGCTAATATTTCTTTTTTGATTGATATGCAGGGGAATTCGTTCTTGACTCCATTTGCCTTGAATGCATTTGCCTGCCTTGTGAGCCCCCCAGGCGTAGTCTGATGCATCTGTTGTCAGGGTTTGGGCGGCGAGGGGTTGAGTGAAAGGAAGTCCCTTGTTGTGGTTGCATGCTTCTGCCCTCCAAAGGAACTCTGTCCTTAGACAAGGAATGATAGGAATCAGTGTTTCCAAGTCCTGAGAATGTTGACATCAGAGACCTTTTTAAGTACCACTGAAGTTTCCTCATATGCAGTTTTGCATATGGAATTAGTAGAATGCAAGAGGCCATGAACCCTAGGGCTTGCAGTATTTTTCTTGCAGATAACTGGGTTTTGGTGGCCATTAGTTTGAAGTAGTTTGTCAAATAAGTCTGTTTTTCTGAAGTGAGGAATGCCATCTGGGAAGTTGTGTTCAAGCTTGCTCCCAGGAATACAATCTTTTGGTTGGGCACCAGTTGTGATTTCTTTTCGTTGATGGCGTACCCCAGAGAAGACAGAAGTCTCTTTACAAATGGCAGGTGCTGAAGTAGCAATTGCTGAAAGTCCGCCTGAATCAGGCAACTGTCCAAGTATGGGTTGTTGTTGTTGTGTCTTTCGGCTTTTCCCGGTTAGGGGTCGCCACAGCGGAACTCCAGTCCGCTAATGATTGGCAGTGGACTTTTTCGTGCTGAGTTGCCAGCCCTGACGCACAACCTTCAACGAAGGCAAGCCCATTCACGCATGTCTCCACACAGAAGACGCTCTAACTGGGAATTCAAAAGGACAACGTCTTACTGTGAGGCAACAACGCTACCGCGGAACCACTACCACAGTATATCAACTGTCCAAGTATGGGTAAATTTGAATATTTCTCTGCCTGCAGTATGCAATGGCTAGGGCCAGACACTTTGCAAATACCCTGGGCGCAGCAGATAAGCCAAAGGGAAGTGCAGAGAACTGCACAGAGCCTCCCTGAAACTTAGGTATTTCCTGCAAGATTCCCTTATGGGGATGTGCAGATAAGCTTCTTTTAAGTCTAGGGTGACTAGCCAGGCGTCCATGGCTAGCATTGGAAGAAGCTGTTGCAGAGTCAACATTTTGAATTTTGGGACCACCAGGAAGGTGTTGAGAATGGACAGATCTAGGATAGGGCTCCAAGAGCCCTCCTTTCTGGGCACCAGGAATAGTCTGGAGTGGAAACCCTGTCCCCTTTGCTCTAAAGGCACAGGTTGAATAGCCCTGATACTGAGAAGAGAAAGTACTTGCTTTTGAGCCTCTGCCCACTGGTTTGGAGGAAGGTCTGGCAACCTGCCTGGGGTTGGCAGTGAGTGGAAGTAGAATCTGTATCCCTGGGATACAATGTTTAGGACCCACCGGTCCTGGGTAATGGACATCCAGTTTTGTGCATGCAGGGTGAGTTTTCCTCCTAGGGGTGCAAGTACTTGAACTTTGCTGGGAAGGAAGATGGACAAGTCATTGTGAACTTTTTCCATAACAGGGTGGTTTACCACTCCCTGTTTTAGAGGAGAGAGCACTCCATTGTTAAGATGTCTGCATACCCTAAGACTGTAGTCTTGGTGGTCTGTTGCCCCTGGGTTTGGACTGAGAATGGCTGGGAGGGACTGGAAAGGACCAGTTTTTAGAAGGCCAATGCCTACTGAATCTAGGTGGTTGCACCTGTAAAAAAAATCTTTTAACAGTTTGCATAGATTTAGCTTTTTCCTCCATCTTTTTAAGAACTTCTGCTTTTGTGCCAAATATTTTTCCTGGTTTAATGGAGCATCTAGTAATTTTGCTTTGACATGGTCTGGCAAGATTTGCTCCTTCAGCCAAGCATGCCTTCTCAGTACAGACCCAGTAACAGCAGCCCTGCAAGATGCTTCTAAGGCATCAAAACCACACTGCAAAGTAGGTTTACTAACTTGGTTTGCAGAACGCATTAGCTGTTGTAAATCTCTATTTTCTGTACAATCTGGAAGCAACAACATTTTTGTTTAATTAGTTCCATAATATGCTGCTGGTACTTCAACATGTGAAACTGGCAATTCAAAGCCCTGATGGCAAGAGTTGCAGAAGTATATAGCTTCTTACCCCATCTGTCTGAAGCTCTAGAATCCCTGTCCGAAGGGGTAGGGTTTTTGGCTGTCGTAGCCTTAATGCCTTTAGGTCTCTGGGAAATAGTCTCTGGATCTGCACTGGGATTCTTAAAGAGAAATTTGTGAGTCAGGTACTCTGTAGTTTCTAGGAGCTGGTGGTAAAGTATCAGGAATAAGACTGGATTCCATGAAGACATCATCTACAATGTCCAGAACACGGGGTATAGCTAAAGGCCTGTGCTGGGGGCAAGTATAAAAATTCCCTGAGTCTCTTTTTGGACTGAGGGTAGTCTTGGCATTCCCAGTGGAAATGCTCTCTTAAAGTATGCAAGGTTTCACCAAAAGAAAAGTCCTCTGGAGGGGAGGCAGAGGGAATGGAATCCTCTGCACCTGAATCCTCATAGGTGGATAAGGGTATGTCCCGGTAATCAGAGAGAGATCAGAGTCATCGGACACATGGTCAGTAGAATCAGAAGGAAAATCAAGTCTTTGTCTTTAGAGGGGGAAGGTTGGCTTCCCCTAATTAAAGTTTTAAGGTCTTCAGCCATTCTAAGCATTTGTTTCTGTGACAAGGGAGCTATAGCAAGCGCTTTGGTCATCGGTTTTCTAAGCATAGTGTCAAATCTGGGCCTGAGAAACTTGATATTTTTAGTCAAAAAATGAAGCTGTCGGTTTAATGCAAACATTGGAAGGTCGGAATACACCCTCAGAAGCCAGTGCCTGCACAGCGGCTCCAGACCCATCCAAGGTAGAGACATCCACAAGTTCCATAGTCAAAGAAGCAGCTCGTGGCATACCGGACTCTGAATGGGTCTCAGCAGAGGCCTGCAAATCTGTAGAAGCAGGTATCAGGGGCTGCGAAAGCACCTCACTGAGTACCGGCGAACTGGCTACTAGCTGAACAGAAGCATCATCGGTAGTTTTGGACCTATGCAGTCTGTCTCTGTCTTTATCCTTACTTTTTTTTGGAAGATCGATAGTCGGACGGCTTATGGAAGTCATTTTGGAAAACAGAGAACAAGAGTGAAAGAATTTAGTGACAAATATAGCCCAACAAGGAATAGTTCGGGCATTAAACAAGGCACAAAACCTACAGCGAGGAACGTCTTGGTCTGGGCCTAAACAGATGACGCAGTAAGAATGAAAATTTCTGTGAGGTATTTGTTTTCCACAGGCAAGACAATTGTTAACTTTTTCTGACATCACAGCAAGAAAAAAAGGATCCTCAATGGGGTACTTTTCTTTAGAAGACTTCAGGTCTGAAACTCGAAAAACGAAAATTTCAGGTAGCGGCCGACCGGCACTTGCGAACTGCTTCTACTTCGGGCTCCCACGTGGCAAGAAAAGGGGCAAGAAAAACTGATGTAATGGCATCGTCTGCATGTTTTATACCCCTGACTATCTGACGTCATGGAAGAGGCGACAGCATCCGATGCAGAAATCCCAAGACTCTGGTATTCAGGCCGACTGAGGGCTACCTGCAGGCAGATAACCCAAGTGTGATGACTGCAACAGTGAAACACAAAGAACATCTGATACCCACATTCTGTATACTACCAATGTTTCACTGAGAAGAAATCAAAACATAACAGCCATAATAACATATTTCAACTTGTTGCCATTATACATGCGCACTGCCTCCCAACAAGCAATGTAATTTTTATTTAACAGTGATTAAATAATCACCATGTGCTTTCACATAAAGCATGCCACTTCACTCTTATACCAAAGAAACCTCCAACCTCTATGCTGACATCTGATGTTTCATTGTTTGGAAAGTTAAATCAATAATAACCACAACTTATTTCAACCTGTAACACTATACAAACCTTGCCTCCACCCAAGCCAGCCATATAAATGTCTGCTTTACATAAATCATGTAAATGCCCTTTGCCTTCATACAAGACTGCTCCCCAAAAGAAGACTGCCAATCTCTGGAGGTATTTCTGATGTAAGAGTATGAAGAAAGTGAAAGGCAAAGTGGCCTCAGTAATGAATTTCTACTTGTTGCTTCTAGAAGCACTTCAGCTTGTCTAATCAGATCACATACTTCCCTGTGTTTTCACAAATATTCTAACTCTCTATGTTGCTGTGAAGGCTGCCAGCCTAGCTAGACAGAATTTTGTAGATAATTCTACGTCATTGTAAATATTAATGTGATCCACAGGCATGTTTTTAGAAATGTAAGAAAATTGTGTTATATGTTCTAAGCCTCAAAATGTAACCAAAGTGCACCCTGCTGGTAGAAAGCTGACAACTGAAGCATTTTGTGACTGTTTGATCTCAAGCTCAGAGACAGGATGCCTGGACTAAGAAATTCTTTCTATTGTCTTAGGACAAGAGTTAATCACTGGGTTTTGTGATATCTGTGTGCTCCTAAGGGAAATTATACTTTACTATGTGTGTATTTGTTATCCTTCCCAATGTGCAAGCCCCTCACAAGTGCTAGTAGTGAGGATTGAGGCTCCTTGATAACTGGGCCAGTACACTGGCCATCACAGCTGCCCAGAAATACGACTGCCTTCCCTGTACCCCCCCCCCCGATATTAGGTTGTGAATGAAATGATAACAGTAATGTATTTCACTTGCAGTTGTTAGCTATTATACACTGCTCTCCCCAACAAGCCACAGCAATGATCACTTCACAATGATCATCCGAACTGCTGTTTGCTTTCAAGCATAGATTAGTGCCCCTCCCCTGAAGAGACCACCACTTCTGGTAATTAACTGTAATGAGTGATGGCCATAAGCAGTGAAACAGTAGCTACATTTGTTGCTATAGTAAAACACCTCAACACTGTACACCCCGATATAATTATATTGAAATGCACTGTGCAGTAGCTATTGTGTACTGTTGTCAATGGCCATATATTTATCTGGTTGCCTGCCAGAAAAGTGAAAGAACAAATGACCAGAGTAATGTATTTCAACTTTCTGTTCCTTCCCCAACCCACCAAGCCTCACCAATTATAGATCAGTCTAACTGTCCTTTGCTTTCTTCCACAGAATGTTCCCCAAACGGTCACTTTGTTGATCACTCTTGATTAGTGATTACCCAAAGTGGTGAAAACACAGCCACAACAATGCATTTCATAATGCTACTACAAGACACACCCATAATGATCTCAGTAACATTAAAATATATATACAACTGTATTTTGCCATGGGCAGTGTCTACTCTTATCTGGTTTCCAACCAGAAAACAAAAATGCCTGAAACTGATTCAATCATCTGCATGTCTCAGTAGTCTTCAGTCATATGACTACATATCACTGAAAAAACACTAATTCATTGATTTGCACACACTATCACATGTGCTCAGAGTACATGGGTTGCCTACCTATGCCATGTTACTATGTTCATGGGTTTTACCTATGCCATGTTACTATGTTCATGGGTTTGAGGTAAAAGGTCAAGCTTACGGCCTCTCACTGTCAGGTTAAATTTCTCACAGATTTTTAATGGGAAGCTAGAAGATAAGAATTTGTCTGTTAAAGCCTAATAATTGCCTTGCACACGTGCAGAGATTTTTGTTATTTTTAATTCTGGCTTCAAACAAATTTTAAATTAAGAAAAAAACACAAAAGTATAAAATAACTTGGTACAGAAAGCAGCAGTGCAATGCCTCCATGCCAAGAAAAGCAGCAGTATAATGCCTCCATGCCAAGTAAAGCAGCAGTGCAACGCATCCATGCCAAGTAAAGCAGCAGTGCAACGCATCCATGCAAAGTAAAGCAGCAGTGCAACGCATCCATGCCAAGTAAAGCAGCAGTGCAACGCATCCATGCCAAGTAAAGCAGCAGTGCAACGCATCCATGCCAAGTAAGGCAGCAGTGCAATGCATCCATGCCAAGTAAAGCAGCAGTGCAACGCATCCATGCCAAGTAAAGCGGCAGTGCAACACATCCATGCTAAGTAAAGCGGCACTGCAACACATCCATGCCAAGTAAAGCAGCAGTGCAATGCATCCATGCAAAGTAAAGCAGCAGTGCAACGCATCCATGCCAAGTAAAGCAGCAGTGCAACGCATCCATGCCAAGTAGAGCAGCAGTGCAATGCTTCCATGCTGAGTAAAGCAGCAGTGCAATGCTTCCATGCTGAGTAAAGCAGCAGTAATATGCTTCCATGCCGAGTTATCTTGTCACCTGCAATTACGATGAAAAAAGAAATGGAAATACACTTTATCCTCAAACAGGACTGAACAATTCTGAAAATGACAGGGTCCAAGACATTTACATAGGACATAAGCAACCTAGATGGACCCACATCAAGACTGCAAACAGAAATATACCACCTTGGTAGCATTTGCATGAATGCTGCAAAGTTTAGGTCATCAGACTCAAAGTCCAGTCTGTTAAATCTCTGCCATGTGCAAATGTAAGTCCACTGTGCACTCCCAGAAATGCTTCCCATCTCCTGAACTAACTCCCAAAAATGCTTCCCATCTCCTGGGCTCACTCCCAGAAAGGTTTCCCATCTCCTGAGCTCACTCCCAGAAATGCTTCCCATCTCCTGAACTAACTCCCAGAAATGCTTCCCATCTCCTGGGCTCACTCCCAGAAAGGTTTCCCATCTCCTGAGCTCACTCCCAGAAATGCTTCTCATCTCCTGAGCTCACTCCCAGAAATGTTTCTCATTTCCTGAGCTCACTCCCAGAAATGCTTCCCATCTCCTGAACTAACTCCTAGAAATGCTTCCCATCTCCTGAGCTCACTCCCATAAATCCTTCCCATCTCCTGAACTCACTCCCAGAAATGCTTCCCATCTCCTGAGCTCACTCCCAGAAATGCTTCCCATCTCCTGAAGTAACTCCCAGAAATGCTTCCATTCTTCTGAGCTCATCCCAGAAATACTTCCCATCGCCTGAGCTCTCCCAATCTGGAAAGACCAGAACAGCCAATTCATAATCTTATGAAATAAAAGCCTTCAGTGTAATTTGGCTGCTCTATACACCCTGACGACTGCCCAAGAGCTGAATTCATTCACAAATCTTGCTGAGTACCTTCAGGAGGCAGACCCTGTTTTTACAAACTCTCACTGAGACAACAGCCATATACAAACTGTATTTTATAAAGAATGTATCATGGAGAAAACTAGGTTAAAAATAAAAAAAGATACAGGTCCCCGGAGGAAATGTACCCAATCCTGGTGAATGCACTGGTGCCAGAACTGTAAAAAAATGACAGTGTAAAAGCCTCAGGACATGGACACATTCCTAAAACAGGGATAGGCCAGGCTCACATGGAAGATGGCCCCCTTGTTGTAGAAGGAAGCAACAATCCATAAAAACTAATGGGCCAAAAAAAAGAAAGTCATAAAGATGATAAAGTGGACTACTGAGGATAAGAAAGAAATTACATACTGCTACTATTACGCAAGAAGTCCAGAACATCCCAACAGAATTCATTTACAACAATTTAAGACTGAAATTAAAGGAAAGAAAAATAAATGCAGAAGAAAAAACTTTAAAGGGAAATATGTATTCATCAAAACACAGAGATGAAGGAAATTTGGGCCACCCAAAAGAAGCAACAACGGATGTGCAAAATATTAAGGGCGAAATCCAGAGATTTTTTGAAAGAGAAAAAAACATGGAAAAGGGAAAGAGAGAGAGAGAGATCTGGCTTGGTGTAATATTTATGCAAAGGAGAGACAAGCTAATAAAAAAAAAGCTGCTCCAAAGATATCTGAAGAGAAGTTGCAAAAGTAAACAGATATGGAACATTTCACAATATAAAAAATAAGAAAACAAAGGGGAAAAGCAGAAAACAGGATAAGTAAGACAGAAGTTAAACAAACAGAAAAAAAAGTTATGTACTTACCATAACGTTCCATGTGAGTTGTTCATCTTGCCTTCATTCTTACACATGGGTTGGGAGTTGATCCCTCAAGCTCAGAGTCGGTCGCTTTTACAAGCTCGAGGTTTTCGAGTAGCTCGAGGCCAAGTCCCTATCCCATGATGCTCTCTGCCTAACCACAGATCTAGTTTGCTAATCCCAACATGTACAACATAAGAAACGCATGAAAATTACTCCAGTTGGAGTAAGAAATCATATAACAAGACAGTACAGTTGTGTACACTTACCATAAATGTAGATGTTCGAGTGTATTCACTGTTGCAGTCATTACATTTGGGTAATCCTGCTGGCAGGTTGCCCTCAGTCGGCCTGAATTCCAAAGTCTTGGGTCCTGCGTCGGCCACTGTTGCCTTTTCCCTGATGTCAGGTCATCAGGGGTATAAAAGAAGCAGCCAACGCCATTTTCTTCAGTTTTTCTTGCCCCAGATGTCAGGTGCCCCCTAAAAGGGTAGCCAAAATTTATATATATATATATATATATATATATATATATATATATATATATATATATATATATATATACACACCAATATAAACTTTACCTTCATCTACAAGCAAATACACCACATAGGTTGTATAAATCAGAGAAGGAAAGAAAAACTCCGGCAGAAAAAAGGGGGATGGCGGGTGGGTAACCTGGAATGCAACAGTGAATACACTCGAACATCGACATTTATGGTAAGTGCACACAACTGTACTATGTACTTCGTGATTCACCGCTGCAGTCATTACATTTGGGTAGAGTCCCAAGCTATGGTTGGGAGGCTGGAGCTAAACAGCATTAGGAGCAGCTATGAGGCCCTGCAGAACTGCAGTGGCAAAGCCTGCCCTGGATTTAGAGTAGAGTGGCAGATGATAGTGCTTTGCAAAGGTGTGCACTGAACTCCAAGTAGCAGCCTCTAAAATGTCCTTGGTTGGTAGTCCCCTGAGAAAGGCTGCTGAAGTGGCTGCAGCTCTAGTTGAATGTGGCCTAATGCCCTTAAGCACTGGCTTGCCATGGTGTAAGTAGCAGAAACTAATGCAGTGGCCTATCCACTTTGAAATGGTCTGCTTTGAGATAGCCTTTCCTTGTGATCCTGCAGCATATGCCACTAGTAATTGCTCTGTCTTCCTGAAAACTTTGGTTCTGTCCAAGTAGAATCTAAGCTGCCTGTGTACATCCAAAGAATGCAGAATTCTCTCCCCCTTGTTCTGTGGATTTGGATAAAAAGTTGGCAGATGAATAGTTTGGTTAAGAGCCACACTGGACACCACCTTAGGCATAAATGTTGGGTTTGTCCTCAGAGAGACCCTGTCTGGATAAAAAATGATAAAAGGTTCCACAGCTATGAGTGCCTGAGCTCTGAAGCTCGTCTTGCAGAAGCTATTGCTAGGAGCAGAGCTGCTTTCCAAGATAAAAACTTTATATCAGCAGTAGCAGCTGGCTCGAAAGGAGGCAGGGTGAGTTTTTTCCAAGACATAGTTGAGGCCCCATGCAGATATTGGTGATCTCCTTGGAGGCCTTAAATTTTTGGCTCCTCTGAGGTACTGCTTTAATAAAGGATGAGAAAAAATTGGTGGCTCTGTATTGCAATGAGCCGAAATGGCAGAGGCAAGAATTTTAATTGATTCCTTTGTCCAGCATCTCAGTTAAGTATTGCAAAATCTGAGGAATATTTGGTACAGCTATATCAGTTCTTTGTGCCACATTCCAAGCACAGAATCACTTCCATTCTTCAGCATAAGATTTTCTAGTACTAGGCCTTCCGGCTTCCAAAATGACATTCATCACAGCTTTACTGAGAGGTGTGTTTTGTATGACTACATTATACGCCATGCTGCCAGGTTTAAAGTACTGAGTTGGCTGTGCAGGATCGGATTGTTTTGCTGGGACAGTAGATGAAGTATTTGAGGTAAGGTCCAAGCTGGGCATTGAGACAAGTTCCTTAGGATTGGATACCAGTACTGGCAGGGCCAGTCTGGGGCAATCAGTATCATCTTTGGCTTCTCCTGTCTGACCTTTAGAAGTACCTTGGGGAGGAGAGGCAGTGGAGGAAAGGCATATACTGATAGGGCGTCCACTTTCCGTGCTCGTCTGTGATAAGTCCTTGTGCAGAATCTTTTTAGTTGATAGTTGTGAGGGGAGGCAAACAGATCTGTGTCTGGGCATCCCCATTTCCTTGTTATGCTGAAGACTTGTGGATCCAGGTGCCACTCATTGGGATCCATAAGGTTTCTGCTTAGTTCGTCTGCCAGAGTGTTTTCCTTTCATGGCAGGAATTGTGCTTGCAGATGTACTTGGTAAGCCAATGCTGTGTCCCACAAAGTCATGGTTAGTCTGCAAAGGGGGTAATAATGTGTGCCCCCCTGCTTGTTTATATACATGACAGTGGTGTTGTTTGTCTTTATCAGTTGTCCCGGATGAAGTAGGTCCCTGAAGGCGGTCAGGGCACTTTGAACAGCTAGCATCTCTTTTTGATTTATATGTAGATGCATTTGGTTTGAGGACCATGTGCCCTGAATGCATCTTCCTGCCATGTGGGCCCCCCCAGGCATAATCTGATGCATCCGTTGTTAGTGTCAGCCTGGCTGGGGGTAATGTGAATGGCTGTCCCTTGTTCTGGTGACAAGCCTTCACCCACCATCGAAACTCCTGTGGCAGGCAGGGAATGAGAGTGATCATTGTTTCCAGGCTGTGGCAATGTTGAGCCCAAACGCTTTTTAGGTACCACTGAAGTTTGTTCATATGCAGTCTTGCATATGGAATTAGTAGGATGCAGGATGCCATGAAGCCCAAAGCCTGCAGAATTTTTCTTGCAGATAGCTGGGCTTTTGTTGTCAACATTTTGAAATAGGTAGTCAGTTGCCTTTGTTTGTCTGGTGTGAGATAAGCCATCTGGGCAGTTGTATTTAAGCTTGCACCCAGGAATATTATCTCTTGAGAGGGTACTAGTTTTGATTTCTTTTCGTTGACTGTGTACCCTAGGCATGTCAGAAGTCTTATCACAAACGCCAGATGCTGTAGAAGAATGTCCTTGTTCTCTGCTTGAATTAGACAGTCGTCCAAGTAAGGATATATTTGTATTCCTGTCTGCAGAATGCAATTACTGGTGCCAAGCACTTTGTAAAGACCCTGGGCGCAGTAGATAAGCCAAAGGGCAGTGCAAAGAAAGGGTAATGCATTGAGCCAGCCTTGAATCTGAGGTATCTTCCGCATTTTTGACTGATGGGGACAAGCAGGTTATGCCTCTTTTAGGTCTAAAGTCACTAGCCAAGCATTCTTGCCCACCATGGGCAGAAGCTGCTGTTAAGTCAACATTTTGAATTTTGGTATATCCAGGAATGTGTTTAGAATAGATAGGTCCAGTATTGGTCTCCAGGCCTTGTCCATTCTGGGTACCAAGAACAGTCTTGAGTCAAATCCTTGTCCCTGCTCTTGTTCTGGTACTTATTGAATGGCCCCCATGTCCATAAGGGATGAGACTTGTTTTTGTGCCTCTGCCCATTGATTTTTTGGCAGATCTGGCCAGCCGTTTGCCTTTGGCAGGGTATGGAAATGGAACTTGTACCCTTGTGACACGATATTTAGAACCCACTTGTCCTGGGTTATAATGTGCCAGTTTTGAGAAAAAAGTGCTAATTTTCCCCCTAAGGGTGCTGCCAGGAGATAAGTGCTTGGTGCAGGCAGGGGGAAGTCATTGGGACTGTTTCCTGTATGGTTGTGATTAGTCTTCTCCAACTTTGGAGGTAGAAGCACCCCATTGCTTTGACCTGTATGAACCTTGCGCCTGGGATCTGCCTCTAGGGCGTCTGGATCTGACCCTTTGAGGTCTGTCTGACACAGGAAAGGACCAATTCTTTGTAGGCCAGTGTCTACTAAACCTAGGTGGCCGTACTTGTAAAAAATATTTGACAGTTTGCAAAGATTTAGCTTTGCCCTCCATTTTCTTTAACACCTCCTCTGCCTTAACACCTAACAAAGTATCATGTTGTAAAGGTGCATCTAATAATTTAACTTTGACATGATCAGGCAGATTTTGTTCCTTTAACAAAGCATGCCTCCTAATTACAGAACCCGTAACTGCAGCCCTGCAGGAGGCCTTCAAAGAATCAAAACCACATTGCAAAGTATGCTTTCCAACTTGTTCAGCTGCATGCAATAAATCCTGCATTTCCTTGTTTTCTGCACATTCAGAGTTTAACAACATTTTCTGTTTAAGCAATGCCATGACATGTTGCTGATATCTGAGCATATGAAACTGACAGTTTAAGGCCCTTATAGCCAAGGTAGTTGTCGTGTCTTTCGGCTTTTCCCGGTTAGTGGTCGCCACAGCGGAACTCCGGTCTGCTAATGATTGGTAGTTGATTTTTACGTGCCGAATTACCAGCCCTGACGCACAACCTTCAACGAAGATACGCCCATTCACGCATGTCTCCACGCAGAAGACGCTCTAGCTAAGAATCGAATCAGACAGCGTCTTACTGTGAGGCGACAATGCTACCGCAGCAGCACCACCGCGGCCCCTTATAGCCAAGGTAGCAGATGAGTAAACCTTTTTTTCCCCATCTATCCAATGCCCTAGAATCCCTGTCAGAGGGGGTAGGGTTTTTTTGCAGCGGAAGCCTTAATTCCTTTGGGACCCTGAAAAATAGTTTCTGGGTCTGCAGCGGGGTTTTTAAAAAGGAATTTATGAGAGTCAGGAACCCTGTAATATCTGTCAGGCTTAACAGGAGCTGGAGGTAAGGAGTCAGGGGTTAGACTAGACTCCGAGAACACATCATCTACAATGTCTAACACAGGTGGAATGGCTAGAGGCCTGTGTTGAGGTAGTAAAAGGAAATCCCTGAGCCTCTTTTTAGATTCTTAAAAATCTTGGCTCTCCCAGTGGAAATGCTCCCTCATGATATGCAAGGTTTCCCCAAAAGAATAATCCTCTGGAGGAGAAGCTGAAGGTATAGATTCTTCAGCACCAGAATCCTCATGGGGGGGAAGAATATTCCTGATTAGAAGAGGAACCAGAAGAAACAAAAACCTGATCTGAAGATTCATAGTCAGTCTCTTGCCTAGGCCTCTTATCTGGAGGGGATGGGAACCCCTGATAAAAGTAATCAAGTCTTCGGCCAGTTTGAGCATCTGTTTTTTGGGCATAGAGGCCTGTCCACGTGGCTCTTGAGTTTGTTTCTTTGCTTTAGAAGGTGCTTTAGTCTTTGCCTTTGAAGCTGAAGTTGGTTTAATGAAAAGATGTTTAGGTCTGAATACACCCTCAGAAGCCAGTGCCTGCTCAGCGTCTCCGGACCCATCTGAGGGAATAGTGTTTGAGGCTCCAATACCTTGAGTTTCCAGTGGCATAGCTGACTCCACATGGGAGTTGGTAGCAGCCTGCGACACTAAAGTAGCGGGCGTCAGGAGCTGCGAAAGACCCTCACTGAGAACTGGCGACTGGCTTAGGAGAAGCTTCGTCGTCGGTTTTGGACCTCAGTTTATCTCTCTCCTTTTCTTTGCGTTTTTTGTGAACTCTGGTAGTCGGATGGCTATCTGATGACATTTCTGGATAATTAAGCAGGCGTCCAAAATAGTTTAAAGCAAAATCATACCGATGCTTAATAGTGCGTTGGTTAAATCTAGCACAAAACCGACAACCAGAAACGTTGTGATCAGGGCCTAGGCAAGGAATACAGTAAGAATGAAAGTCCTTATGAGGCATTTGCTTTCCACAAGAAATGCAATTATTAACTTTTTCTGACATCGGTCTGGAGCAAGAAAAAAGTTTCCCCAATGAGGTACTTAGCTTTATTGAAGACTTCGGGTCTGAAACGAACACAAAAATCTCAGGAGTCGGCCGACCGGCACTTGCCAACTGCTTCTGCTTCGGGCACTGCGCGGCAAGAAAGACTGAAAAAAATGGTGTCGGCTGCTTCTTTTATACCCCTGACGACCTGACGTCAGGGAAGAGACGACAGAAGCCGACACAGGACCCAAGACTTTGGAACTCAGGCCGACTGAGGGCAACCTGCCAGCAGGATTACCCAAATGTAATGACTGCAACAGTGAAACACAAAGAACATCCACCAGACCGCAAAAACTCTTACTTGTTCTTCAAGAAGCCTGGAGGGGGAAGGCAGGTGGGAATGTAAGAATAAAGGCGAGATGAACAACTCACATGGAACATTTTGTTAAGTACACAAGTTCTTTAGGTGAAGTTGTTCAATCTCGTTCATTCTTACACATGGTAGCATCCCAAGCACCATTCATCCTGGGTGGGACAGTGGAACCAAAGGAAGCCCTGTCCCTGGAGGCCTTATCTACTTTACAATGTGTAATGAAGGTATGTGGCTTAGACTAAGTGGCAGCTGCACATATTGTGTCCAAAGGCAGCCTAGCCATATAAGCTGAAGAAGTAGAAACAGCCCTATTGGAATGTGCTTTCAACGCTATGTTCTAACGGTTGATTCATGGAGGAATATGTGAATTTTATGCAATCAGTCAACCATTTGGAAAGAGTAACTTTTGACTCCGGTAGCCCTATCTTGGCATCAGCATGAGAGACAAAAAGTTGTTCTGATTTTCTAAATTCTTTTGTTCTATCCAAATAAAATCTGTGTTGTCTGTGAACATCAAGTTTATGCAACATATACTCCAACTTATTAGAATGGTTACTGAAGAAAGTTGGGAGTTCAATAGTTTGATTTAGATTAGCCTCCGAACATACCTTTGGAAGGAAGGGTTAGTCCTGAGCGACACTCTGTCAGGGTGAAAAATCAAATATGGGGGTTTAACAGATAAGGCTTGACGTTCGGACACACTACGTTCTGATGTAATGGCCACCAAGAAGATGGTTCTCCAAGACAGAAATTTTAGTTGGCAGGAGGATGCAGGCTCAAATGGAGGAAGAATAATCCTAGATACAACAAAATTTAGATTCCAGGGAGTGAAAGGTTGTCTAACTGTTGGTCTAAGATGTATGGTTCCTTTTCAGAAAGCTCTACATAACCTGTGAGGCATAAGATTAGAACCTTATGATCAGAGGTGAAAATCTGAAATTGCAGCTAACTGAACTTGTATGGAGGCAGCCCAGCACCTTCATTAAAAAGCATAGTCAAGAACTCAAAAATGCTAGCAATTGGGGCGACGTACGGGTCAATATCATTTTGCGAAGCCCAGAAAGCAAACCACTTCCATTTGCTGGAGTATAACTTTCTGGTAGAAGCTTTATGAGGATACAAGGATATGCTGTACCTCAGAGGAAAGATTTTGGGACCTGGCTATGTTGGAAAGCAGAGCGGCCAAGCTGTCAATCTAAGGGAATGAAGAGCCCCTGACGAATGTGTCAGCAGATCTGGAACTGGGTCCAGGATGCAAATTCCTCTAGTTGGTAGAGTCGAAGGAAGGGGAACCAAATCTGTCAAGGCCAATACGGGGGTATCAGAATTACAGTCCTCCCCAAGGCTTTGGCTTTCTGCAAAAATTTTGGAATCAGGGGAATGCATAAAGGAGTCCCAGGGGCCAATTTTGTACAAGAGAATCCCTTGGGGTTTCCCCGGGTGGGGATTCAGGGCAAAGTAGCTTCTGCATTTGGCATTCATGGGGGATGCAAAAAGGTTGTAGCAAGGCTGGCCCCATCTGCAGAAAATCATCTCCGCTGCATCATCTTTGAGGGACCACTCATCCAGCATCAGAATAGCTCTGCTTAGTTTGTCCACTATCACATTGGATTTCCCTGGGATGTGCGTCGCTATCAGAAAGCGCCCGGTGGATACAGCCCACTGCCAAACTCTTAAGGCTTCTCGACACAGGGGATAAGACTTGGTTCCTCTTGCTTGTTTATATACCAGACTACTGACATGTTGTCGGTCTGAATTGCAATCGTTCCTAGAGGAAGAGAGCCTTGAAAGGACTGCAACGCTAGAAGTACCGCTCTCATCTCCAGGACATTGATGTGCAATTGTGACTCTGTCTTTGCCCAGGTGCCTTGGGCTGTTCTTCCCCGAAAAAGTCCCCCCCACCCTATCAAAGAAGCGTCCATGTTCACCGTGGCTGATGGCGAGGGGAGAACAAATGGATGACCTAGTGTTACATGGTGGCTGGTCAACCACCATTGACAGTCCTGTTTGCATGAATCTGTAATCATCATCAAGAATGACATCGGAAGTTGTTGGTAAGACCACTGGGTGAAGAGTAACCATTGAAGTATTCTCATGTGCATATGCCCTAGAGGAACTGCTATGAGAGTAACTGTCATAGTACCTAGCAGTTTGAGCACTTGAGAGGCTGGTACTTTTTTGTGTGTCAGAATGTCTGATGCCTGTTGTCGAAGAGTGACAATTCTTTCCAGTGGCAATTTTATCATGGCAGTGGTAGTGTCTAAATCTGCTCCGATAAAGGAGATACGCTGCAATGGTGATGATGCAGACTTGGCGAAATTTATAGTTATTCCTAACTGAGAACACAGATTTAGAGTGCAATCCCTGGATTAAACTAGTTGATGCCTGGAGGTGGCGGTGAGGAGTCAGTCATCCAAGTACGGAAACACTCTGAATCCCAGATGCCTCAGGTGAGCCGTAACCACTGCCATGCATTTGGTAAACACTCTGGGGGTTGTTGTGAGACCAAAGGGTAGAGCTCGGAACTGATAATGACTGGCTCACAGCCAGAAATGCAGGAGATCTCTGGATAGTCTGGCCATTTTGATATGATAGTACGCATCCTTGAGATCTATAGAGCACATCCAATCGCCCGTTCTTATAAGCGGAAGAATCGATTGAAGCGTGACCATCCAGAACTTCTCCTTTACAAAAGAGTCGAGTCTGCTGAGGTCCAAGATGGGCCTCCCAGTCCCCTGTTTTAAAAATAATCTGGAGTAGGTTCCGGATCCTATCTGGTCTGCTGAGACAGGCTGGATGACTCTTTTCCAGCAATCTTTGAATCTCTATGGTTGCTTGATCCCTGAGACTTGGTGGAACGTCTGGGATTTTCTTTCTTACAGGGGGAAGTTCTGAGAATGGGATGACGTATCCTCTGGTAATAATGCTTTGTACCCAAGAATCTTTTGTAATTTTTAGCAAGGTGTCTGGATACAAAGTTAAGAGACCCCCCCGACTGCCTCCGGAGTAGGACAGTCGGGCCTCCTTTCAGGAGCGCTGGTAGGGCTTGCCAAAGAACTGATCTCTGTCGCCCTGGTTTTGCGGACCCCCTCTGCCACCTGGGCGACGTCTTCCATTATTACCCACTCCTCTGCCCCTGGAGGTGGGTTCACTACCTGTGCAGAGGGATTCCTCTGTACTTTAAATGCTAGCCAAAAAGTTTGAGAAATCATTTTATGCTCAACTCCCGAGAGGCTTGCTTGGCTACAAACATCTGCATTACAAGCTGAAGCGAAGTGAAACTTGCAGTATTGAATTTTAGTCTTTTGTTAAGTACAAACTTGCAGTTTTAAAAGTACTGTATTTTCATCTTTTTCTGTTTCCTAATTGTGTGCGTTTCTGAACAGTGTGCTGTGTGTCTCTCTGCAGTTAGTTCCCCACCCTCCCTGTTCCTGTGTTGGTATTGGTGTTGGTGGCTCTGGAATTGCCCGCCCCTCCTGTTATGTTTGTATTAGAACATTCTGCATTAAGGAGGTTTCTGGTCTGCACTCTTGTGGAAGGAAAGGCTGGATTCTGCCCTTCTGAGCTGGGAATTTCTGGTCACAGGCTTATTGTGACTGTTATTTGAACTGTTTCTTTCTGAAATTGGTGCACCTTGTTGCTGTAGCATAGACCAGATTCAGGCCTGCTGAATCTAGCTTTGTTTGTATAACTTGAGCACTGATCCAGGTCATCATTTTTTTGGAGAAGGTTCCCCTGCACCCTAGTAAGCAGGGGTGTTGCAGTTAGAACTTGTCTGATTGAAGACTGCTGGAACAGGGCTCAGTTTTGAGCTTTTTTCTGGTTAATTGGGTAACTTGTTTAAATCAGTTTGTTTTCTATTGTTTATATATATATATATATATATATATATATATAAAATACATTGCACTTTATTCATCTGCTTTTACTGTATTTGTGTTTCTTCCTACTTTATTACTGGGGGCAATGACTACAACTCTGATCTGCAATATATAACAATAAATATCATTTTCTGTGCTTTCAAACTGTATTTTGAGTGTATCTGCTTTATTTTCTGCAAAAAATGTATATATACTTGTTTCCCGCCTTTCTAAGCTATTATAGTCCAGTTTTCAAGTTAGTGCTGAATTCAGGGCTGTGTTACAAATCTCAGTGTTTGCCCATACCTTACTTAGACAGAAGGAAGTTTCTCTGTTCACCTGTGAGAGAGGGGAGCTTTGAGCAGCCTCTCTGTCCCTGGAGGAGTAGTTTCAGCCCATAAATTAGTAGTTTAATGGCCATTTTGGGCTAATTTCTATCTCTTTCATTTCCCTGCTATAAATACCAACCATATTTGCCCAGTTTTGCGTGCCGGGCAGCGCCAGTTAGCTAGGGTAAAACTATTATCGGCTCCACAAAGTTTCCTCTTCAATTTTTCCATTGGAGTTAGACAAACTTTCAACTTAAGCACTCAAGCCATTCATTTCTCAGTCTGGCACTTGCTTAAAACTTATAGCAAGTACTTATAAACCCTAGCACTACACCCTCCTGTATTCTACTACCCTCCAGTAAGACAAGGCTCTCTATTCGACCTTACCAGCCATCCAGTAAAACAGTTCACTGTACCTATCCAGGCAGGTCCAAAGGGCAGTTTCAGATGTACTCTCCAGTCCAACTGGTGAATTTGGGCATTCTGAGGCAATGTTGCAACTGCCTCATGTACACAGACAACCCTCTCCTCCTACCACCAAACACTAATACATACGAGAAATGCAGTTATACAGCCAAACTAGAGGCTAAGCTCTCTCAACCCAAGACTGGATCAGACAGTCAAGAGGAGAAGGGAAATACTTGGATCAGACAGTCAAGAGGAGAAGGGAAATACTTGCATCACACCATCAGTCTTACATAGACCCATTAAAACAGTACTGGCAAAAAACACACAAATACATGGAAACATACTCAGAGGCTCTAAATAAAAATCTGCAAAACCAACGGAGACCTCCAAAGCAAACATCCAAGCAACCTCCACCCCACCCCACCCCAACACAAAACATGAAACACATACTTCAGAAAACCAGTGTGCCATGCAATCACAGCCCCTAAGACAAAATAACATACCCAACATACTAGTAATAGGTGACTCTATAATCAGGCACACTGATGTCCCACTCACTAGGCTGAATAAAGAGAAGGTTACTGTTAGCTGCCTGTCAGGTGCCAGGATCCGCCACATAACACAAGCAATCAGGTCACTCCACAACAAGTACAAATATGCCTCTGTCATTGTCCATGTTTGTGTGAATGACCTGAGCTGTACCTCCCTGGACCATATGAAGAGAGACATGGAAGAGCTCTCTGATCACGTAGCCCAGGCCGGTAAGACCCTGACCCAGAGTAGCATCCTGCCCTCACCAAGAATGATACCACGGTATAAAGAAAAAATTTACGATTTCAACAACTGGCTAAGTTTCTGGTGTCATTCAAAGGGGATCCAGTTGTCTGTCTACCTGGGATGAAATGCTCAACAAGCCACGCTGTTTTGCTAGAGACGGCTTGCACCTGTCACCCTTAGGCTTTCGAATACTTGCTAAGGCTCTTGCCACCCCCATAGTGCCTTTTTTAGGAAAGGCTCAAAAGACAAACCCACCACCGTAAAAAGCACAAGTAATAAAAAACTGAGGGTAATGCTACTCAATGCCAGAAGTCTAAACCTCAAAAAGCACGCACTCGAGGCACTCCTCAATATGGAGAAAATCAATATCTGTGCAGTAACAGAAACCTGGTTTAAGGCTCCAGAGAGCACCCCAGCACTACCAGGCTACAACTCATACCATACATTTTGGCCACAGAACCCAAACCGAAATACAAAAGGCGGGGGCGTATCCATATTCATCAAGGATTCCCACACCTCCAGGTTAGTGGCACAGCACGATGCTTCAGAGATCATCCACGTGGAACTAAAGTACAGTTTTGTACCTACCATAAATGTAGATGTTCGAGTGCTATACAGCTGCAGTAATCACATATGGGTTCTCTGCCGTCAGGCGGGTCCTCGGTCGGCCGAATTCCAAAGTCTAGGTCCGGCGTCAGTTGTCGTCGCTTTCTTTCCTGACGTCAGTGCGACAGGGGTATATAAGACACAGCCGACGCCATATTCTTCAGTCTTTCTTGCCCCAGATGTCAGGTGCCCCCAGAAGGAAGGCAATACATAAATTATATATATAAATATAGTCAAGCAATGCAATATAATCAAAAATCAGTAGTTGCAAGCAAATACACCATAGCAGGATAACCCAAATTAGGTTGTATGAGGAGGTGTTAACCACTGGGCTTTACCAAGAGGGGAAGGAGGGAGGGAAACCTGTACTGCAGCTGTATAGCACTCGAACATCTACATTTATGGTAGGTACAAAACTGTACTATGTTCATCGTGCATACAGCTGCAGTAATCACATATGGGTAGAATCCCAAAGCTACGCACAGGGTGGTAGGCACTAGGTAGAACTGGGAGCAGCCAGAATGCCCTGCAACACAGCAGAGGCAAAGCCTGCTCTAGTTTTGGAATATAAAGGCAGGTGGTAGTGTTTTGTGACGGTATGCACAGAACTCCAAGTGGCTGCCTCCAAAATATCCTTGGTAGGGACTCCTCTGAGGAAGGCTGTAGAGGTAGCTGTGGCCCTAGTGGAGTGGGATCTGATGCCTGTAGGCACAGGTTTGCCATGAAAGGAGTAACAAAACCGTATGCAATGGCCTATCCATTTTGAAATTGTCTGTTTGGAAATTGGCTTCCCTTGAGCTCCTACAGCATAGGACACAAAAAGTTGTTCTGATTTTCTGAAGGGCTGTGTTCTGTCCAGATAGTAACATAGCTGTCTATGGATGTCTAAGGAATGTAGCAGCCTTTCCCCTTTGTTTTGAGGATTGGGGTAAAAGGTAGGTAAGTGTATGGACTGATTTAAAGCTACCCTGGATACCACCTTAGTCATAAATGAAGGGTTGGTTCGTAGGGAAACCTTGTCCTGATGGAAGATGAGAAAGGGCTGCACAGCCATGAGTGCTTGTAGTTCCGAAACCCTACGAGCTGAGGTAATGGCCAGAAGGAAGGCTGTTTTCCAGGACAAATATTGCAAATCTGTAGAGGCAGCTGGTTCAAAGGGAGGTAATGTTAATTTTTCTAGAATGTAGTTAAGATCCCAGGCTGGGATTGGTTGTTTCCTTGGAGGTCTTATATTCTTAGCTCCTCTGAGGAACTGTCTTAAAAGTGGGTGACAGAATAAGGGTGGATCAGTGTTGTATTCTGCAGAAATGGCTGAGGCATGAATTTTGATGGAGGAAAATGAAAATCCACTGTTCAACAGCTCAGCTAGATACTGTAATATCTGAGGCAAATTCAGTTTTCTAGGATCCTGGCCTTTTTTCTCATTCCAAGTGCAAAACGTTTCCACTTTGGGGAGTAAGCCTTTCTAGTAGATGGTCTTCTGGCCTCCAAAATGACATCCTGCACCTCTTTGGAGAGTAGGGTCTGTTGTGGTGTTAAGGAATTTTCCATGCAGCCAGATTGAGAGTTTTCAGCTGACTGTGAAGAGTTTTGTAGTTGTGCTGAGTCAGCAGAAGAGGCATTAGAGGTAGGGTCCAGGGAGGAGTATGTGTTAGGCTCCTCAGGAGTGGGTACCAGTGTTGTCTTGGCCAGTCTGGAGCAATCAGTATCATCTTTGGTCTGTCTGCTCTTGCTTTCAAGAGCACCTTGGGCAGAAGAGGCAAAGGTGGGAAAGCGTAAACTGTCCATGTTGCCCAACTGAAAGAAAGGGCGTCCACTCTCCATGCCTTTGGATGAAAGGTCCTTGAACAGAACTTTTCCAATTGATGGTTCCTGTGGGAGGCGAAGAGATCTATGTCTGGTCTTCCCCACGCTTGGATTATCTTTGTAAACACTTGAGGATGTAACTTCCATTCGTGTGGATCTGTCATATTTCTGCTTAGATTGTCTGCCAGCGTGTTTTCCAATCCTGGCAGGTACTGTGCTTGAAGTTCGATTTGCCATTGCAGAGCCAAGTTCCAAAGCGACATGGCTAGCCTGCACAGGGGGTATGAATGTGTTCCACCTTGTTTGTTTATATACCACATTACTGTGGTGTTGTCTGTTCTTATCAATAATTGCCCTGGATGCAGGAGATCCTTGAAAATTGTAATTGCATTTATCACTGCTAGCATTTCTTTTTGATTGATGTGAAGGTGCTTTTCCTTTTGGGACCATTTGCCCTGAATGCACCTGTCTGTCATGTGCGTCCCCCAGGCGTAGTCTGAGGCGTCTGTTGTGATGACTTGTTTTGTTTGAGGCTTGCAGAATGGAAGACCTGTGTTTGTTTGGCATGCTTGGGACCACCATAGAAATTCCTTTTGCAGACATGTAATTAGTGGTATTATTGTTTCCAAACTGTGGCTGTGTTGAGACCATAGGTTTTTTAGGTACCACTGAAGTTTCCTCATATGCAACTTTGCACATGGGATTAGAAGAATGCAAGATGCCATGAAGCCCAGAGCCTGCAGGATTTTCCTTGCAGTGAGCCTGGTACAATTTGCTAGTATTTTGAAGTAATGAGTTAGTTGCCCTTGTTTTTCTGGCATAAGATAAGCCATCTGGGTGTTTGTGTCCAAGTTGGCACCCAGGAAGATTATTTTCTGAGATGGTGTTAGCCTGGATTTTTCCTTGTTGACTGTGTATCCCAGAGAATTCAATAACTGTGTTACATAAGCCAGATGTTCCAGAAGTAGGTGCTTGTTGTCCGCTTGGATCAGGCAGTCGTCCAGATATGGGTAAATTTGTATCCCTTGAAGTCTGCAGTAGGCAATTACTGATGCCAGGCATTTCGTGAATACTCTGGGCGCAGTAGATAAGCCAAAGGGCAATGCAGAGAATTGATAGTGGATTAAACCTGCAAGAAATCTGAGGTATCTTCTGCAACTTTGTCTGATTGGGACATGCAGGTATGCCTCCTTGAGGTCCAATGTTACCAGCCAAAACTCCTTGCCCAGCATGGGAAGAAGCTGCTGTAATGTGAGCATCTTGAATTTTGGTGCAGTAAAATGTGTTTAGGATGGATAAGTCCAAAATGGGTCTCCAGTCGGTTCCTTTCCTTGGTACCAGAAAAAGTCTTGAATAAAAACCTTGACCTTGTTCGTGAGTAGGTACCTTTTGAATAGCTTTCATGGCCATAAGCTTTGAAATTTGTATTTGAGCCTCTGCCCTTTGATTGTGTGGCAGGTTCGGCATGCCTCTCATTTTTGGAAGTTTGGAAGAGTGTGAAAGTGAAATCTGTAGCCTCTGTTTATAATGTCCAGGATCCATTTGTCTGTTGTGATAATATGCCAATTTCTTGTAAATAATGCCAGCTTTCCTCCCAAGGGTGCTGCCAGCTGAGACCTGCTTGGCATGGAAAGGGGGAAGTCATTGGGTTTGTTTCCTGTATTGCTGTGCACTGTCTTCGCCACCTCTTGTGGCTGGAGTTTGCCATTGTCTGCCTCTATATGATCCTTGAGGTTGTCCTCTGCCCCTTGTGCGCCTGTATCTACCTCTTTGTGGCTTGTCCATGGCTGGAAAGGACCAGTTCTTTGCAGGCCAATTTCTGCTAAAACGTGGTGGTTGAACTTGTAGAAAAGCTTTGACAGTTTGCATAGATTTAGCTTTTTCTTCCATTTTCCGTAGTATCTCCTCAGCATTAGTACCAAATAGTACATCCTTTTGTAAAGGAGCATCTAGTAGCTTAGCTTTAACATGGTCAGGCAAGGTTTGTTCTCTAAGCCAGGCATGTCTACGAATGACTGATCCTGTCACAGCAGCTCTACTTGAGGCCTCTAGAGCATCATAGCCACATTGTAAGGTGTGTTTACCCACTTGTTCTGCACTATGCATCATATCCTGCAACTCCTTCAAATCTGGTTGTTTAGGTTGAGACATTTTATTTCTTAATTGTGATAACAGAAACTGCTGATATTTAAGCATATGGAACTGACAATTTAAGGCCCTCATGGCTAGGGTGGCGAGGTATATACCTTTTTCCCCACCTTTCTAAGGATCTAGACTCTTTCGGAAGGTAGTGGATTTTTAGCAGTAGAGGCCTTCATTCCCTTGGGGCCTTGAGAAATGGTTTCAGGGTCAGCATTATGGCTCTTGTAGAGAAATTGGTGAGAGGTAGGAACTCTATAGTACCTATCAGGCTTGACTGGGGCAGGAGGCAGGGAATCTGGATTTAGGCAAGCCTCCGAGTAAACATCATCAAGTATGTCCAAGACAGGAGGTATCTCTAGAGGTCTGTGTTGAGGTAACAAAAGAAATTACCCAAGTCTTTTCTTGGAATCAGAAAAGTCTTGGCCTTCCCAATGGAAGTGTTCCCTCAAGGTGTGCAAGGTTTCCCCAAAAGAGAAATCCTCTGGGGGAGATACAGAAGGAATGGACTGCTCAGCATCCGAATCTTCAAAAGGGGAGTACGAGTGTTCCTCTTCATCAGAATGTTCTGAAAGAATGGATTTCTGGTCAGAAGAGGGAGAAGCTTCCTCCACTCGGGGTCTCTTGTCTGGAGGGGGCTGGGAACCCCTGATAAGAGTAATTAAATCCTCAGCCACTTTTAGCATCTGCTTTTTAGGCATGGGGCCTGGAGATGGGCCCTGTGCAACAGGCCTCTTGGGATGCATGGCTGATTTGGACTTAGTAAAGGCCTTAATGGAGAAGGAAGATGAGGGTCTAAAAACACCTTGGGTGGAAGTGGACCTATCCACATTAGGAGGCTCAACACTCACAGTGGCTTCGGTGGTTGTAGTCTGGGTATGGGCCGAGGAACCGGCGGTCTCGGGTACAGAGGACACCGCCAAAGAAGTGTCGTCGGTAGTCAGGAGCTGCGTAGGCGCCTCACTGAGAACCGGACCACGTGTAGCCGGTTTTGGCATGGTGTCGGTCTTTGTCCTTGCATTTTTTGGACAAAACGGTAGTCGGAGTATCCGACGACATTTTATAATCAAAGGTTTTACCAAAAAAGTGCTGGGCGAACTCCGCCCGACGCTTAATAGTGCGTTTATTGAAAGTAGCGCAAAAGCGGCAGGCCGAGACGTCGTGGTCTGGGCCTAAACAAGGTATGCAGAGGGAATGGAAATCCTTATGCAGTATTTGCTTCCCACAAGAAATACAATTGTTAACTTTGTCTGACATCGGTCTGAGGCAAGAAAAGTTTCCCCAACGGGGTACTTAGCTTTAAAGAAGACTTCGGTTTCCAATTATTCATAATTTCAGGAGCTGGCCGACCGGCACTTGCGAACTGCTTCTGCTTCGGGCACCGTGCGGCAAAAAAGACTGAAGAATATGGCGTCAGATGTGTCTTATATACCCCTGTCGCACTGACGTCAGGAAAGAAAGCGACGATAACCGACGCCGGACCTAGACTTTGGAATTCGGCCGACCGAGGACCCGCCTGACGGCAGAGAACCCATATGTGATTACTGCAGCTGTATGCACGATGAACATCAATGGGTAAAACTGAAATTCAAATTGCAGCTTACTACAGATCACCCACCATGTCCCAGGACCCTCATTCAGCGTTTCTGGAAACACTAGGAAACATAAAGGTCCTACCAAACCCCTTAATTCCATAGTTAACTCGTCCATGCGACTAGTTTTTTATTCAGCTGATGGCACGAGTTGGGCAGCGGGTGCAGCAGTAGCTCTTCGGAGACATTCCTGGATGTGCTTATGCTCCTTTGCGGAATCCTTCAAGTCTTCCGTCATTAATACCCCATTTGATGGCTCGTCCCTTTTCTGGCCTTGGTTCCAGTTTCCATTCGTGTGGGTCCATGAGGGTTACTATGCTTAGTCCATCTGCCAATGCATTTAGTTTTCCTGGCAGGAATTGAGCTTGTAGATGTACTTGGTAGCTCAAGGCTGTGTTCCACAATGCCATGGCTAGTCTGCAGAGGGGGTAAGAATGTGTACCCCCCTGCATATGTACCACATAACAGTGGTGTTGTCCATCTTTACCATTAATTGTCCTGGAAGAATGTGGTCCTTGAGGGCTGTCACAGCATTCTGTACAGCCAACATTTCTTTATGATTGATGTGAAGGTGCATTCGAATTGGGTTCCATTTGTCCTGAATGCACTTCCCTGCCAGGTGCGCCCTCCCATGCATAGTCTGATGCATCTGTTGTTAGGGTTTGGGCGGCAGGGGTAGTGTGAATGGTAGTCCCTTGTTTTGGTGGCAGGCCTCTGCCCACCAAAGGAAATCTAGGCGTAGACAAGAAATGATAGGAATCATTGCTTCTAGATCCTGAGAATGTTGACAACATAGGCTTTTTTAGCTACCATTGTAGTTTCCTCATATGTAGTCTTGCATATGGAATTAGAAGAATGCAGAAGGCCATGAACCCCAAGGCTTGTAGTATTTGCCTTGCAGATAAGCAGGGTTTTTGTGACCACTTGTTTGAAGTAGGCTGTCAAGTGAATTTCTCTGGCGTGAGGAAAGCCATCTGGGAAGTTGTATTCAAGCTTGCTCCCAGCAATACAATTTGTTGACAGGGTACCAGGTGTGATTTCTTTTCATTTATGGCATACCTCAGACATGTTAGCACCCTCTGTACAAAAGCCAGATGATTCAAAGTATGTCCTGGTTTTCTGCCCGAATTAGACAATCGTCCAGGTATTGGTATAATTGAATATTTCTTTGCCTGCAAAATGCAATGACTGGAGCTAGGTACTTTGTGAAGACCCTGGGTGCAGTAGATAAGCCAAAGGGCAGTGCAGAGAACTGATAGTGCGTGTAGCCTGCTTTGAAGGGTAGGTATCTTCTGCAAGATTCCCTGCTTGGGATGTGCAGGTATGCTTCCTTTAAATTTAGTGTTGCCACTCAGGCATCTTTGCTTAGCACAGGAAGCAACTGGTGAAGAGTCAGCATCTTCAATTTTGGAATCACCAAAAAGGTGTTTAGAGTAGGCAGGTCCTGGATAGGACGCCATGAATTGTCTTTTCAGGGTACCAGGAAAAATCTTGAGTAGAAACCTTGTCCGTTTTTCTCTTCTGGTACCAACTGAATAGCCCCCTATTCTTAAGAGAGAGAGTACTTGCTTTTGGGCCTCTGCCCACTGCTTTGGAGGTAGAGCCGGCTAACCGCTTGGAGTTGGTGACGTGTGGAAGTGAAATCTGTATCCTTGGGACACTATATTTAAAACCCATTTGTCCTGGGTAATGAGTTCCCAGTTCTTTGCATGAAGTGCAATCTTTCCCCCCAAACAGGCAGTCAGTTGAGAAGTGCTTGGAAGTTTTAAAAAGAAGTCATTGAGACTGTTTACCATGGGGGGGAGTTTTATTACTCCCAAATTTGGAAGTGGAGGCACCCCAATGCTTAGTCCTGTGCGTCCCCTGGGACTGAAGCCTGGGTGCTCTGCTGGATCTGGGTTTGGACTGAGAAAGTCTGGAAGAGGCAGGAAAGGACCAATTCTTAGAAGGCCAATGCCTACTAAATCTTGGAGGTTATACTTGTAAAAAGTCTTTAACAGTTTACATAGATATAGTTTTTTCCTCCATCTTTTTAAGACCTTCTGCCTTGTTGCCAAACAGGTGGCCCTGATTTAAGGGAGCATCCAGTAATTTCACTTTAACATGATCTGGCAAGGATTGCTCCTTAAGCCAAGCATGCCTTCTAAGTACAGACCCAGTTACCGCAGCCCTGCAAGATGCCTCTAGTGAATAAAAACCACATTGCAATGTATGTTTACCAACTTTTTCAGCAGAATGCATAAAATCCTGTAAATCCTTATTTTAAGCACAATCAGGAATCAGCATAATTTTCTGTTTAAGCAATCCAATAATATGCAGCCGATACTTTAACATATGAAACTGGCAATTCAAAGTATACCTTCTTATCTCTTCTATCCAGCGTCCTGGAATCTCTATCAGAGGGGGTAGGATTTTTGGCAGTAGTAGCTTTAATGCCATTCAGTCCCTGTGAAATGGTTTCAGGATCCACAGTAAGATTTTTGAAAAGGAACTTGTGAGAGTCAAGAGCCCTGTAATATCTATCAGGTTTTCTGGAAGCAGGAGGTAAAGAGTCAGGGGCCAAGCTAGATTCTGAAAAGGCATCATCAACAATGTCCAGTACAAGAGGGATAGCTAAAGGCCTGTGCCTGTGCTGGGGCAGGAGTAAGAAATCCCTAAGCCTCTTTCTAGAATCAGAGAAATCCTGGCTTTCCCAGTGGAAATGCTCCCTAAGAGTATGCAAGGTTTCACCAAAAGAAAAATCCTCTGGGGGAGAAGCAGAGGGAATAGAGTCCACAGCATCAGAATCCTCACAAGTAGATAAGGGTAAATCCTGGTCATCAGAGGAAAAGTACAGTTCTGTACACTTACCATAAATGTAGATGTTCGAGTGTATTCACTGTTGCAGTCATTACATTTGGGTAATCTGCTTGCAGGTTGCCCTCAGTCGGCCTGATTAACAAAGTCTTGGGTTCTGCGTCAGTTGCTGTCCCTTCTTCCATGAAGTCAGGTCGTCAGGGGTATAAAACATACAGCCGACGTCATTACCTCTCTTTTTCTTGCCCCAGATGTCAGGTGCCTCTGCAATGGGGAGCAAATAAACAAAAACACAAAGGTATACCTCCAACTAAAAGCAAATACACCAAAAAGGCTTTTAAGCATAGTAAAAGAAAGTAGAGGTATAGCCAGAAGAAACGAGGGGGCTGGAGAGAGGGTAATCAGGACTGCAACAGTGAATACACTCTAACATCTACATTTATGGTAAGTGTACACAACTGCACTATGTTCTTCGTGTTTCACTGTTGCAGTCATTACATTTGGGTAGATTCCCAAAACGATGGTTGGGAGGAGGAGTTTATATAGCATTAGGGCCAGCAATAAGGCCCTGCAAGACAGCAGTGGCAAAGCCAGCTCTGGATTTAGAGAAAATTGGCAAATGATAATGCTTGGTGAATGTATGTACAGAACTCCAAATAGCAGCTTCTAGAATGTCCCTGGTAGGAACACCTCTGAGAAAGGCTGCAGAAGTAGATGCAGCCCTGGTGGAGTGTGATCTGATCCCCTGGGGAATAGGTTTTCCATGGTGCTTACAGCAGAAATTAATGCAATAGCTTATCCATTTAGAAATGGTTTGTTTAAAAATAGCCTTCCCCTCTGCCACTGCAGAAAATGCTACCAGCAGCTCGTCCGATTTTCTTCGAGGTTTAGTCCTGTCCAAGCAGAATCTAAGCTGTCTGTGCACATCCAATGAATGCAGAATCCGTTCTCCTTTGTTCTGTGGATTGGGAAAGAAGGTTGGCAAATGAATGGACTGACTAAGAGCCACACTGGAAACCACCTTGGGCATGAAGGATGGATTGGTCCTGAGTGACACCCTGTCCACATGAAAGATGATGAAAGGCTCCACTGCCATAAGGGCCTGTAATTCAGATATCCCTCTAGCTGAAGTGATTGCTAAAAGGAAAGCTGTTTTCCAAGAAAGAAATTTTAAGTCTGCAGTAGCAGTTGGCTCGAAAGGAGGTAGAGTGAGTTTCTCCAGTACAAAGTTAAGGTCCTAGGCAGGGGTTGGAGCTCTCCTGGGTGGTCTCAAATTTTTGGCCCCTCTGAGGTACTGCTTGAGCAGAGGACACTAAGGATAATCACAAGGCTTTCTTTAGTTATGTTAGGAACCTGGGTGGTAATTCCCAGATATGCTCAGAATTAGTCCAAAATGACAAAAAATACACCGAACCCACAGACATTGCCAACATCCTAGCTGACAGGTTCAGTGCAAACTTCTCCCCCCCTCCCCACCAAAAGGGCAAATATCTAACCCAGCAGAGTGCTGCCCCCCTGACATCTCAGATGCTCAGGTAAGAGCCGCCCTCTCCAAAGCAAAAAACACAGCATCAATGGGACCAGATGCTGTCCCGGGCTGCGTCCTACATGAACTCCCAGAAGAGCTAAACCCAAACATAAAACTACTGTTCAATCTCAGCCTTACTACAGGATATGTGCCCAAAGAGTGGCGTACAGCAACAGTGGTCCCTCTCCATAAAGGTGGTGCCTCAATGGATCCTGGAAACTATCGCCCCATAAGCCTGACTAGCTTGGTCTGCAAAGCTATGGAAAGGATCATCATGGACCTCATAAATAAAGATATTGGGGACCTACAGACACTGGATCCTACCCAGTTCGGCTTTGTTAAGGGCAGATCCTGCCTCTTAAACCTGGTTGATTTCTTTGAAACAGTCACCAAGGCCATTGATAAGGGGAAGGTGGTCCACACAGCCTACCTGGACCTCGCAAAAGCCTTCGATACAATACCCCACTCGGGCATTATAGATAAGCTCACCAGCTTAAATATAAACCCCTATGTCACTAGATGGATTGCAAACTGGATTGCAAACTGGCTCAAGGACAGAACCCACATGGTTAGAATTGCTGGAGCCATGTCAGACTCCAAACCAGTTACAAGTGGTGTCCCACAAGGCTCAGTCCTGGGACCTCTCTTGTTCGGTATATATTTCTCGGAGGTACAGGCCAACACGGAAGGACTGTGGCTGACCAAGTTCGCAGATGACTGCAAACTGGGTGCCATAATCGACTCTCCAGCCGACACAAGCATCCTCCAAAAGGGCCTCATAGAAACAGACAACTGGTGCCAGAGCCATGGCCTCAAGCTAAATGCCAAAAAGTGTATATTCATCCCCTTTGGCAAAAACAGTGCCCACAAATTACCACATAGGTGGTAATCCATTAAGTACAGAAGAAGTAATTAGGGACCTGGGGACCCAAGTTGATAACAATCTCTCATTTAACAACCACGTGGCCAAAGTGGTTAGAAAAACATTTTATATAGCCCACCTAATCATGAAGGGATTCACATCTAGATCAGGGAGGTCATCGTGCCTCTTTACTCATCCCTCATCAGGCTCATAATTGAGTACAATGTCCCTTTTGGGATGTACCTTACCAGACACCTGCAGCAACTGGAAAGACCCCAAAAGTACCTCACCAAGAGGATCAAAGGGCTCAAACAGATGCCATATGCTGCCCGGTTAAAGAAACTCCAGCTCTACTCAGTGGCATACCGCCTGTTCAGAGGCGATCTGTGCCTGACGTATAAAGCCATGTCCAACCCGGAATTAATGGACATGCTGCACCTCAGAAAATCCAAATCCCATCGAGCTACGCACTCAAGAGACTTGAACTTCAGCACTGAAATAAATAGGACATGCTGGAGGGACAGATTCATAACCCAGAGGCTCCCTTCACTCTGGAATAAAATCCCAGTCCAGGTTAGGCAGTGTCCCTCATTGACTCTCTTCAAGATGAATCTTGATGAGTGGATGGGAGATCGTAGGTTTACCCCGGGTATCACTTCTGTGTCACTGTTAGACAGAGGCACAGTATACTAACCTCGGAAAAGTGCACAGCAAAATAAATTTAAAATGGGTGGCGAAAGCCAAACACATTCTGGCTAGGCTTATAAATGCCCTAGGGCAGATAGCCTAGTATGAACCTATGATTCAAAATTACTGGAAGTGGACAAATCATGCCATCTGAAGAAGAGTCTGGAGGTTGGAAATCGGGAGCTGAAGGGGATGGGAAATCGGATCTGGAATGGGATTTAGTACCCGGGGGGGGGGGGGTATTTCAAATGTGACCATACAAGGGGAACCACACCTGCCGAGGCCAAAAGGGGAGATGAGGATCAAGGTGGCGTTGAGGCGGTGGGCCTTCTGAAGTACTCTGGGAATGAGATGTAAAGGAGGATAGGTATAAAGGAGACCCAGAGGCCAATCGCGAACCAGTGCATCCCTGGGGATTCTCCATCTGGGGGAATCAGGGCAAAATACCAGCTGCATTTGTGGTTGAGAGAGGAAGCAAACAGCTCGCAGCTCTGTTGATCCCAGCAAAGGAAGATCTCTTTTGCCACCGAAGGATTCAAGGACCACTCTTGAGGACTCAGGTTTGCCCTGCTGAGTCTGTCTTGCCAGTACGTTGGACTCCCTGGGAATATGTGTTGCAACGAGATGGCAATCCGAGGATATCGTCCATTCACACACTCTCATGGCCTCGCGACAAAGTAAATATGAACATGTGCCCCCTTGCTTGTTGATGTACCACACAGCAGCCATGCTGTCTGTGTGAACTGCAATGGTACCTGGATGGAGGCAATCCTAAAAGGCTTACAACGTAAGTAGGACTCCCCTCATCTCCAGGACGTTGACATGCAGTTTGGTCTCTGCGGTGGACCACATGTCTTGGACCATCTTTCCCTGAAAATGCCCCCCCACCCCAAAAGGGAAGCATCCGAGGTCACTGTGGCGCTGGGGGTAGGAAGAGAGAATGGTCTGCCTACTAGGAAGTCGGGAAACTGGATCCACCAAAGGAGATGATGCCTGCACACTGGGATGAGACAGATCGGGGTTGACACTGGATGAAACAGGGAAGACCAATGAACCACTAGAGTCCACTGCAGAACCCTCATGTAGAACTTGGCTAACGTCAGCAGATAGATCACTGCCGCCATGGACCTTAAGACCTTGAGAATAAAGTGGGATTGGGGATGAGACAGATCGAGAAGACAGTAGACATGAGATCTGCTGTGGTGCAGCCAGTGAAGTGGGAGCGCTGCAATCTCAGACACAGTGTCCTACTGGATCCCAATGAACTCCACATTCTGGAATGGAATGAGGTTGGATTTGGGGAGATTCACTGTAATCCCAAACTGGTCGAACAGCTGAAGTAGGTACTGAGAGGCAGTGGCCAGCCAAATGCTTTGTGGGAGCTATCAAAAGCCAGTCATTGAGGTATGGAAACACCTGGAATGCCCGCAGTCTCAGGTGAGCTGCGACCACTGCCATGTACTTGGTGAGCACCCGGGAGGCTGTGGTGAGACCAAAGGACAGGGTCCTGAAATTATAGTGATTGGCCCCTACTCGAAAGCAGAGATGTCTCCTGGAGCTCCTGTCTATTTTTATATGATAGTACGTGTCCTGAAGATCCCCGGAGTACATCCAATCGCCCTTGTGCAACAGAGGCACAATGAACTGGACAGTGACCATCTGGAAAGTGGACTTTTTGACAGAGAGATTGAGCTTTCTGAGGTCCAAGACTGGATGCAGATCCTCAGTCTTCTTTGGCACAAAAGGACGAGAGAGTAATTTCTGGATTCTCATTGTCCTGGGGTGACCTCTTGGATGGCTCTCTTTTGAAGTAGCCTGAGCACTTCTTTCTGAACTAGCTATCTCTAATGGGGTGGTGCATCAAGGAGGTATCTCCTGACCAGAGGTGACTGAGAAGAGAGAACAGAATAACCACTGGAAATGATGTTTAGCACCCAACAATCTTTTGTAACACTTGCCCAGGCCAAAGGATGCAGAGACAAATGACCCCCAACTGCCTACCGGGCCCTCATTTTGCAGACCCCTTCTATCCCTGGGGCGGCATCTGCCACTGAACCCTCTCCCCCGACTTCTAGAGGGGGGCTCATCCTGAGCATCTGGAAAGGCAGACTGCGACTTGTGAAACAACATTTTCCTGGATCCTTGCTGCATCTTGGAGAAGGACATTGAGGGGCGGAAAATATAATTCCCACAGCCAAGGTCTTGCCTTCCAGCTCATTGCGGGTAACAGTCTCTTTGACCAAAGGACCAAACAGGGTAGAACCATCAAAAGAGGCACTGGTGAAAGACACCTTAAAGGACTCTGCAAATCTGCAAAGATGCAGCCAGGCATGACGCTGAATAGAGATGCCTGTGCCGGCTGCTCAAGATGGACCTTCGGTAGTGTTGTTAATCAGCCTCATTGATGAACTGGTCAGGGAAGAAAGTGTGGATAGTTTGGGAGACACCTTACTTAATATTCTCCAGTGGGCAGTACCTCAGAAAGGGAAGTGGTAAGCTCCTTCACCAAGTCCCTTTGTAGCCAGGTGAAAAAAGCCAGGTAGTTAAGCACCCACAAGCCAAAAGTAGCTGAGGTGAAACCCACTTTACATGCCTGTCAATTGCTCGGGACTCACTGTTAGGAGGATGAACATACATGCTCTGTTCCGCCAGCTCTTTCTTAGTGGTGGCAGCTACCATGATTGCATCAACTGGCACACCGTTGGACCTGAACTATTTGTCAGAAGGGAGAATGAGGAACATGTGCATTTAGGAACAGGCTCCACAGTATCCAGCTCCTTCCATGCCCTGCTCTCAATAAGGTCTACAAGTTCGTCAGTGGGGGGGGGGGGCCATGAGGTAGATGGTATCATCCCGAAAGCCTTCAGAAACACGGACTCCTCGGTGGATGGGTGAAGGGAATACCGACCTCCCTTAAACTTAAGGATTTCCAAGACACATCCTCGGGCAGAGATCTGGGGCACCTGTCCCATTCATCTAGGTCAATATCCTCACTGAGTGACTCAGCAGGGGAGTCCAAGTGTCTCTTTACACAATCTCTTCTGAGGAACCTCCTCCAGAGGTGGCTGGGAGAAGGATTCGGAAGAGAGGAGGAACCCAAGTGGGGCAAGCTCTCGCCTGAAGGCTAGTTCGAGAGGGCTGACCTGGAACAGGATTAGTAGGGTCTGTTCAGGGGAGCTGGGATGGTCCCTAGAAGGTTGAGGAGGAAACTCTCTAGAAGGAAAAGTTCCTCTCTATGACCAAGAAAGACGAAGGACTGGACGATGCCCCATCTGCACTCCCAGCAGGAAAGCCAGCCAAGGGAGAAGGACCAGAACAGACCAGCACCTCCTGGCCTCCGGATAGTAACAGCCCCGAGCTGTCAAGGGCCGAAGCACCAACAGGAAGGGACCGGTCCAAGAAAGCAGGTCCAGAACCCTTTCCCAAGGACTCCAAGGTGACTGCTCGGCCCCAGGACTCCACCTGCCCAGGAGGAGGCCGAGCAGTAGTAGTCAGGGACTCAGACAGGGTAGGGGCGGAAAGTTCCCTGGGGTCCCCATCTCCACCCAAGTGACCCAGAGCCTGAAAGTCCGAAACCAACCTGGTCAGATGAGGGGAGGCCAATGAAGGGGTAGGGGATGGCCCCCTGGCAAGATAGGTAGGGGAAGTGAGAAGCCCCAACTCAATTGGAGCCTTGAGAAAGCCCCTCATTATCATGTCCATATCGGAAGGGAGCAAACTCCTGCAGGATCTAGAGGGGATGGAGGACCTGGCCAGGGATGGATGTCGAAATCCCAAGGACCTCCACTCTAAGGAATGACTCCTATGCTTGGAGGCAGAAGGGGACTGCCCCAAGCCAGAACCAGAGTGGGAATATTCAATAATAATAAATAGTGGGATCCATCCCAGATCCGACCTTCTTGGACCCAATGGCAAGCAAGGATCCAAATGCTTGGATCCCACATGACCTGGATCCGAGGAAGCCGGATCTGTGGCTGCCTGGATCTGACTAGATCAGAAGGTTTAGATCCAGAGACCTTGGTCCCAGGATTTGACTCCCACAACCAAGGATTGGAAGGCCTCAGAGCAGAAGCTCCAGATCTGTGGAGAGAGTTGCCAGGCCTAGAACCAGAGGGCATCGGATCCAACTGGGTCGAGACTGGAGTTGGACACGAGGCACTAGGATATGACAGCCACGCCTTTTTTGAGGAGGAACACCAGGGGAGCGAGGGGGCATTCATTCTATGCTCAGAGGATCCAGACTTGGCAAGAGACTGAGCCAAGAGACCCCTTTGAGCCAACCCTTTTAAATGGAGCTTGTTTTGATGCTCAACCAAAACTCTGGGGTCATACCTCTCAACTTCTTAGAGCAAAAAATCTGGACAAAGCCTAAAATGATGGGGGGACAAACAGGAACAGATTTTAAATATTGCTCTTACAAACTTAGAAAGTTGATAGAATAACAGGTTTTGCATTAGCATGAATTTTCTGAAGGATGTGGAGTATTTAAACTCAAATGTTTGTCATTATTTAATGACTTCAGTCCTAAGCTACTTGCCAGAAAGGCACAGATTTTAGGAAGAACACACACCAAAAATATGAGGCAAAAATCTGGACATTTTGCGAAAATTTGTACAGTTGTATGCCTGGGGTTCAATGTGGCACAAATGTCTTCAACTTCCAGGTGGTTGGCGCCCAAACAATAAAGACACTCCTCGTACGAATTGGAGATGGGCATTTTCCGACCACAGGAAGAGCATCGTATGAAGCCAACTGGCTTATCAGACATGGCAGAAACAACCTGCAGCCAAAGGGACACACAAGAGACAGAACCAGGAGAACAAGCATGGGTCACAGCTAGGAAAAAAAAAACAACCAATCAGCATACACCAAGCACTAACTAACTACAAGAAACTATATACCACTAAAACAACCAGTAAGAAATAACGGCCACTACAAAAAAAAAAAAAGGTGCCAAAACACACATTAACAAACCAAAAACAAACTAGAGGTGTGTGACTAAAATTACCACTACTATGAGCTACACTAAACACTAACAAGAAAACACAAATTACAATGAAAAAAATCCTGAAAAAAGAAAGTTAGAAATAAAGCTACTTATCCTCAATGGAGACTCAAGCCAAAGCATCTGCTGTTGAAGCTGAGAGCGGCAAACGAGATCTGAGGGGTTAGATGACACCAAGTGATAATGGGGATGGGAGGAGCTCGAGGCTAGAAGCGGTCTATAAAGTTGCTGGCTCGAATCCAATGTCAGATCAAAGACTCATGAGCGAGGAATAGTGACAGATGAGATCAGATCAAAGGACAATTTGTTAGGATAGTTTCTCTGGAACTTGGGCACAAGGGAAACAAAAATATGTTTCAGGTCCTGTAACTCCTTACCTTTCTCCTGCAAGAACTCAAACAAACCAGCAGCACCAAACAAACATCTGTTGTCCACAGGAGCATCTATCAACTTAGTCTTAATATCATCGGGCAGAGGCTGAAGCTGTAGCCAGGAATATCTCCTCAAAACAGAAGCAGCAGCCCTAGATGAAGCATCTGCTGCATCTTAACTACATTTAATGGAATGGCGAGCTACCTAGGTAACCAGCAATGACTTAGGCAATCAATAGATGAACAAAGATGGCTCTTGGACTGATGGCAAAGGAGTTCTGAGGATGATACGTCCAGACATCACCTTTAAACCTTACACCTTGTACGAACAGCATGCATGTCAAGTATGGCAGGGGATCTCTTACATTAAGGATACTGCAACAGTGAAATGGAAAGACCTCTACAGTTCCTCTACGTAAGAAAGCACCAGTCAGCTGTCCAACACTCTACACAAGCAAATATCATCAAAAACATGACACTTTGGATGCAGAAAGAGAAGGCAGATTGGTGAAAATGGTCTAAATGCCTTCAACTCCATCCGTAACCTCACCAAAACAGATACTACTACCTTCTCCCCACCACCAATCACTCCCATCTTCTCTCTCAAACCTGTACTCATATCTTATATCAAATCACTTATAACCAAACTAAAAACTTGCTCTCCATCAGTTGACAACTTACCTCCTCAATTCCTAAAACTGGCTGCTAATTCTATTGCTTTTCCTATTTCTGTATTAATCAGCAGATCTATCAAGGAAAGCTCTGTGCCTGATATCTGGAAAAATTTTATGGTAACCCATTATATAAAGGCGGTAATGCAACAAACCCCTCTAACTTAAGACCCATTTCTATTTTACCTCCTCTGTCAAAAATTCTTGAAAAATGCATCCACAAACAGCTCCTCAGTCATATTCTCCAAGGAAATCTCCTTACCCCCACACAACATGGCTTTCAGCCAAAGCACAGCACTGCTACTGCTCTGACTTCCTTAATTAACACTATCACAAAATCATGTGATAACAATAAATTACTTTCCTGCCTGTTTCTAGATCTTTCCAAAGCATTTAATATGGTTTCTCAAACTACTACTACCCAAAATTGCTTCTCGTAACCTCTCTAACTATTATATCATGGTTCTCCAGCTCTCTCTAAGATCCCAGACTGTGATCATGGTTCTCCAGCTCTAACAGATCCCAGACTGTGATCATGGTTCTACAGCTCTAACAGATCCCAGACTGTGATCATGGTTCTCCAGCTCTAACAGATCCCAGACTGTGATCATGGTTCTCCAGCTCTAACAGATCCCAGACTGTGATCATGGTTCTCCAGCTATCTCTCTAACAGATCCCAGACTGCGAGATAGCAATCAAGCTTCTCTCCATTTCTTCCGGTACAAACTGGGGTGCCCCAAGGCTCTATCCTTGGTCCCCTACTTTTCAACATCTTTATTAATGACCTCCACTCTTCTTGCCCACTCTCTACCATTTTTAAATATGCTGATGACTCCACAATTATCTTCTTCACTGACAATATCACACACCTTCTTACCCTTACCCAAGAATCCCTCCACTCCGTGGAAAGATGGCTTACTTCCCACCAATTACTACTGAACCCTAAGAAAACTAAACTCCTCTCATTTTTCCCTGCCTCCATTCAGCATCACAAATCTTCCTTATCTGTCTCCTCCCTGCATAATAATCTCATCTGAACCCCACACCAAACTCCTAGGTGTTATAATTGATGATCATCTCACATTCTATCTACACACTCAGTAGTGCATTAAAAAGACCCACCAAAAACTAGGTCTGCTCTACAGACATAATACATACCTTACAAATGCCTCCAGACATTCCCTTTCACAAGCTTTCTACTCCCCACACTGCTCTATGCTGCCCCTATTTTCCCACACCTCCAAATATTCTCACTAAACTAGAACTTACCTATAACAAAATAGTTCTACTTGCCTCCAACCTACCTTACTGCAGCCACCATTGCATCGCCCTAAGACATCTTCAGTGGCTTGAATTTCATCACCAAATCCTAATACCACAGCTTCTCTTGGCTCATTCAGTCTTACATCAGCCTTCTTCCTGCCCCTCTCTCTCCACTCTCATCCAGTCCTATAGTCCCAATCGCTCTCGCCGTAGCTCTCAGCAAAACCGATTGCAAGTCTACATGCCCAATAAAAATACTGATAAATTACTTAACAGCTATTCCATACCAAATCCCTGGAAAAAACTACCCCATAATGTCAGAGGTATCACTAACACCAGCACCTTTAAAATAGCAATTAAAGACTACTTCCACAAATCATGGTCATGTCCCTGCCCTACCTTCCACTACCCAAGGGTGCTGCCCTCTCAACTACTTCCATACTATTCCTTTCACAGGCTCCCTACCTGTTTTTTTTCTTTCTAGCTTTTACTCCATTTACTTTTCTTCATTTTTTTCGACTCTATACGAGCTTCGACCACATAGCTTAGTACTTTTACTTTCTGCTGTTTCTACATTCCTCATTCCCTGACTACACTTTTATTCTTAAATGTACTTAAAACTGATCATACTTTGATATTTAAATTTATGCGCATGCTCATTATCCTAGTTAGCTGCACTTTTATTTTCCCCAGAATGTGTTTCTGTAAAACTGAACTAGTTGTGTACAACTAACCTGGTTATTCATTGGTTTTTTATTTACTTTCTTTTGCAACAACTGTCTGTGTTAATTCATGTATATCTAATGTAACACTGGAGCTTTTCTCCTCGGGTCTCTGCTGAAAAAGGGCTTTTGCCCAGTCAGACCAACCTGGTTAATAAATCTCAAGTAAAATAAATAAATAAATAAATACTACTTCACAGCTGGCAAAAAGTACCCAACACCCAAAGAACTCCAATGACACACGGCAGCTGTGACGCAGCTGGCACTCTGCAGCCCATAATAATAAGAACTCCAATGACACGTGGCAGCTGTGAAGCAGCTGGCACTCTGCAGCCCATAATAATAAGAACTCCAATGACACACGGCAGCTGTGACGCAGCTGGCACTCTGCAGCCCATAATAATAAGAACTCCAATGACACATGGCAGCTGTGACGCAGCTGGCACTCTGCAGCCCTAATAATAAGAACTCCAATGACACACGGCAGCTGTGACGCAGCTGGCACTCTGCAGCCCATAATAATAAGAACTCCAATGACACATGGCAGCTGTGAAGCAGCTGGCACGCTGCAGCCCATAATAATAAGAACTCCAATGACACATGGCAGCTGTGAAGCAGCTGGCACGCTGCAGCCCATAATAATACTCACATTCTCAGGCTCATATTTGCAAATATCAGGAAGGTCACAACAGCCAGCAACCCAAAAGGCACAACACACAGCCTGGAACCTATAACATTTCCTTGCCCAGTTAAGTAATCGGGACTCCCTATGAGGTAAGGCAACTAAATCTGGAGAATATCCAACTTCTCCAAAACGAAGGGCATCCTCTGGGGAAACAGGATTCACTCAGATTTGTGGTTATAGTTCTAGCTCCGCTGTCCTTTCTATAACCCAACTGACAGAGTTCAAATTGTGTGGCTTGGGCACTGGTGAAAGTAGAATGGGGTGACAAGGCCACACCTGCTTTCCTCTCTCTTGGGGGGAGCTGAGAAGCATGTTCTTAGGTGTAATTTATGTATGTATATAAATGTGTTCAGTTTTAGCATTTATTTGTTTCTGAAGACGTCCGTTACAGATGAAAGCGAATAAACGTTTTTACGCTAATGCTACTGTTTCTTTGGACTGGTTCCGATTCTGGATTGTTCCTGAGCTTACTGTAATAGTTTTGGTTGATTTAGGACGATTTTTTGCATTTCTTGGCATTCATTTGAGGCCATGCTTCTGGCACCAGTCATTACTTTGGGTAAGGCCCTCTTGGTGGACGTTCACATCAGTAGGGGAATTTAAGACATCACCCAGCTTGCAGTCATCTGCAAACCTGGTCAGCCACAGACCACTGGTTTTAGCTTGCACCTCAGAAAAGTATATCCCAAACAGTAGAGGCTCCAAGACAGATCCTTGGGGTACACCGCTCGTCATGGGTCTACTACTAGAGGTGGCTTCCCCTATTTTGACTGAGTGGTTTCCATCAGTGAGCCAGTTAGCTACCCATCTGGTAACATATGGGTTGATGCCTAACTTGGAGACTTTATTATGCCCAAGTGGGGGATAGTGTCAAAGGCTTCGGCCAGGTAAAGGCAGGTGGTGTGCACAGTCTTCCTCTCGTCCATGGCTTTGGTGACAGTTTCAAAGAAGACGACCAAGTTTAACAGGCATGATTTCCCTTTGACAAAATCAAACTGTGTGGGGTCAAGCATTTGGAAGCTGCCAATGTCTTTGTTTATAAGGTCCATGACAATGTGTTCTCTGGCCTTGCAGATCAGGCTGGTTAGGCTAATGGGCCTATAACTGCCTGGGTCGGTGGACGCTCCACCTTGTGTAGAAGGATGACAGTGGCTGTCCTCCAGGCAGCTGGGACGAAGCCGATGCTCAGGCTTTGGATGAATAGGGTGCCTAATGGTGCTAGGAGCGTTTGCCTGAGTTCATGTAGAATACAGCCAAGGATGATGTTGGGTCCAATGGAGGCTATACTTTTTGCGTTTGAGAGGGCATTAAAGACCTGCTCCCTAGTGATGATGGGAGGGGGCAAGTGTTGGGGATGTCTTGGTTTACTGATGGGGGGACAGAGGGGGGAAGTTTTCAGTGAACCTGTCTGCCAACAAATTGGCTATTTCTACCACATTTGTGTATGTGGTGTTCTTGACCATCAGCTCAGAGCAGATTTTGGTGTTACCTTTGAGATTACAGATGTATGTGAAGAAGGCCTTGTGATTGTCCTTAGTGGTTGTGACCAATTTGGATTCGAAGTTAGCCTTAGAGGATTTCACCAGTGACCTTATTTGTTTGATCAAAGGAGATACTGCTTCCAACTTGGCACCTGCTCCTTCTTGGTCCTGGACAGCAATTTTTTTCGTTTTATTATAAAGTTTGTTTATTGCTGCTGTCCACCAGACAGATTTACTCCTCCTTGAGAAAGATGATTTGATCCTGTCAAGTATTGCTGAGTCCATGCAGCTAGGCAGGTGCTCATATAGTTTTTTTTGGTGTAGGCTTGGACATTAGTGCTTGTTCCAACTGAAGGGATGTTGGCTGTGAATAGTACAGTTTTGTACCTACCATAAATGTAGATGTTCGAGGATCCACATTGCTGCAGTCCTAACAATTGGGTAGTCCGCTGTCCCAGTCGGCCCGAATACCAAAGTATATGGCTGACGTCGGTCAAGGCGCATTAGTCTGACGTCAGGACGTCAGGGTACTAATGCGCATGACCGACGTCATATCCTCAGTCTTTTCTTGCCCCAGATGTCAGAAGACCCTAAAAAGACAAGGCCAAAACCAAAAACACCAAACACTCCTGCACCAAAAATATGTACAATATATACAAAATTACAAGAGTATAACCTCACCCACACAACCACCCCTAAACACAGAGGGGAAGGAGGATTGGACTGCAGCAATGTGGATCCTCGAACATCTACATTTATGGTAGGTACAAAACTGTACTATGTTCTTCATTCCACATTGCTGCAGTCCTAACAATTGGGTAGAATCCCAAAGCAGAGGTAAGGGAGGCTGGCAAATCATAAAGAAGCAGGAGCTGTCAACATGCCTTGCAAAATAGCTGTGGCAAAACCAGCCCTAGATTTAGAGTAGAGAGGAAGGTGGTAATGCTTAGAGAAAGTATGCACTGAACTCCAAGTAGCTGCCTCCAAAATATCCTTAGTTGCCACCCCTTAGAAATGCTGTTGAAGTGGCAGTAGCCCTAGTGGAATGAGGCCTAATCCCAGCTGGAATCTCCTTGCCATGATGGGAATAACAAAATGCAATGCAAAACCCAATCCACTTAGAAATAGTTTGTTTTGACACAGGCTTGCCCTGAGAACTCAAAGCAAAAGAAACAAACAACTGCTGAGACTGCCTAAAATCCTTAGTCCTGCTTAAATAATAACGCAACTGCCTGTGTACATCTAAAGTGTGCAAAATCTTTCCCCCCTTATTTTGGGGATCTGCATAGAAAGTAGGCAAATGAATAGTTTGGTTTAAAGCCACACTAGAAACCACCTTAGGCATAAAGAAAGGATTAGTACGTAATGATACCCTATCCTTATGGAAAATCAAAAGGCTCAACCGCCATAAGGGCCTGCAATTCAGAAACCCTTCTTGCAGAAGTAATGGCCAACTAAAAAGCAGTCTTCCATGACAAGTATTTCAATTCAGCAGTAGCCGCAGGCTCAAAAGGTTGTAGAGTAAGTTTCTCCAACACAAAATTGAGATCCCAAGCAGGAGTAGGAGCTCTGGGGGTCTTATATTCTTTGCCCTCTAAGAAATTGCTTGAACAAAGGATGAAAACAATGGTGGGTCACAATCATAGTGAGCTGAAATTGCTGCAGCATGAATCTTAATGGAAGAGAAAGACAAACCTTTGTCCAATAACTCAGTAAGATATTGAAGAGCCACACTCAAATTAGGCTCAGAAATCTCCAAATTCTTTGCTGCACTCCAAAATAAAAATCTCTTCCATTTTTCTGAGTACACTTTCCTTGTACTAGGTCTTCTGGCTTCCATAATCACATTTAAAACTTGTTGAGGAAGTTGAGACCTGCTGTGTTTCAAAACAGAATATGCCAGGCTGTTAGATGAAGAGAGAGCTTGACATTGAGCAGGTGAGCGGTACTCTGAGCCAACAGGTGTGGAATGACTGTCAAAGGCCATGGAGGCTTCCTTACCAGACTCCTCAGTAATGGGTACCAGTGTTGCCGAGGCCAATCTGGAGCTATTAAAATCATCCTTGGCTTGTCTTGTCTGACCTTTAGGAGCACCTTTGGGAGAAGAGGCAGAGGTGGAAAGGCATACACATGAAGATTTTTCCAACTGAAAGAAAGAGCATCCACTTTCCAAGCTGTGTGATGAAACCTCTTTGTGCAAAACTTTGGCAGCTGGTGGTTTAGTGGAGAAGCGAACAGATCTATGTCTGGAGTTCCCCATGACACTGTCAATTTCCAAATACATGAAGATCCAGTTTCCACTGATCCATGATTTGTCTGCTTAACACATCTGCTAAGGAGTTCTGTGCTCCCGGCAGAAACCTTGCCTGAAGAGTTAGTTGCAGGCTGAGCGCAGTCTCCCATAAAATCATTGCTTGCCTGCATAACGGGTAAGAATGTGTTCCCCCTTGTTTGTTGATGTACCACATGACAGTTGTGTTGTCTGTTAGAATCAACACCTGCCCTGGAAGAAGTAACTCCTTGAAAGCCATTAATGCAAACTGGACTGCTAACATCTCCTTCATGTTGATATGTAGATGCTGTAGTCTGGCAGGCCACTTTGTCTTGTATCCACTTTCCATTTAGATGAGCTCCCCAAGCAATGTCTGAGGCATCTGTCGTTAGAATCTGACTCGCCTCTGGCCGGGTCACAGAGAGTCCCTTGTTTAGGTGACATTCCTGAGCCCACCACAAAAATTCCTGTTGAATGCAAGGTATTATTTGAATGACAGTGTCCAAATCATGGCAGTGCTGTGTCCATACATTTTTGAGATACCATTGCAGCTTCCTCATATGCAGTTTGGCATTGGGAAGCACCAGAATACAAGATGCCATGAACCCTAAGGCTTGAAGGACTGTCCTTGCAGTCAGCCCGGACTGAAGAGATAGTTGATGGAAGTAAATGGAAAGATTCTTTTGTTTGTCCGGGGTTAAAAAGGCCATCTGGGCTGCTGTATTCAGTCTCACACCCAGAAAGCACATGTCTTGAGAGGGTAATAGACTGGACTTTATTTCGCTCACAGAATACCCTAGACATCTTAGCACAGCTATCACATCTTACAACTGCTGTGAAAGGTCTTCCTTTTCTTGAGCCAGAATCAGGCAGTCGTCCAAGTAAGGATAGATTTGTATTCCTTTTAGCCTGAAGTAAGCTATCACTGGAGCCAGAACCTTTGTGAATACTCTGGGCAGTAGATAAGCCAAAGGGCAATGCAGAGAACTGATAATGGGAATTTCCAGCTCTAAAACGCAGATACTTCCTGCAACTTAGCCTGATAGGCACATGAAGGTAAGCCTCCTTGAGATCTAAAGTTACCATCCAGTGATCTTTGCCCAGCAGAGGTAAAAGCTGTTGTAACGCCAACATTTTGAACGTGGAATGTCCAGATAAGTGTTGAGGATAGATAAATCCAAAATTGGTCTCCACGTGTTCCCCTTCTTTGGTACTAGGAACAGGCGAGAATAAAATCCTAGGCCCTTTCTGGCACAGGAACCGGCTGAATGGCCCCTATTTGGAGTAACAGAGAAATTTGCTTGTGAGCCTCTTTTCTTTGTAGAGGAGGAATGTCTGGCATGCCTTTGAAAGGAGGCAAGGTATGGAAATAAAACCTGTAACCGTGGTGAATGATATCCAAAACCCATCTGTCTTGGGTAACTAAATCCCAATTTTCTTTGAAAAGAGCCAGCCTTCCTCCCAAAGGTGCTGCCAGACGAGAATGTACTGGCAGCTGAAAAGGCAGGTCATTGGGTCTGTTTACGGAAGGACTGACCCCTGCCCTCACCAGAAGTCTGAGCAGGTGAACTCCCTGTTCTAGGCCTAAAAGAACCTTGAGCTCTGCCCCTACCACGTCTAGACCTACCCCTAGACTGGGAATCATAAGCAGGATATGTCCATCCCTTAGTAGGCCAATTTCTACTAAACGGAGGCTGCACCTGCAAAAAATCTTTAACAGTTTGCATAGACTTAGCCTTGTCCTCCATTTTCTTTAAAACTGCTTCCACAGGCGAACCAAACAACACGTCAGACTGTAATGGAGCATCCAAAATCCTTGTCTTAACATGCTCAGCTAAATTCTGATCCCTCAACCAGGCGTGCCTACGAAGAACAGAACCAGTGGCAGCCACCCTCGAGGAGGCCTGCACAGCATCAAAACCACATTGCAAGGAATGTTTACCCACTTGTTCAGACACATGAACTAAATCCTGCAACTCTTTACACTCAATACCTTCCGCCAGAGCATCCACCTTAGACTTCAATTGTGAAAGGAGATAATTTTGATACTTTAACATGTGAAACTGGCAATTCAACGCCCTCATGGCTAAAGTGGAAGAAGTATACACTTTCTTTCCCCATCTATCCAAAGCCCTTGCCTCTTTATCAGGAGGAACAGGATTTTTAACAACAGAAGCCTTAACACCTTTAGGCCCCTGAGAGACAGTTTCCGGGTCTGCCCTAGGACTCTTAAAAAGATACTTATGAGCTTCAGGCACCCTGTAGTACCTATCTGGTTTAACTGGGGCAGGAGGCAAAGAATCAGGGTTCAGGGAAGCCTCTGCAAAAACATCTTCCACCACATTCAGAACAGGAGGTATAGCTAAAGGCCTATGCTGGGGTAAAAACAAGAATTCCCTAAGCCTCTTCCTGGAATCAGAGAAATCTTGACCTTCCCATTTAAAATGCTCCCTCATGGAATGAAGAGTCTCTGAAAATGAAAAATCCTCAGGAGGAGAAGCTGAAGGAGTAGAATCATCCACATCAGAATCAGAATAAGGAGGATACTCCTGCAAGTCTTCAGCAAGACTCAGAAGCCTCCGAGCACTGCTCAAAACTCTCAAACTCAGGTTCCACCCTAGGCCTCTTATCAGGAGGGCATAGAACCTCTAATCATAGTAATCAAATCCTCTGCCATTTTAAGCATATGTTTCTTAGGCAAAGATCCTGAAGAGCTAGGAGAAACCCCACTGAAGTTAAACCTGGCCTGCCTCTCAAAGAAGCCTTGGAAACAGAAGGGAGGCTCTAACCACCTTAGGAAGAGGGAAGAACAGCCACCTGAGAAGCCCCTTCAGCCTGGCCTACCTACTGAGAGGACACATCCTGTAACAGTAAAGTCTCTCCCTGAGACTCCAAAGAAACTCCTGGCAGAACCTCCGGCTCCACTGAGCCTTCTAAAGAACCGACGTCCGGGACTGTCGGTTCTTCCAATCTAGGCTTTGCTGCTTTGTCCTTGCTTTTGACGAAGCGGGCCGGAGCATCCGGGCATTTTATAATTACAACGCCAAAAACTAACCTGGCACAGTCTAACCTTCTCTTAATAGTGCGTTTGTTAAATCTAGCACAAGTCCAACAACGTCGTGCTCAGGCCCCAAACAAGGTATACACAAGGTATGGTAATCCCTATGAGGTATCTGTTTCCCACAAGAAATGCTGTTATTCACTTTTTCTGACATCCGGTTAAATACTGAGGCAAGAAAAACAAAATATTCCAACGGGTACTTAGCCAACTTTGATTCGGTCTGAAACTCCGACTTCAGAAAATTTACGCCAACCTGCACCGCAAAACTGCTTCTGCATCGGACCATGCGGCAAAAACTGAGGATATGGGTCATGCGCATTAGTACCCTGACGTCCTGACGTCAGACTGATGCGCCTTGACCGACGTCAGCCATATACTTTGGTATTCGGGCCGACTGGGACAGCGGACTACCCAATTGTTAGGACTGCAGCAATGTGGAATGAAGAACATCTGCTTACACCTGTTCTCAGGAGGTTGTAGTCAGCTTTGGAAAAGTTTTTTTTGTTTGACTCTGGCAAGGGGGGGGGGATGGTGACTTTGAAACTGATCACATTATGTTCGGATCTTACCAAGGAGGATGACACCGCAGAGGTGCTACAGTGGCTACTCATGTTGCTTAGCACCAGGTACAGGATATTTTCTCCTCTCATGGGGGTGTCGACCAGCTGATCCAATGCATTGGCATTTACAAAATCAAGGAATGTCTGGGCCTTCATGTTCGGGCTAGAACAGGTCTTCCACTCTATGGCTGGGTAGTCAAAGTCGCCCAGGATCAGAGTAGAGGGTTGAATCTTGATGGATTCAAGTAAGTCCAGATAGATGGTGTGGGTGTCCTGAGTCATGGTTGGGGGGTCTGTAGCTAGTTATAATTTGAATAGGTGTTTTGTCAACAGTTAACTGCAGCTGGAGTATCACCTGTGCGTCATAATGTTTGACCAGCCTGGAGGTGTGTATGTCTTTGATAAATATTGAAACTCCACCTCCTTTGGCTTTGTAGCCCTCCATTTGGGGTCTGAAAGCATGGCAGGACGAGTAACCTGGTAAGGCTTGGGTTCTTGCTGCAGTTTTGAACTAGGTTTCAGGGACTGCACAAATGTCAGCATCTTCCAGGGTGAGGAATGCTTACACTGAATGCAGTTTCATGTTAAGGCCCCTACTGTTTATCAGTGTGACCTTTAAATTTTGTTTAGAAGGATTTTTTTCACATTGGTAATTTTGTCCTCATGACTTTGCCTAAAAAAGGCACTATGGGGGAGGCAAGAGCCTTTGCCAGTAACCTGAAGCCCAGAGGAGACAGATGAAAGCCATCTCTGGCAAAGCATCGTGGTCTGTCAATCATGTCCTCCCAAGCTGTCGGGTACTGGATTCCCTTGGAATGACACTAGAACAAAGCCAATTGTTAAAGTCAATCATTTTCTGTTTGTATTGAGGTATCACTCTGGGTGACGGTAGGATGCTGCTTAAGGCTAGGGACATACCTGCCTGGGACACATTCAGTGAGCTCAGTCATGTCTCTCTTCATATAGTCCCAGAGAGGTACGTCTCAAGTCATTCACACCAACACAGACTATGACAGAGTCATAACGTGCATGATATGGCAGATTCTGGCACCCGACAAGCAACTTACTGTGACTTTCTCCTTCTCTACCCTGATGAGGGGCACATTTGTGCGTCTCACACTACAGTCTCCTGATTAGTATGTTGGGTTTTTTGGCTGGGCCTTAGAGGCTGGACACAGGATTGTGTGCTATGTGTGGGGCTTAGTGCGGTAGGTTGTGATGTGCGCATTTGTTTTTGCCTCGGAGAGCTCTCTTGTTTAAGTATGTTTTTGTTGAGAACCTCCACATATGTGGGAGTGTGTTGTACAGGTGTTGGTGGTATTAGAGGTGTGATGTTTGTGGTGTGTGAGCAGACAACCTTCCCAGTGCCAGATGTGCTAGCTTGTGATTGAGATGGCATGGATTCTAGGTTCTTAATGTAACTGCATCTCTCACATACTCTGTTCCTAGGTGGTAACAGTAGAGGGTTGTCTGTGCACATAAGGCAGTTGCTACACTGTCTCAGGATGTCCATACCAACCAGACAAGTAGGAGAAACCATAGGAAATTGTCCATCCATGGTTGTAAGTATCTGTGGAAGAGAGGTGAGGGACAGTAGAGTGTGTACTATCACAAGAGTGTACCTATAGGTGTGAGTAGGGATGGATAAAATCAATACAGTAGCTGCAAGGGAGGGCCTCACTTACACAGGAGTGGTAGTAAGGGGAAAACTGATGTTGAGATACCTCACAAAGGGTTAAGACAAGGCAGTGGCAGTGCACAACACACAAACTCACACAAACATGGGGCTTATGTATCCACAAAAACGAAAGTAAAATATAAACAATGGAATTGACCAATCAACCCTTGTCCCAAAGCTCCTAGCCAAACACCCTATGCCAGACCAAGTCCAACCAGTTCGCTTACTCACTGTGGAAGAGAAGGACATCTATGGTTCTGGTTAAGATTTTACACAACTAATCCATGTCCTTCTATTCTCAGGTTACAGTATTCTCACTGTGGAAGAGAAGGACATCTGTGGTTCTGGTAAGATTTTACACAACTAATCCATGTCCTAGTCCTAGGTTACAGTATTCTCACTGTGGAAGAGAAGGACATCTATGGTTCTGGTAAGATTTTACACAACTAATCCATGTCCTTCTATTCTCAGGTTACAGTATTCTCACTGTGGAAGAGAAGGACATCTGTGGTTCTGGTAAGATTTTACACAACTAATCCATGTCCTTCTATTCTCAGGTTACAGTATTCTCACTGTGGAAGAGAAGGACATCTATGGTTCTGGTAAGATTTTACACAACTAATCCATGTCCTTCTATTCTCAGGTTACAGTATTGTCACTGTGGAAGAGAAGGACATCTGTGGTCATGGTAAGATTTTACACAACTAATCCATGTCCTTCTATTCTCGGGTTACAGTATTCCGACTGTGGAATAGAAGGACATCTGTGGTCATGGTAAGATTTTACACAACTAATCCAGGTCCTCCTATTCTCAGGTTACAGTATTCTCACTGTGGAAGAGAAGGACATAGTACAGTTGTGTACACTTACCATAAATGTAGATGTTCGAGTGTATTCACTGTTGCAGTCATTACATTTGGGTAATCCTGCTGGCAGGTTGCCCTCAGTCGGCCTGAATTTCAAAGTCCTGGGTCCTGCGTCGGCTGCTGTCGCCCCTTCCCTGATGTCAGGTCGTCAAGGGTATAAAAGATGCGGCAGACTCCATTTTCTTTAGTTTTTCTTGCCCCAGATGTCATGTGCCCCTTAAAAGGGTAGCCAAAATTTATATATATATATATATATATATATATATATATATATATATATATGTATATATATATATATGGGTGAATGTGTAAGCGACCTGGTAAGTATGCGATAGTGAGGGATTTAGGAGTAGGTGCAATACTCAGGGATGTAGGGTTAGGGTGTGTGATAGGTGAGAGTGTCGGAGCTTGGGGTTGGGTGTGTAAGTGAGTTAGGGTTAGGTGCAGGTAGGAGAGTGTTGGAGGTGTGTAAGTGAGTTAGGGGTGCAGGTAGGGAGAGTGTGCGGGGAGCTTGGGGTTCGGGTTGTGTAAGTGAGTTAGGGTTAGGGTGCAGGTAGGGAGAGGGTTAGGGCTAGTGTTTACTAGTGTGTCGGTGTTATTGTGTTCGTGTGATTTCAATATGTATATGTATATATTTATATGTATGTATATATATATATATTTATATATATTTATATATATATTTATATATACATGCACCAATATAAACTTTACCTTCATCTACAAGCAAATACACCACATAGGTTGTATAAATCAGAGAAGGAAAGATAGGTTCTATCAGAAGAAAGGGGGATGGTGGGTGGTTAACCAATCTGCAACAGTGAATACACTCGAACATCTACATTTATGTTAAGTGCACACAACTGTACTATGTTCTTCGTGTTTCACTGTTGCAGTCATTACATTTGGATAGAGTCCCAAAGCTATGGTTGGGAGGCTGGAGCTAAACCGCGTTAGGAGCGGCTATGACGCCCTGCAGAACTGCAGTGGCAAAGCCTGCCCTGGATTTAGAGTAGAGTAGCAGATGATGGTGCTTTGTAAAGGTGTGCACTGAACTCCAAGTAGCAGCCTCTAAAATGTCCTTGGTTGGTAGTCCCCTGAGAAAGGCTGCTGAAGTGGCTGCAGCTCTGGTTGAAAGTGGCCTAATGCCCTTAGGCACTGGCTTGCCATGGTGTAAGTAGCAGAAACTAATGCAGTGGCCTATCCACTTTGAAATAGTCTGCTTTGAGATAGCCTTTCCTTGTGATCCTGCAGCATATGCCACTAGTAATTGCTCTGTCTTTCTGAAAACTTTGGTTCTATCTAAGTAGAATCTAAGCTGCCTGTGTACGTCCAAATAATGCAGAATTCTCTCCCCCTTGTTCTATGGATTTGGATAAAAAGTTGGCAGATGAATAGTTTGGTTAAGAGCCACACTGGACACCACCTTAGGCATAAATGTTGGGTTTGTCCTCAGAGAGACCCTGTCTGGATAAAAAATGATAAAAGGTTCCACAGCCATGAGTGCCTGTAGCTCTGAAACTTGTCTTGCAGAAGTTACTGCTAGGAGCAGAGCTGTCTTCCAAGATAAAAACTTTGTATCAGCAGTAGCAGCTGGCTCAAAAGGAGGCAGGATGAGTTTTTTCCAAGACATAGTTGAGGTCCCATGCAGGCATTGGTGATCTCCTTGGAGGCCTTAAATTTTTGGCTCCTCTGAGGTACTGCTTTAATAAGGGATGAGAAAAGATCGGTGGCTCTGCATTGTAATGAGCTGAAATGGCAGAGGCATGAATTTTAATAGATGAAAAAGATAGGCCTTTGTCCAGCATCTAAGTATTGTAAAATCTGAGGAATATTTGGCACAGCTGTATCAGTTCATTGTGCCTGGTTCCAAGCACAGAATCTCTTCCATTTATCAGCATAAGATTTTCTAGTACTAGGCCTTCTGGCCTCCAAAATGACATCCACCACAGCTTTACTGAGAGGTGTGTTTTGTATGACTACAATATCTGCCAGGTTTAAAGTCCTGAATTGGCTGTACAGGATCTGATTATTTTGCTGGGACAGTAGATGAGGTATTTGAGGTAAGGTCCAAGCTGGGCATTGAGACAAGTTCTTTAGGATTGGAAACCAGTACTGGCGGAGGCAATCAGTATCATTTTTGACTTCTCCTGTTTGACCTTTAGGAGTACCTTGGAGAGGAGAGGCAGTGGGGGAAAGGTATATACTGATAGTTTTTTCCAGCTGAAAGATAGGGCATCCACTTTCCATGCTTGTCTGTGATAAGTCCTTGTGCAGAATCTTTTCAGTTGATAGTTGTGGGGGGAGGCAAATAGATCTATGTCCGGGCATCCCCATTTCGTTGTTATCATGCTGAAGACTTGTGGATCCAGCTGCCACTCGTGGGGATCCATGAGGTTTCTGCTTAGTTCATCTGCCAGAGTATTTTTCCTTCCTGGCAGGAATTGTGCCTGCAGATGTACTTGGTCAGTTAATGCTGTGTCCCACAAAGTCATGGCTAGTCTGCAAAGGGGGTAAGAATGTGTGCCCCCCTGCTTGTTTATATACCTGTGGTGTTGTCTGTCTTTATCAGTAGTTGTCCCGGATGAAGTATGTCCTTGAAGGCTGTCAGGGCATTCTGAACAGCTAGCATCTCTTTTTGATTGATATGTATATGCATTTGGGTTGAGGACCATGTGCCCTGAATGCATCTTCCTGCCATGTGGGCCCCCCAGGCATAATCTGATGCATCTGTTGTTAGTGTCTGCCTGGCTGGGAGTAATGTGAATGGCTGTCCCTTGTTTTGGTGACAAGCCTTTGCCCACCATTGAAACTCCTGTTGTAGGCAGGGAATCAGAGTAATCATTGTTTCCAGGCTGTGGCAATGTTGAGTCCAAACACTTTTTAGGTACCATTGAAGTTTCCTCATATGCAGTCTTGCATATGGAATTAGTAGGATGCAGGATGCCATGAAGCCCAAAGCCTGAAGAATTTTTCTTGCAGATAACTGGGTCTTTGCTGCCAACATTTTGAAATAGGTAGTCAGTTGCCTTTGTTTGTCTGGTGTGAGATAAGCCATCTGGGCAGTTGTATTTAAGCTTGCACCCAGGAATATTATCTCTTGAAAGGGTACTAGTTTTGATTTCTTTTCATTGACTGTGTACCCTAGGCATGTTAGAAGTCTTTTCACAAACACCAGAAGAATGTCCTTGTTCTCTGCTTGAATTAGACAGTCGTCCAAGTAAGGATATATTGGTATTCCTCTGTCTGCAGAATGCAATTACTGGTGCCAGGTATTTTGTAAAGACCCTGGGTGCAGTAGATAAGCCAAAGGGCAGTGCAGAGCATTGGTAATGCATTGAGCCAGCCTTGAATCGGAGGTATCTTCTGCATATTTGTCTGATTGGGACATGCAAGTATGCCTCTTTTAGATCTAGAGTCACAAGCCAAGCGTTCTTGCTCAGCATGGACAGAAGCTGCTGCAAAATCAACATTTTGAATTTTGGTATATCCAGGAATGTGTTCAGAATAGATAGGTCCAGTATTGACCTCCAGGCCTTGTCCTTTATGGGTACCAAGAACAGTCGAGTAAAATCCTTGTCCCTGCTCTTGCTCTGGTACTTGTTGAATGGCCCCCATGTCCATGAGGGATGAGACTTGTTTTTGTGCCTCTGCCCATTGATTTTTTGGCAGATCTGGCCAGCCGTTTGCCTTTGGCAAGGTATGGAAATGGAACTTGTACCCTTGTGACATGATATTTAGAACCCACTTGTCCTGGGTTATAATGTGCCAATTTTGAGAAAAAAGTGCTAATTTTCCCCCTAAGGGTGCTGCCAGGAGATAAGTGCTTGGTGCAGGCAGGGGGAAGTCATTGGGACTGTTTCCTGTATGGCTGTGATTTGTCTTCTCCAACATTGGAGGTAGAAGCACCCTATTGCTTTGACCTGTATGAACCTTGCACCTGGGATCTGCTTCTAGGGTGTCTGGATCTGCCCCTTTGAGGTCTGTCTGACACAAGAAAGGACCAATTCGCTGTAGGCCAGTGTCTACTAAACCTAGGTGGCTGTACTTGTAAAAAATCTTTGACAGTTTGCATAGATTTAGCTTTGTCTTCCATTTTCTTTAACACCTCTTCTGCCTTAACACCAAACAAAGTATCATGCTGTAAAGGTGCATCTAATAATTTAACCTCGACATGATCAGGCAGATTTTGTTCCTTTAACCAAGCATACCTCCTAATTACAGAACCCGTAACTGCAGCCTTGCAGGAGGCCTCCAAAGAATCAAAACCACATTGCAAAGTATGCTTTCCAACTTGTTCAGCTGCATGCAATAAGTCCTGCATTTCCTTGTTTTCTGCACATTCAGAGTTTAACGACATTTTCTGTTTAAGCAATGCCATGGCATGTTGCTGATATCTGAGCATATGAAACTGACAGTTTAAGGCCCTTATAGCCAAGGTAACAGATGTGTAAAAATCTATCCAATGCCCTAGAATCTCTGTCAGAGGGGGTAGGGTTTTTTGCAGTGGACGCCTTAACTCCTTTGGGACCCTGTGAAATAGTTTCTGGGTCTGCAGAAGGGTTTTTAAAAAGGAATTTATGAGAGTCAGGAACCCTGTAATATCTGTCGGGCTTAACAGGAGCTGGAGGTAAGGAGTCAGGGGTACGACTAGACTCTGAAAACACATCATCTACAATGTCTAACACATGTAGAATGGCTAGTGGTCTGTGTTGAGGTAGTAAAAGGAAATGCCCGAGCCTCTTTTTAGATTCTGAAAAATCTTGGCTCTCCCAATGGAAATGCTCCCTCATGGTATGCAAGGTTTCCCCAAAAGAATAGTCCTCTGGAGGAGAAGCTGAAGGTATAGATTCTTCAGCATCAGAATCCTCATGGGGGGGGGGGGGGGGGAGAGAATATTCCTGATAAGAAGAGGAATCAGAAGAAACAGAAACCTGATCTGAAGATTCATAGTCAGTCTCTTGCCTAGGCCTCTTATCAGGAGGGGGATGGGAACACCTGATCAAGATAATTAAGTCTTCAGCCGTTTTGAGCATCTGTTTTTTTGGGCATAGAGGCCTGTCCACATGGCTCTTGAGTATGTTTCTTTGCTTTAGAAGGTGCTTTAGCCTTTGAAGCTGAGGCTGGTTTAATATAAAGATGTTTAGATATGAATACACCCTCAGAAGCTGATGCCTGCTCAGCGGCTCCAGACTCATCTGAAGGAATAGTATCCGAGGCTCCAATACCTTGAGTTTCCAGCAGCATGGCCGACTCCACATGGGAGTCGGTAGCGGCCTGCGATTCTAAAGTAGTGGGCGTCAGGGGCTGCGAAAGCGCCTCACTGAGAACCGGCGAACCGGCAAATGGCTTAGGAGAAGCTTTGTCGTCAGTTTTGGGCCTCGGTTGTCTCTCTCTCTCCTTTTCTTTGCATTTTTTGTGAACTCTGGTAGTCGGATGGCTATCCGACGACATTTCTGGATAATTAAACTGGCGTCCAAAATAGTTTAAAGCAAAATCATACCAACGCTTAATAGTGCGTTGGTTAAATTTAGCACAAAACCGACAACCAGAAACATTGTGATCAGGGCCTAGGCAAGGAATACAGTAATAATGAAAGTCCTTATGAGGTATTTGCTTTCCACAAGAAATACAATTATTTACTTTTTCTGACATCTGTCTGAAGCAAGAAAAAAGCTTCCCCAACGGGGTACTTAGCTTTATTGAAGACTTCGGATCTGAAACTCTAACACAAAAATCTCAGGTGTCAGCTGACTGGCACTTGCGAACTGCTTCTGCTCCGGGCACCACGCAGCAAGAAAGACTAAAGAAAATGGCGTCAGCCGCATCTTTTATACCCCTGACGACATGACATCAGGGAAGGGGCGACAGCAGCCGACGCAGGACTCAGGACTTTGGAATTCAGGCCGACTGAGGGCAACCTGCCAGCAGGATTACCCAAATATAATGACTGCAACAGTGAAACACGAAGAACATCTATGGTTCTGGTAAGATTTTATACAACTAATCTAGGTCCTTTTATTCTCAGGTTACAGTATTCTCACTGTGGAAGGGAAGGACATCTTTGGTTATGGTAAGATTTTACACAACTTTCTTATGTCCTTCTATTCCAATGTTGCAGTATTCACTAGTAGGTGAGTACAAAAGCTCACAGATGGCTGGGTGGTGGTCTGGATGAGGATTCCAAGAATCCATGCAGGACAGCCCGGGCAAATCCCACTCTGGACCTGGAGATGTGGTCCAGCTTGCAGTGTCTGGTGAAGGTGTGCACAGATGACCAGGTAGCAGCTTCCAGAATGGGGTTAGTATCTAGACCTTTAAAGAAGGCTCCAGAGGAAGCCATGGCCCTTGTGGAATGGGCTCTGAGATGTTGCCCGTTAGTGATCTTTCCATGGTGTGAGTAACAAAGGGAGATGGCCCTTGCAATCCAAGAAGAAAAGGTTTGTTTTCCCACAGCTTTCCCCAGAGCCCTGGGGTGGAAGGAAACAAACAACTGGTCTGATTTGTGTATAAGCTTGGTCTTATGCAAGTAGAAATGAAGTTGCCTGTGTACATCCAGGGAGTGAAGGGCTCTCTCACTGTCTCCCTCAGGATTTGGAAAGAAGGAGGGCAAGTGAATAGCCTGATTTAGGGAGGTCGTTAACCACCTTGGGGGTGAAGGAGGGATTAATCCTGAGGGTGGCACCCTGTCCATATGGAAAACTAGGAAGGGTGGAGTAGCCATGAGGGCTTGGAACTCTGAGACCCTCCTGGCTGAAGTCAAAGCTACTAGCAGTACTGTTTTCCACGTGCAAAATTTCAAGTCAGCCTCGCCAGCTGGTTCAAAGGGTGGCAGAGTGAGTTTTTCCAGCACATAATTAAAATCCCAGGGAGGAGGAGTCAGTTTTCTAGGGAGTCTTAGGTGTAAAACACCCTTTAGGAATAGCTTGGCTGGAAGTCTGGAAGCTATTGGAGGTTCCATAGGCAGGCAGGCAGAAATGGCAGACAGGTGTGCTTTTAAGGAGGTGTAAGGCAAGCCAGTCTTCAGGAGTTCACATAGCAAACCCTGTAACAGTTAAGAATTATTCCACAGCAAACTACATCCTACTAATCGACAGCTTGTCAAAATTCAATGCCCCTCCCAATCCCAAGTTTACAGCAAACTCTGGGGAATTGTTCACAGAGACCCTGTACAACCCCATAAATGGCTGTATAGAAGTTGCTATTCCTACTAGAAGTACGCCCATAACAAACTCTAAAAATAAACTACACTAATGGAATCCTAACCCTAAATAGGGCATACAACAAAAGGAAAAAAAGTCATAGCTAAAATCAGGAACAGCAACTCCCATAATGATAGAGCTCTCTAATAAAACTAAACAGGAAACTTGGAGGGCAAATTAAGTCCAACAAGGCCAATTACGGGGTCAAGACAGCTTCACATGCTAAAGACAAACACAAGGCCTTCTACAGCTATGTCTAAAACCTCAAAAGCAGCACACACTAGTGTGCCGAACTGGTGGTCAATGGTGCCACCTTCACTGATAAGAGTGACACAGCAAATTTGTTGGCTATCAAATTCAGTTCAAACTTCATACCCCACTCTCTTCTTGCCTCACCCATGAAATACCTACTAGCATAACATCACCACTACCTATTAACAGGGACCAGGTTCTGGAGGTGTTCGCCAAGGCCAAAACACAGCCTCAGTGGGCCCTGACAATATCTCAAAATGCTTCCTAAATAGCTTGAAACATGACCAATCAGGACCACTTGAGACACTTTTCAAATATAGCCTCAAACCAAGCTTTGCACCATAAGAATGGAGGACTACAGACTCAGTCTGACTAGCCTGATATGGATCAGAGATGCAGGCAACCTTCAGACACTGGACCCAACCTAGTTTGGCTTTGTCAGAGGAAGGTCATGCCTACTAAAACTGGTGGACTTCTTTCAGAAGGTCACCAGTCCAATGGATGAGAGGAAAACACTGCATACCACTTACTTGGACCTGGCTAAGGCATTCAATATAATGCTCCATTTGGGTATAGTTGACGAAATCACTGAACTGGTTCATAAACCCATATAACTTGCTGGACTGCCAGCTGTCTCACAGACAGTACCCATGAAGTCAGAATATGTGAGACCACCTTCACTAAGAGACAGGTCACCAGTGGGATACCTCAGGGCAATATGCTGGGATAGTGATTTGGCATCACATTCTTGGAGATAAAGGTTAATATCAAGGATATTTGGTTGCCAAGTTTACAGATGATTGCAGATTGAAAGCTATCACAGAGATTGAAAGCTATCACAGATTTCCACCATGAAACAAACATGTTACAAGAGGGTCCAACACAGACAATGACGGGTGCCAAAGTCAGATCTGTATTACGTGAGCTAATGGTCAAATATTCAAAAACGTATTAGTCGACCCATAATAATCAAACCGCCACAATGTCGAACAGAAAATAAAAAAAGTAAAACGCACCCAAACAAACCATTTAAATTTTCTACCCTCACACCCCCGCTACTTAAATATACCAACTCTGAGATCGCACTACAGTGCATACAATGGAAAAAAAGAAGTTATGTACTCACCATAACGTTCCATATGAGTTGTTCATCTCTCCTTCATTCTTACAGATGGGTTCGGAGCTGACCCTCGGCTCTGAGTCGGCCTACTACAAAGCTCGAGGTTTACAGACAGCTCGAGGCCAAGTCTCTATCCCATGATGCACCTACAGTTACCTCGGATCTTGTTTATTGCGTATAATAATACCACGTGCCATTCTTATCACACTTACGAGAAAACCCATAGAAAGACTGAGCGACCAGGGCAACACTAGCATCTCTGTCCTCGCAAACCCTGGGGGTAGGAGGGTGGGACGTAAGAATGAAGGAGAGATGAACTCGCATGGAACGTTATGGTGAGTACATAACTTCTTTATGTGAAGCTGCTCTATCTCGACGTTCATTCCTACAGATGGGTAGCATCCCAAGCACCATATTTCATGGGTGGCTCACAGGAGCATGTTTTTCAGGACAGTACCCCAAAGGAGATCCTGTCAGCTTTGCAATGAGTGATAAAGGTATGAGGTCTTGACCAAGTGGCTGCTGCACAAATGTTGTCTATAGGAAGCCTAGCAAAAGCTGTGGACACTGCTGTGGTAGAATGAGCCTTATTTTTTTGTTGTAAATGTAGATCAGCAGCGAAATAAGCAAATGTGATACAATCAGATAACCATTTAGACAGCGTTGTTTCTGCCACTGGCATACCTTTTCTGGAATCTGATAAGGAAACAAAATGCTGTTCTGATTTTCTGAACTCTTTTGTTCTATCCAAGTAAAATCTGAGCGGTCTATGAACATCAAGTTGTTGGTGTGTTTGGGAAAGAACACTGGCAAATCTATAATCTGGTTAAGGTTAGTTTCAGTACAGACTTTGGGTAAAAATGAAGGATTTGTATGGAGGGACACACTGTCAGCATGGAAAATCAAGTATGGAGGCTTTATGGACAAGCCCTGAAGCTCTGACACTCTACGTGCAGAAGTGATGACTACTAAAAAGATAGTCTTTCATGACAAATATTTCAAATCACATGAGGAAGCTGGTTCGAAAGGTGACAGTGTAATGCGTGAAAGCATAACATTTAGATTCCATGGAATATAAGGGGATTTCACAGGTGGTCTAACATGAAAGGTCCCTTTGAGAAAGGCTTTGGATAGTTTGTGTGACATTATGTTTAATCCTGCAAATCCAAGGTGAAAAACAGAGATAGCAGCAAGCTGAACCTGAACTGTTGCTGCTGCAGCTCGTTTACTAAAAAGCACAGTCAAAAACTCTAATATGGAAGAAATAGGGGCTTGATAGGGATCAATGTCATTTTGAGAAGCCCACATAGAAAAATCTTTTCCATTTGCTAAGGTATAGCTTCCTAGTAGAGGACTTATGAGAGGTTAGCAATATATGCTGTGTTTCATATGAAAGCTTATGGAACCTAGCTTTGTTGGGAATTGGAGCAGCCAAGCTGTCAATTTCAGGGACTGAAGAGAGGGATGAAGAGCCCCCGACAAATGCATCACAAGATATGGAACTGGGTCCAGAATCCAAGGCTCTTCCAACAGATGAAGTCGAAGGAAGGGGAACCAAATCTGACAAGGCCAATGAGGGGCTATTAGAATGATGGACCTTCCCAGGGCTTTTGTTTTCAGCAATACTTTGAGCATCAAGGGAATTGGTGGGAATGCATAGAGGAGACTCGGAGGCCAATCGTGTACAAGTGCGTCCCTTGGGGCTTCTCTCGGAGGGGGAATCAGAGCAAAGCACCTTCTGCATTTTGTGTTCATGTGGCTGGTGAAAAGGTCGTAGCAAGGCTGGCCCCACCTGTGGAACATTCTCTCTGCTATCTCTTTCTTGAGGGACCACTCATGAGGCAAGAAAATTGCCCAGCTCAGCTTGTCTGCTATCATGTTGGATTTCCCCAGAATGTGCATTGCTAACAGAAAGTGCTGGGTGGATGTAGCCACTGCCATACTCTTAGGGCCTCGCGACAAAGGGGATAGGACCTGGTTCCTCCTTGTTTGTTCAAGTACCAGACCACCGACATGTTGTCCATATCAATCGCAATTGGTCCCAGAGGAAGAGAGTCCTGGAAGTACTGCAACGCTAAAAGTACCGCTCTCATCTCCAGGACATTGATATGCAGATGTGTCTCCTGTTTGGTCCATGTGCCTTGGGCTGCTCTTCCCTGAAAATGCCCCCCCACCCTATCAGGGAAGCGTCCGTGGTCACTGCGGCCGCTGGTGAGGTAAGATAAAGGGACGACCTATCGTTACATGTAGGGAGGTCAACACCACTGAAGATCCTTCTTGCAAATGTTTGTGATCATTATGAGATGAGACACTGGAAGCTCTTTGTAAGACCATTGACTGAATAACAGCCATTGCTGAATCCGCATGTGCATGCAGCTGCCATCATGCCCAACAATCTTAGTACTTCTGATGCTGGAGCCTTGTCTTAGGATAAGATGTTGTGGAGCTGCTGATGGAGTAGTAAGACTCTTTCTGCTGGAAGGCTCAATGTGTTGGTGGTGTCCAACTCTGCTCCAATAAAAACGATATGTTGCGATGACAAGGCAGATTTTTCTGAATTTACTGTAATGCCCAGATGACTGCAGAGAGTAAGAGTGGTGTCCCTGGATTGTATTAGCTGATGCCTGGTGGTGGTGGTGAGGAGCCAATCGTCTAAGTATGGAAACACCTGGAATCCTAAATGTCTCAGGTGAGCTGTGACCACTGCCATACATTTAGTGAACACTCTGGGAGCTGTACTGAGACCAAAGGGCAGGACTCGAAACTGGTAATGACTGGCTCCCAGCCGGAAGCACAGATGATCTCTGGATGGACTGGCCATTTGTATGTGGTAGTACGCATCCTGGAGATCTATCAAGCACATCTAATTGTCTTTCCCTAAGAAGGGAAGTATCGACTGAAGCATGACCATCCGGAACTTCTCTTTCTTGACAGATCTGTTTAGTCTGAAGTCCAAAATAGATCTCTAGTCCCTGTCTTTTTTGGAACTAAAAAGAATCTTGAGTAAGTTCCGGATCCTGTCTGGTCTGCTGGGGCTGGTTGGATGACTCTTTCTTAGCAACGTTTGGACCTCTACTGTTGCTCGTTCCCTGTAACTGGGTGGAACGTCCGGGATTTTTGTTGTCAATGGAGGCTGACTGGCGAAAGGAATGAAATAACCTCTGGAAACTACACCTTGTACCCAGTTGTCATTTGACATTTTCAGCCAGGTGTCTGGATACATAGATAAGCGACCCCCGACTGCCTTCAGAGCAGAACAGTCGGGCCTCCTTTCAGGAGTGCTGGTAGCGCTTTCCAAAGAACTGGTCTCTGTCACCGTGGTTTTGCAGACCCCCTCTGCTGCAAGGGCAGTGTCCTCCATTACTGTCCCCTCCTTTGCCCCTGGAAGGGGCTTTACCACGTGTGTCCAAAAAGGCTCCTTGGGCTTTTCGGAACCACATCATTCCTCCCCTTTGACCCTTGGGGTAGGGCCTAATAGGGGTGGAAAAACAGACTGACGGCAGACAGAGCCTTTCCTTCCTGCTTACACCTGGTCAAAGATTCCTTAACTTTGGGCCCAAAAAGGGACGAGCCATCAAAAGGGGTGTTGAGAAAGGATGACAAAGGGCTCCACGAAGGAAGACAAGCGCATCCAGGAATGTCTTCTAAGAGCGATTCCTGTACCCGCTGCCCTACTCATTCCATCAGCTGCACATGAAATGAGAAGGATCAATGAGTTCACTATGGAATGGAGGGCAGCAAGCTGGAAGGAGACTTTGTCTGCAGCTCCTGCAGCTACTGTACCCTGAAGAGCATCTCTGAACACTTTGCAGTCTTGTAAAATGAGTGAGATAGTTCAGTGAATCTGAGAAGCAGTGGCACAATCTGTCAAAGGTAACGAATGTATTCATGTAGTATGCAGGCTTCACACCTATGTACTGACTGAGGTTACATGTACACATATTTATTTGCCACGCAGATACCTGATGTGTGCAATGCACATACTGTTTTAATCATGATATGTCATACCATAGTAAAAGCAAAACCCACACTGCACTGACCAACTGAACTGAACTGTATGTGCGCTTCCCGTATCAATCCATGATCCTAGAATCTATATTAGGAGGATGGGTAGAAGAAGTTTCCGACATCTCCTTTTTGGTGGCCACCGCCATGGCATCAACTGGCACTCCCTTGGTAAGGAAAGACTTTTCCAGAGGGGCAGAAATAAATTTATTAGGCATCCTAGGGACAGGCTCCAAGGTTTCCGGAGACTCCCACACCCTTTGTGAGACCAGCTCCATGAGCTCATTGAAGGGTGGAGACACCCAAGAGGGAGGGTTTAGACCCAAAAGCCTTCAGGAGAACAGACTCATCTTCAGTAGGGTTGGTGGACTGGCAGTCACCCCTCTGCCTAAGGATTTCTAATATCTCAGCAAATGAGATATCCTCAGAGGGGGACCGTGGGGACCCTTCTGATTCATCCAAGTCAGTATTAGATGTGAGAGACTCCTGTGGGGAGTCTAAGTACTTCCTCTTACAGATTCTCTTCCTGGGAACCTCATCAGTGGGAATTTCTGGTGAGGTCTCAGAAGAGCAGGGGCCACCCAATGGGGATTCGTGAGGCTCCGGGTCTCTACGCTTAGAAAGGATCTGTGAAGCAGAAGTGGGCACAGGCACTTTTGGGGAGGATGGAGTCGGACCTGACGTCGTAAATGTCTTTGGAGACAACTCTCCTCATGGCTTCAAAGGCACCCCTACTCTGATGAGAAGGGACTGCTGGATCTGAAGAAACCACCGATCCCCTCGGCACTGGTACAGACTCATCTGAGCCGAGGCACCAAGAGGGAAAGTCGGAATGGACAGTAAGGTCCGACTATCCTCCCCGGACCAAACAGGAGAGTGTCGGCTGCTAGACTCCTCGATCGGCACCGAGAAAGTCTGAGTAAATGGAACCGATGGTACTGGAACAGGTGCCGGCTCCGAAGGCTCAACAATCATCAGGTGAGACTTCTATGTCTCCAAAGGACAGCTAGGGCTCGGAGGAGGAAAAGAAGTCAATGGCATTACACTTTTAGGCTCTGAAACCACCTGGGTGGGAGCAGACAAAATTTTGGGGAATGCCGGCGTCTGTAGCAACTATCCAAATCGGACAGATTGATAGAGGACCAAAATGAATGGATGGATGGAGGTACTGACTGTAGAATAGGTGATTTTGGAACTTCGGACATCGATTCCAGGACTGGGGACTGGCTCCGAAAAGACAAGACACTCGGCTCCGAGGGCTGTGGAGCCGACGTCGACTCTTTTCTAGATTTTTTAACGTCCGAAGTCTTGGAAGACTTACTAGAAGTACCGTGGTCACTCAAAGCTTCCTGAAATGACTGTTTAAGATGTCCTCTATAAGTTTTCTTTTTTGTTCCTGTAGAACTCCAGAAGAAAAAGAATGACAAATGGAGCAGCTTTCCTGTAAGTGCAAGGCTTTGAGGCAATACACACAATTAATGCGGCGGAAACAGACATCTTCTGTCCACATTTTGAACACTTTTTACATCCTGACTTAAGATGCTTATCCTTATACTGGTCATCCATAATCAAGTATACAACAAAAAATTACTGTATTTTAAAGAGACTAGAAGCTACTTTAAAGAGACTAGCCACACCCGAAAAACTAGCAAAGTTAAACTGGTAAGCTAAATTATCTAAATAAGCCATAAATAACAAATGGGCTGAATAACAATGTACTAACTACTCACCAAGTAATTATTTAACTACAAGCTATATAATGCTTTAAAGGCACACCAAAGGGAAGGGTAAAATTAAAGGCCTATAGAAAAAATGAGGCCAAAAAGAGAAGAAATATCTCTACTAACAACTATAAGGCTAACACCATAAAACATGATCAAATACTAACTTTAAATATTTTTTTAGAAAGAGTTTTAGAAATATTTGAAATATCAGAAAAGAATTATACTGGCCCGAGCTGTCTGATCTATTGCAGCGGCAAACTAGATCTGAGATAACTCTAGGTGCATCATGGGACAGGGATTTGGCCTCGAGCTGTCTGTAAACCTCAAGCTTTGTAGTAGGCCGACTCGAAGCCGAGGATCAGCTCTGAACCAATCTGTAAGAATGAATGGCGAGATAGAACAACTTTACATCTTCCATTTCCGCACTGTATGGAGATCTCCACTGAACCGTTTTACATTGTGGCGGTTCGATTATTACGGGTCAACTATTACTGTTCGAATATTTGACCATTCGCTCGCGTAATATAGACCCCCCCAAAGTCATGGATTAAAACTCAATTTCAAGAAATGCATTATGCTGTCTTTTAGAAAAACTATCACCCAAGCTAAGTACTCCATTGGTAAGACACCCCTAAGAGTTGACCGCTAGCCAGGGATCTGGGAACATACGTAGACAGTAATCTGACCTATACAAAAGCCAGAAGAAGCAGCTGAATTGAACCCACTCAAAGTATTGCAGGCTGCAAATCATCACACAGTTGTAGAATGCAGAATCCACTTTATTAACTTCAGACAAAAAATCCAAGGATGAGCACTTTCGTCCAGAAAGATCTAGACTTCAGACGACAATTTACCCCACATAGTTACTTCCTTCTTATACAGTCCAAACAGGAAGTTCCACCCAGTTATAAACTAATCAATTATGTCATTAAAAGCACAATATTTAGAGTCACTGAATTTAAAAAGCAGACATATATATATATATATATATATATATATATATATATATATATATAGTCCTTATACTCCAAAACATGTTTGCTAAGAGAATTTGTTTCTTTTTATTTGTGTCATATAAGTGTTCAGATATATATTTAATCATCAGTCAAGTCATGTAAAAGCAATAACAGGTAGTATATGGCACAGTAAATCACTTTTCTCCTAATTACAGTTGTATTTCTTGATTGATTCTGATTTCAATATTATTAATGTCAAAATATTGTTTCTTTAATGTAAATTGCCATAGTTACATCTGCTGCATTTGTTTATACAACCTGACCTTGTGGTTTGGGTAAGAGTTACTACTCTCAAATATGTTTTCATATTCTTGCCTTTCCTATATACCATAATTCCTATATGCCTATTAGTGGTCTGATGTTCTATGTCTTGAAATAGACCAGTTTTTGTTACATGTTTCTACTATGTAACTATCTTGGAGTGAATACAGTGATGTTAAGTCTTATAATCATTCTTTACTGCAACATTGTCAGTTTCTTGATCACTGGTGGTGGCCCACTTACAGTCATACCGGCAAGAAAGTAAAACCCATCGCTGTTGTTAACCAATAAGAATCATATCATCACAATCTAACTACAAGCATAGCCTTCTTTTTCAGACATATTTTTCAAGTTATCTATAATCAAAGAATGCAAATATTGTAGTTAGACAATGGGAGAAGAAATTATTTTTTTTCTTCATATTTTTTTGAGCACATCAAATTTTTAGGATTTTGGATGATATGTTATGTTTGTTGTGTGGATGGACCTGTTAATCTGATTTTGGATTTTTTATATTATATTGGAACCACCACATCTTTTCTAGGCTTCCTATACCCCGAGACCTTGACAAAATTCCTTTTTTAGATGTGTCTTTCTGAAAAGGATTACAAAAAATAAGAGGTTTGGTTCAAAAATCTTTAGGAAAAGCATGTATCCAAACTCACTACTGCAGTTTTCTAGTAACACCCAGTCACACAAAAGAAGCAAACAGTATGCAGTCCAGTCGTGCGTGCAGCCGTATCTGTATCTGGTATCAATGAATGTTTACATGAATGTGACAACTTGAAAAATATGTTTCAAAAAAGAGGCCATCCTTGTCAGTTGGTTAGTGATATAATGATTGAGGTGGTTAACAAGAGAGAGCGTGGGTTTTATGTACTTTTACTTTCTTGTAGTATGACTGACAGTGGGCATTTCACCAGTAACCAAGAAACTGACAATGTTGCAAGTAAGAATGATTATAAGACTTCTTTCATCACTGTATTCACTCAAGACAGTTACATAGTAAGAAACATCTTAACAAAAAAATGGTCTATTTTGAGACATGACAAGAACATCAGACCACTAATAGGACCGCAACCTATTACGGTGTATAGGAAAGGCAAGAATATGAAAAACATATTTGAGAGTAGTAACTCTTACCCAAACCACAGGTCAGGTTGTATGAACAAATGTGGCAGATGTAACTATTGCAGTTACATTAAAGAAGGCAATATTTTTGACATTAATAATATTGAAATCAGAATCAATCAGAAATACAACTGTAATTCGGAGAAAGTGATTTACTGTGCCATGTGTACCACCTGTTCTTGCTTTTACATAGGCAAGACTGACAGAAAGTTAAAAAATCGCATATACGAACACCTACATGACATAAGGAATAAAAAAGAAACAAATTCTCTTAGCAAACATGTTTTGGAGTATAAGGACCATAAGTTCCAATTTTTTATTATAGACAATATCAGTACCAACATGAGGGGTGGTGCATGGTCACTATTACTTGAGAAAAGAGAATTATACTGGCAATTACGTTTGAATGCTGGGAACTGGCCAGGCCTGAATGAGCATATTTCAATTAGCCCAATTTTAAAACTAAAGGCACTAGAAAGATAAAGTGTGTGTGTGTGTGTGTGTGTGTGTGTGTGTATGTATATATATATATATATATATATATATATATATATATATATATATATATATATATATATTTATATATATATATTTCTCCATTATGCATTTTAATATCACATGTTCAGTATTTATGTTGTGTATTTATTTCTCAACATTTTCTACTATATCTAGTTTTTAGTATTTAATCACACATTTACTGTTTTAACACATTCAACATATTTAAATATTTATTGCAAATTGTCATTTTTATGAAGCAGTGTTTATATATAGTGTGTTTTTAGGGTGGTGTGTTCCATGAACTTTTTCAGTTTGTATAGTTTGTCTGCTTTTTAAATTCAGTGACTGTAAATATTGTGCTTTTAATGACATAATTGATTAGTTTAGAACTGGGTGGAACTTCCTGTTTGGACTGTATAAGAAGGAAGTAACTATGTGGGGTAAAATGTCATCTGAAGTCTAGTTATTTCTGGACGAAAGCGCTCATCCTTGGATTTTTTGTCTGAAGTTATGGATTCTGCATTCTACAACTGTGTGGTGATTTGCAGCCTGCAATACTTTGAGTGGGTTCAATTCAGCTACTTCTGGCTTTTGTGTTTATCTGCTTCAGTTTGTGCTTTGTGACTTTTTTGAGTAATCTGACCTATGACCAACGTGTGGTCAAGGCAGTAAGAAAATCATCCAATGTCTCCCAACTTTTAAGTAAGGGCATGGCATGATGCTCCTTTTGGCATGTACCTGCCCAGACATATGCAAAAGATGGAATGTCCACAAAGGTTCCTTAACAGGAGAATCTGAGGTATAAACACTTGTACAGTTCACTTTAAAGATCTATCTCTATACTCAAGTCTCCTACAGGTTACTGAGAGATGATCTATGCTTGGCATACAAGAATCCTCGAGACCTTTTGTACAAATGCACAGCATCAAAACCACTAGATCCAAGCATGTAAATTTTGCTTGAGACATAAGTAAGGCAAGCTGGTAAGACAGGTGACAGAGGATCCTCATGCTCTGCAATGGGATGTGTCTCTCAGAGGGTCCTCATGCTCTGCAATGGGATGTGTCTCTCAAAGGATCCTCATGCTCTGCAATGGGATGCGTCTCTCAGAGGGTCCTCATGCTCTGCAATGGGATGTGTCTCTCAGAGGGTCCTCATGCTCTGCAATGGGATGTGTGTCTCAGAGGGTCCCCATGCTCTGCACCAGGATGTGTCTCTCATAGGATCCTCATACTCTGCACCAGGATGCATCTCTCAAAGGATCCTCATGCTCTGCAATGGGATGCGTGTCTCAGAGGGTCCTCATGCTCTGCACCAGGATGCGTGTCTCAGAGGGTCCACATACTCTGCAATGGGATGCGTGTCTCAGAGGGTCCACATACTCTGCACCAGGATGCGTGTCTCAGAGGGTCCACATGCTCTGCACCAGGATGCGTCTCTCAGAGGGTCCTCATGCTCTGCACCAGGATGCGTCTCTCAGAGGGTTCTCAAGCTCTGCAATAGGCTCCTTATCCATGGGAAGCAGAGTCCGAGCCTATTCAGAGTAACCTTGACCAATGGTTGGGAAAGCAGAAATTCACCCCGGGTCCACCTTCAGTGTTTCTGACAGAAAGAGGCACACAGTAATGTAGAAACTAACATAACCCCCACCACATTATCTCCAGAAACTTCCCAACTAACATACTCCCTCCTAATAAATGCCCATGACACATAAGAGTGCAACTGTGCTGGGTTTCACAGCTAAACTTATAAAGACCTTGGGGGTCATTAGCCTAATATATGCCTAGGAACCTATGAACTGTATAAATTACATGCAAACACTTCCATACAATACAAACATTAACAGGTGAAAGTGCAATGCCTGTGTAGTGGAAGAAAAGTCAAAACACGTTTTCTTAAAATGTAAAACTGTTTTGAGGGACAATGAGTAAATAAAATACTCTGGTATGAAATAAATATGAGTAAATAAAATACTCTGGTATGAAACAAATTTCTTTCGGCTTTTCCTGGCTAGGGGTCGCCACAGCGGAACTCTGGTCCGCTAATGATTGGCAGTAGATTTTCACGGTGCCAAGTTGCCAGCTCGACGCCCAACCTTCAACGAAGGCACACCCATTCACTCATGTCTTTCAGACCGCCACTCGACCCGCGGAGAGGACATGCAGACTCCACACAGAAGGCACTCCCCGCACATTAGCTGAGAATCGAACGGGAGAACCTCTTGCTGTGAGGCAACAATGCTACCGCTGCATCACCGTGGAATTCCACTTTACAGGCCAATAAAAATGTGAAAATGGTAGTTGGCAACTGTCCTGTATTTATCAACAGTAATGTTTCCAACGTAAAAGCACTTTTGGAAGCTCAGAAGGATGGTCCAAGACATTATCATGGATCAACAGGCAGCACAGTAGTCTTTGGTCCTGGAAGATCAGAAGGCTGTTGTTTCTATTCCCAGCCTAGACACCTGGCTTACTTTTCCACTGTGAACATGTAAACTCAGCATAAAGTGGGTGCTGACCTCCCAAGTGTACTGGCCTTCATATGACATGTAAAACTAAGGTCCCATCAGCTTGAATTGGTAGCGGGCTCAGGAATACATAAGACACACCAAGGCCCTTACCAAATAGAGCAGGGTTTTTTTTTTTTTACACATATACATCATCCAATTTTTCTATATACACCTTTTCACTTTGCAGAACACAAAACACAACTTTTAAGTATATAACAATTAATGAGTTCAGATTATATATTGTAAAGGTCATCTTCCCACACCATGCACAACAATCATTTCTTTATTCACAACCCCACATTTTATTATAGCCCAATTCAAATCCACTATTCCAAATTATCCATGTAGAACTTATCAATATCCTTTTCATTACAACTTTAATGGCATTCGGTCATGAACTTCAGAGTATATCACATCCAACCCTAGGTTTGACGATATTTAAAACTCTAACTGGCATTCGTTTGAAGCCTCCCATACGTGTTCCCCACCTTGCATGCTTGACGTAATCGTTCACATTACGTTAACGTTACGTTGTATTAACGTTGTATTCATTTGCTGTTTGGCTAGTACTTTTGTTACATTACTCCCCAAAGAAAAATCTGCCATTTCTTTAATCCTAAATCTAGCGTGTCTTTCATTTTTTGCCCTATGAATAATCACACTTCTTGCAACCATGGCTTAACATTTTAAACTATCTGACAAAATTCCTCATACTATGCGTTTCTAGTTTTATTTCACACTCTACCTTAATCTGCATTTTTTATTTTCTACAGTATCTGTAACACATTTTCATGTCATTCTTCTTTTCCCTGTACCTTCTGCCATTCAAAATTATTTCTCCCAAATCATCTTTCTTACTTATACTGCTGCCCTTCTTTACCATCCTATGCCACTTTAAAATGAAGCTAGAAGCAGAAATCTGCTTCCTTACACCTATCATTTCATCTTATTTTACAACACAGCACCCCTGATTTAATGGAATTCAACTCTGAACACCAAAATATTCCAAAAACAATTTCCAAATTTTTTTTTTAGACAGCCAGAAAATGTATTACACCCCTCTTAATAATCCCAGGTTTCAAAACCTATATATATCAAATATACTTTTTTTGCAAATAACTTTTGGAATGCGTACCCCGTATTCACCACACACTACACTTTTTCTAACATTTACTTAGTGTCCTTCTTCCACACCTCTCTTCCTAAGCTTAATCCCCATTATACTTGCCTCACACACTGAGTAATATACCCCCAATTTTTACAGCATCCCCAAATAATTTACTTTTATATTTTGTTCAACACTAGTCCTACTTTACTTAACTCTTCCTGAGCTATAAAATCAATCCATTAACCCATACTATATTCTTAGCAATTATAACTAAATCATCAGCATATGACAAGCACTGGCATTCTCATTCAAATCTCTCATTTTCCATTCTGCCTTCTCAACTCTCTTCCTGCATCTTAATATGACCACGTTCACAATAAATGCAAATACGATTCTAATGAAGAGGCACTTTTTGCTTCACAACCATTTTAATTCACACTCCTCACCAATCCATCCATTCCCCTTCACTATTCCACATATTACTATACACTAAACTCAGTAAGTTTCCACCTTCCCTCCAAGTCCATATTCATTATAGTATGTTGGAAACTGTGCAAGTTCTACACCATTAAATGGCTTTTCCACACTGCTGCCAACTACCTTATACTCACTCCCTTCTCTCACAAGACAAACACTTCCTTGATTATAATCAACTCATCTCTTACCTGTCTTCATCCACCACATAAATTCTTTCCTACAGTACCTCCAGTACTAATTTTTCAAATATCTTTTGTAATATTTTCGTGAACTTATAATCTACATTACTTAATGTCAATGTTTTCCAATTTCTCACCCCCCCCCTTTTTTAAATAAATCTTAATACCCCCTTCAAGCATCTCCATTTGTTTTATTCCCTGCTCAAACCACTCATCCATAACTTATTGCCTACATTTACTCATCGACCATATTTCCATAAAATTTAAACCCTAGGCCATCTGGCACTGGTGCACTATCCAGAGTTACTTCCTTTAACATATCATCTCTACTTATCTCTAACTTACTTATTGACGCCCTACCAAAAATAAAAACATTTAGCTAATCTTTTCCCAAGTAATTAAATAAAAAAATATATATAAACACTTAAAATGCAAGCACTTTTTTTCTACCAGAATGGTAGACTTCCAAAGCCCCCATTTTTTTATCACATAACTCCCTCATATACTCAACTACAAGTCTCAATCACCACCATACATTCCATTTTTCCTTCCTTTACTTACCATAAAAGTGTCACTTTCTCCCTTCTCTTTAGCAAGAAACATTTCTGCCTGTTTATCACATCTTTTATTTTTCCCCCAGTTTTTTATTATATAGGCACCTCTCCTTTTGTAAGACTTTTTTCTCCTGCATAAACATTGTTTTTTTCATAATCCTGCATCATACTTAGAAACTCTTTTTTTACTTCTTCTAAAATCCCATTACATTTTTGTATACTCCACTTTATACTTTTTCTACACTATCCAGCAGAACGCATTATAAAAATGCCTCATAGACAAATGGTACTTCTGTAAATCTTCCACTGCATACTTAAACTTGTCTGTGTTACTAAATTTCCCTACTAGCATCTTCATACCATTGCCTTCTCTAATCTGCTGTTCATCATCTCCTACCTCAACCCATATAGTCTCATGCTTAGAAAAATACCTCTCTCTCTCCCCTTAACCTACTTAAACCTTCTGACAAAATAATCTATTTCTGTCTTCAAATGTCTTCTTCCATATGTGTACAGGTTTTCCTTCCCCAACTGCAATTTTCCATATTTTATTATATCCTTACATGTCTTCATAGCCTGATTTATTTTACTTACACATTTTCTCAAACTGCAGTTACAGACATCTCTACCAAAACAATATTCACTATGAGTAAATAAAATACTCTGGTATGAAACAAATATGAGTAAATAAAACACTCTGGTATGAAATTAGAAGTTATGTACCTACCATAACGTTCCATGTTAGTTGTCTTCTCTCGCCTTCTTTCTTGCTGGATGGGTTCGGAGCCGATCCTGCGGCTCCATTCGGCTCTAGAGCTTTAGCTAGCTTCGAGAACTCCTTTTACCAGCTCGAGGGCAACCCCTATATCCCATGATGCAAAGCGGAACTACTACTCAGATCTGCGTTTGGCAGCTAACACCCTGCTAAAGACTATCCTAAAGAGAACTAGGAACAATGGTTCCTAAAGAAATCCTCATAACAACGTGCGGAGGAAACAATCTAATAGGAACTCTCAAGATCTGTCCAGGCCAGGGGAAGGAGGGAGGGGCCTTAAGAAAGAAGAAGACAACTAACATGGAGCGTCATGGTAGGTACATAACTTCTAAATGTTAAGTTGTCAATCTGGCAGCTCATTCTTACTGGATGGGACCAGCGTCCCTAGCACCTATATCGGGTGGCTCAATGGAACAGACTCTTGAGAACTGTGGAACCAAAACTGGCCCTATCTCTGGAGGCCAAATCCAACTTGTAATGAGAAACAAATGTATGGTGGCCCAAGTAGCCGCTGCACTGGAAATGGTATCAATGGGTAGCCTATCCTGAAAGAGCTGCAGAAGTGGATAGACTCCACGGTAGAGTGAATTATTGCTTTGGCTTAGAAGATAGTTGTTTGCCTCTGAGGAGAGAGTACACATAGGAAATGGTGGAAGTCAACCATCTGGATAAAGGTCACTTTAGAAACTGGAAGACCTATCCTGTTTTTCTGCATAGGAAACAAACAATTGGTCCGATTTTCTAATTTGTTTAGTTCTATGCAAGTAGTACCTGAGCTGGCTTGATGGACATCCAAAAAATGCAGTTTCTGTTCAGCTCTGTGAATAGTTAGGGAAAAGACTGGTAGATCTATAGATTGGTTAATATTGGTTTGAGATACAACCTTGGGGAGAAAGGAAGGGTTAGTTCTTAACGATACCACCCCTGTCCTTATGAGAAAAGACAAATAAGGTGAGCGAATGCAGAGAGCCTGAATCTCGGAAACCCTTCTTGCAGAAGTGACAGCCAGTAAAATATACTTTTCCGTCAATAACTTCAAAAGAACATGAAGCAGGCGGTTCAAAGGGAGGTAGTATCAAGGATGCCAACATTAAGTTTAGATCCCATTGCGGAGGAGGATGCTTTTATAGGAAATTGTGGCTTTAGGAGAAAAACTCCTCTCAAAAAGGCCTTGCATAATCTATGAGACATAATGTTATTGTCATACGAAGCCCGATATGGATACTTAAATAGCAGCCAGTTGGCCACTTTGACTGTAGGCGAGGATCCTGAATGAAAAACCTCCAGCAGGAAATCTAAAACAGAATGTATAGGAGCAGTAAAAGGATCCAATATTTCTGGAGTTTGCCCAAATCGAGCATTAAGCCACTTGCTGGCATAAATGGTCCTAGTGGGCGACTTCAAAGAAGACACTAAAATGTCTCTGAGTCAGAAATCATTGGTAGCCTGGCTAGGGAAGGAAGTGGAGCAACCAAACGGTGAGGTTGAGGAGAGATATGAGATGGCCCGGTGCTGCTGACCCATGTTCAAATGTCCTCAGTGTGACCAGGTTGCTTGCAGTGGAGACAGATTATCGGGCCCTTATTCAGTAGTACCTTGTGTATCAAAGGAAGAGGTGGGAATGCATATGCTGTTAGGCCTTTCCAGTTGAAGGAGAGGCGAATCCACTTTCCATGCTAGTGGGTGGAATGTCCTTGTGCAGAAATTTTTGAGCTGGTGATTGAGAGGTGATGAATAGGTCTATCTGTGGCATTCCCCATTTCTTTGAGATGGTCTTGAAGATGTCGGTGCAGCTTCCATTCATTGGGCATCGAAGTGGTTCTGCTTAATATGTCTGCTAGAGTATTGTCTTTCCCCGGTACAAATATTGCCTGTAACTGGATGTTGTAGCTGAAAGCCAGGGTCCACAGCTCCAAGGTCATTCTGCATAGGGGGTATGAATGAGTGCCTCCCTGTTTGTTGATGTACCACATGACTGTGGTGTTGTCTGTCCTTATCATCAACTGGCCCTCCTTGAGAAATGGTTTGAACTTTTGGATTGCCAGTTTTACTGCCAGCATTTCTTTTAGGTTGATGTGCAGGTGAAGTTGATCCTGTGTCCACAATCCTTGCACGCATTTGTCCAGCATGTGGGCCCCCCATCCTAGGTCTGGAGCGTCTGTTGTGATGGTCTGGCTTGCTTGACATCTGCGAAAGGGTAGGCCTGGGTTTGACTGGCATGCCTGAGCCCACCATAGGAACTCCTGTTTTAAGCATGGAATTAGTGGGATTTCTGTTTCTAGACTGTGTCTGTGTTGGGACCATAAATTCTTTAGGTACCACTGTAGTTTTCTCATATGTAGTCTGGCAAATGGAACCAAGATTATGCATGATGCCATGAAGCCCAAGGCCTGCAGTACTTTTCTTGCTGTTAACTTGTTCAGTTTTGTTAGTGCCAAGAAGTAAAGAGGAAGTTCTTTTTGTTTTTCTGTAGTCAGGAATGCCATTTGTTTTACTGTGTCCAATTCAGCCCAAGAATGTCCTTGTTTGGGATGGTATCAGCCTTGACTTTTGTAAATTGACTGTGTATCCCAGTGCTTGTAGCAAGTAAATGACCCTTTGTAAATCTGTTGTCAGCTTGCTTTTGTTGTCCCCTTAGCAGGCAGTCGTCCAGGTATGGGTAAATTTGAATTCCTGTAGTCTGCAATGGGCGATTACTGATGCCAGGCATTTTGTGAATACTCTGGGCAGTAGATAAGCCAAAGGGCAATGCTGAGAATTGATAGTGCTCTGATCCTGCAAGAAATCTGGGGTATCTTCTGCAGATTGGTCGAATGGGGTCGTGCAGGTATGCCTCCTTGAGATCTAGAGTTACCAGCCAAGACTCCTTGCCCAGCATGGGAAGAAGCTGCTGTAGGGTCAGCATTTTGAATTTTGGGACAATGATGTATGTATTTAAGGTGGACAGGTCGAGAATTGGTCTCCAACTTTTTTCCTTTCTTGGAACTAGGAATAGTCTGGAATAGAACCCCTTTCCTTGCTCTGCTGTTGGCACTCTTTCCACAGCTCTCATGTTTGCTAACTCCATTATCTGGCGTAAAGCCTCTGTTTTTTGATTTGGAGGTAGATTTGGCATTCCTCTTTTGACTGGTAAAGTGTGGAAGTGAAACCGGTAACCTTGATCTATGGTTTGTAAAATCCACTTGTCTTTTGTTATGCAGTGCCAGTTCCTTGAAAATAAGGTTACCCTTCCGCCTAGAGGAGCTGCTATTTGTTCCCTGGTAGGCGGATTTAGGGTTAAGTCACTGTGGTTGTGCTGATGTAGTGGCAGTGGCTGTGTCTGTGCCTCTGTTGTTACCTTGCCACTGTCGTCCTCTGTAGGCACCTCCTCTGGATTGGTTTCTGCCTCTGGAACGTCTATTCCTGCCCCTTTGAAATTTTGTGGAGTCAGGAAAGGACCAATTTTTGGCAGGCCAGTTCCTGCTAAACCTTGGGGGTTGAACCTGCAAGAAATCTTTAACAGTTTGAACAGATTTTGCCTTTTCTTCCATTTTCTTCATAACCTGCTGGGCAGGTGTACCAAACAAACTTGTCTTGTCCATAGGAGCATCTAGCAGCTTAGCTTTAACATGATCCGGTAAAGCTTGTTCCTTTAGCCATGCATGCCTTCTTATCACTGTGCCTGTCATGGCTGATCTAAATGAAGCCTCCAGTGCATCATAGCCACATTTTAAGGAATGGTTGCTAACCTGTTGTATGTTATTTACCATCTCTAATACATATTTCTTATCAAGAGATTCATCAGTGGTTAGTTTTTAGTTAACTGATCAAGCATAAACTCTTGGTATTGTATCATGTGAAACTGACAGTTTAAAGCTCTAGCTGAGAGAGTAGCTGAAGTGTAGACCTTTTTACCCCATCTGTCTAATGACCTTGCTTCCTTTCAGAAGGAGTAGGGTTTTTAGCTATGGTGTGACTACTGCCTTGGGACCCTGGGATATAGTTTCTGGGTCTGCAAGTGGGGCCTTGTAAAGGTGGTGATGAGTATCTGGCACCCTGTAAAATCTGTCTGGTTTGGCAGGGGCTGGGGTAAAGAATCTGGAGCGGAGCAAACATCATTGAAAGCATCATCCACCACAGAGAGAACAGGAGGTATAGCTAAGGGCCTGTGCTGTGGGAGGTGCAGAAAGGTCCTAAGTCTTTTTCTGGAGTCTGAAAAATCCTGTTGCTGCCATTGGAACTGTTCTCGCATGGCATGCAAGGTTTCCCAAAGGAGAATTCTTCTGGTGGGGAAGCAGCTGGAATGGATTCTTCAGCATCAGAATCTTCAAAATTGGAGAAGGGAGCCTCTGGCTGGTCAGTTATGTCTGATTCATCAGCAGATTCATCAGAGGACACTGGCTCAGGGGGCTCTGCCCTAGGTCTCTGCTCTGGGTGCTGAGAGGCCCTATCTGGGTGAGATTGAGATCCTCTGATTAAAGAAATTAAATCTTCTGCCAAAGTAAGCATTTGGGAACTAGAAGAGGGCCTGGATGTGGGGGGTTTAACAGGCACTGCTTTAGTAGTCTTGGCTGCTTTAGCCCTGGCGAAGGCCTTAATGGACATGGCTGCTGGAGGCCTAGCAGCACCACGTGCTGGGGTAGAGACATCCAAAGGGATGGTGTCTGATAAGTCAACCACCGTAGTGGGTAAAATTTCTGAGGTCGATTCAAGAGTTGTAGCAGGGCCTCAGTTGTAGGAATAGGTTCAGCTGTACTTAGATCAGTTTTCTCGGTTTCGGCGAAACCGAGACTCACGCGGTTTGGTTAACCGTGGTTTCGCCGAAACCGCGGACCGCGAAAGTGTCGGTCTTTATCTTTGCGTTTTGGTAGATTGGGTAGTCGGAGGATCCGGCGGCATAATGTCGCAAAATCAGAACCGAAAAACTGTTCTGCAAACTCCGACCGGCGCCTAAGCGTTGCCGGTTGAAAAGCACAGGCGAACAGGCTGCTACGTCGTGGGCTGGGCCTAAACAAGGCAGACAGTAAGAGTGGAAATCTTTATGAGGTATTTGTTTCCCACAGGTTAAACAATTGTTAACTTTTTCTGACATCGGCTGAGGCAAGAAAGAGTCCCCAACGGGGTACTTAGCTTTAGAAGTCTTCGAAGTAGTATTCGGTAGAAGTAATCTCTGGATCCGACCGACCGGCACTTGCGAACAGCTTCTGCTTGGGCCGCGGCAAGAAAGACTGAGGAAAATGGCGTCGGCTGATGCTTTTATACCCGAAGACCAACAGAGATGACGTCGGGTGGAGTGCGACATCAGCCGAAGCCGGACTTTGGAATCCGGCCGACTGAAGGGCTGCCTGACGACAGGACAACCCAGTTGTTATGACTGCAGATGCATCCATGAAGGACATCTCTTTTTTTACTTCTTCTAAAATCCCATTACATTTTTGTATACTCCACTTTATACTTTTTCTACACTATCCAGCAGAACGCATTATAAAAATGCCTCATAGACAAATGGTACTTCTGTAAATCTTCCACTGCATACTTAAACTTGTCTGTGTTACTAAATTTCCCTACTAGCATCTTCATACCATTGTCTTCTCTAATCTGCTGTTCATCATCTCCTACCTCAACCCATATAGTCTCATGCTTAGAAAAATACCTCTCTCTCTCCCCTTAACCTACTTAAACCTTCTGACAAAATAATCTATTTCTGTCTTCAAATGTCTTCTTCCATATGTGTACAGGTTTTCCTTCCCCAACTGCAATTTTCCATATTTTATTACATCCTTACATGTCTTCATAGCCTGATTTATTTTACTTACACATTTTCTCAAACTGCAGTTAAAGACATCTCTACCAAAACAATATTCACTATGAGTAAATAAAATACTCTGGTATGAAACAAATATGAGTAAATAAAATACTCTGGTATGAAACAAATATTATGAGTAAACAAAATACTCTGGTATGAAACAAATATTATGAGTAAATAAAATAGACTGGTATGAAACAAATAAGAGTAAATAAAATACTCGGGTATGAAACAAATATTATTTTGCATGGAACACAAGAACTTATTAATGTAGAAAATTCAGAAAAGTATGACATATGACCACCAACTCATACACCAATGCACTGTACAAACACACACAGAAATGCATGGATCTCACTATACCCAATGGAACCAAGATGCTCTCCTCCAAAAAAAGGAAGCCAATCTGGTGGTCCCCTGCCATAAACAAACTCTATAACAGGAGGAAACTGATGCAGAATAAGGTGAAGTCCCAAGACTGGAAAACCTCATTTATCAACCTCAACAAAAAGTTGAGATTCCTCACCAAATCCTCTAAAGCTAGCTATGGAAACAGAATTGCAGCAGATAGTAAAGACAACCACAAGGCCTTCTATAGTTATGGAAAGAACCTTCACTGCAATACCCAGATTTGCTCTGAGCTACTGCACAATGGTACCTCCTATACCGAGCCAACAGATATTGCCAATATACTGGCCGACAGATTCAGTGCCAACTTTTCACCCCCCCCCCCGGACCAATCACAATACCAGTAGATTGCCAGGCACCCAGTATTACTGCTGCAGAGGTTAAAACAGCACTGTCCCAGACCAAGAATACAGCCTCTATGGGACCTGACAATATCCCTGGCTGTATTCTACATGAACTAAAGAGTGAACTAGCACCTCACCTGTGTGTCCTGTTCAATCACAGCCTCACCTCAGGCTTTGTCCCTACCGAATAGTGCACTGCTATAGTCATCCCTCTCCACAAAGGAGAAGCGACTACAGACCCTGGGAACTATCGCCCCATTAGCCTGACAAGTCTGATATGCAAAGCTATGGAATGCATCATGGACCTAATAAACAAGGATATAGGGAACCTCCAAACTCTGGAGCCCACACACTTTGGTTTTGTGAAGGGTAGATCGTGCCTGCTCAACTTGGTCGACTTCTTTGAGTCAGTCACCAAAGGTGTGGATGAAGGTAAGGTGGTTCATACAGCCTACCTTGATCTGGCCAAGGCCTTTGATACCATCCCCACTCAGGAATCATAGAAAAGCTCACTAAGCTTGGCATCAACCCCTGTATCACTAGGTGGGTTGCAAACTGGCTCACAGATAGAACCCACAGTGTGAAAGTAGCAGACTCCAAGTTAGACTGCCGACCAGTCACAAGTGGAGTCCCACAGAGATCGGTCCTGGGGGTCCTCTCCTGTTTGGTATCTAAGTCCAGTCCAACACAGAGTCAGTCTGGCTTACAAAGTTCATAGACTATTGCAAGTTGGAAGCCATTATTAACTCCTCAAGTGATACTGACATCCTACAGAAAGGCCTCACTGAGACCAACAACTGGTGTCAGAACCATGACCTTAAGCTCAATGCTACAAAATGTGTCGTCATCCCCTTTGGGAAAAACCCAGTTCCCATGAACTACCACATCGATGGTCGTCCACTGAACACAGAAGGAATTATAGGATATCTGGGAACACAGGTTGACAGCAAACTCTCTTTTGACCACCACACTGCCACTGTGGTCAGAAAGTCCTTCTATGTGGCACATCTCATTACTAAGAGTTTTGCATCCAGGATGAAAGAGGTCACTGTCTCCCCTCTACTCATCGCTCATTAGGCCAATCATCAAGTACAATGCCCCATTTGGCATGTACCTTACTAAACACCTGCAACAAATGGAGAGGCCACAAATGTATGTCACAAAGAGGATCCTAGGCCTTAAACACTTGTCCTATATGGACAGACTCAAAAAACTCCAACTATTCTCCATCTCATATCGCCTACTTAGAGGTGGTCTCTGCTTGACTTATAAAGCCATGTCTGACCCAGCTCCGTTAGAAATGCTACATCTAAAGAAATCCCAATCCCTCCACACCACATGCTCCAGAGACCTCAACCTCATTACCACAATCAACAGAACATGCTGGAGGGACAGGTTCATAACCCAGAGACTACTCATGCTATGGAATAGACTTCCCATACATGTCAAACAGAGCACCACACTGGCCCTCCAAGAGAAATCTTGAGTGGATGGGAAATAGAAAATTCACCCTGCCGATCACTCCAGTGGCTCAACTCGACAGAGGCACTGGAAACTAAGGTCGGGTGGCACAATGCCAGGATAATCCTAAGGGCAAGGCTTGTAAAGGCTCAAGGGCCATTAGCCTAGTACACACCTATGAACCTATATGGAGTTTATATGAAAAGGTAGAACAGATGAAAATGTATTCAACTGATGGCATAGCAAAGAAGCTGTGAAAAAAAAAACTAAACTTTTGGTTGTTGCAGAAAATAGGCAGGTTTAACAAAAACAGATATGAGAAAGTACAGTTGTGTAAGTAAACTTACCATAACAATACATGTTCAAGTTCACAGGCAAAATCCAAAACCACTTCCTTGCAAGCTATAGGTCTCCCTCTATGACCCAGGAAACCCATACCATGTACTTAAATGTATTAGAAACACTAACCATCCAACTCAATACCATATTCATGGGTGACTTTAATTACCCCACTATTAACTGGGAATCCTATAGGACACCAAATGTACATGCATACAGATTCCAGGATTTTGTGTACACAAACTCTCTTGACCAGATAGCAATACACCAACCAGGGGTGCAACCATACTGGATCTGGTCCTCAGTAATATGGGAGAGTGCTGCACACCCTCTACTGTAATGCCTTCCCTGCTAAGTTCAGACCACAAAATGAAGTAAAAATAAAGTCTGGACCTCCAGCTAAACCTGGAACATTCATGAACTATTCTAAGACCAGCCTCCTGCTATTAAGTGAGAATCTGGCAAAATTCCAAGCCCCCATAAACCCTCTAAACACTGCTGCCTATGCAGAACTGTTCACAGAAACCCTGTACAAACATGTTAACAGCTGTACAGAGGCAACTGTACCCACCAGGAAGAAGTACAGAACTAACTTAAAAAACAAACCACCCTGGTGGAATCAAAAATCAACAGGCTGTACAACAGGAGGAAGAAAATCATGGCAAAAATTAGGAGGTGCAGCACCCAGCAGGATAATAAGTACTCTCAAACTTAACAAACAACTCAGAGGACAAATAAAGTCTACCAAAGCCAAATCTGAGGTAAGTTTGGCCTCCTAGCCTAAGGGCAACCACAAAGCATTATTTTAGCTATGTCTGAACCTCAAAGGCAATACACAATTGTGCGCAGAGCTCATTGTAAATGGAGCCACCTATACTGAGCCAGAAGATAGCAAACATCCTGGCTGATAAATTCAGCTCAAACTTTATCCCCTCTCTCCCCCTCAACCTTCCCTCTGTAAATATCATCAAATATAACTCCCCCTACTATCACTAGAGAACAGGTCCTTAAAGCGCTAAGACCAAAAACACTGCACCAATGGGCCCAGACAATATCATAGAATCCCTTCTAAATAGAATGAAACATGACCTATCAGGGCCTCTGGAATTACTATTTAACTGTAGCCTCCAAATAGGTTTTGTGCCTCATGAATGGAGAAAGGCAACATTCATCTCTCTGCACAAAGGTGGGCCATCTAAAGACCCTGGAAACTACAGACCCATAAGTCTCAATAGTCTTATATGCAAAGCCATGGAAAGAATTATCATGGAGATGATCAACAGAGATTTAGTAAAGCTCCAGACACTGGACCAAACTCACTTTGGTTTTGTCAAGGGCAGATCATGCCTATTCAACCTGGTGGACTTCTTTGAGAAGGTCATCAAAGCAATGGATGAGGGCAACATTGTTCACACTGCCTACCTTGACCTGGCCAAGGCATTTGACACAATACCCCACTCGGGCTTTGTTGACAAACTCAAGAGGTTAGGTACAAACCCATATATCACTTGGTAGATAGCCAATTGGTTAACAGACAAGAACCAGGAAGTTAGAATCGAGCAGCCCACCACTACAAAGAGGCCAGTGACAAGTGGAATCCTTCAGGGATCAGTCCTTGGACCCCTCCTTTTTGGCATTTACTTCTTAGAAGTCAACGCCATTACAGTGGTCTTTGGCTGACTAAATTTGCAGATGATTGCAAATTAGGAGTGGTCACAGAGTCTCACACTGACACAAATGTTCTTCAGGAGGGGCTGACACAGAAACAACTGGTGTCAGAGCCATGGACTAAAACTAAATGCCAAGAAATGCATAATAGTATCCTTATAGGATCATAGGTTACTAGGCTATTGGCCATGAGGCCCTTATAAGCCTAGCCAAGAGTTTAGCCCATGTTTACACAAGTCAGCACCCAAAGCCCCTGTCCAGCAGGGACACAGGTGGAATCCCAGGGGTGTATTTTCTGTTCCCCATCCAGTTATCCAGGTTGTGTTTAAAAAGGGATAATGAGGTGCTCTGCTTGACATGGAGGGGGAGTCTATTCCACAGATGGGGGAGTCTCTGGGACACAAATCTGCCCCGCCAACAAGTCCTATTGATGTCACAGACCAGGTTTAAGTTGGGCAAGCTGGTTACTCTAGTGGAGCTTGACTTGCAGATATGCAGCAGTCCCACCAAGGCAGAGTCTGAGATTGCTTTGTATGCCAGACAGAGGTCACCTCTGAGGAGTCTGCATGAAACTGAATAGAGGGACAGGGCTTTAGGCCCTTGATTCTCCTGGTGAGGAACCTCTGTGGTTGCTCCAGCTGCTGCATGTGCTTTGTGATGTACACGCCGAAGGAGGCATTGTACTCAATAATTGGTCTCATAAGGAAAGAATAGAGGGATGTTATGACCTCCATGTCCTTGGATGGCATACCCTTACTTATGAGGTGAGCCATGTAAAAAGCTTTCCGTACAACAGAAGCAACATGGTGGTCAAAAGTCAGGCTGCTATTAACCTGGGTGCCCAAATCCCTCAATTGATTGTGTGCTTAGGACATTGCTATTAATGGGATATGTTGGGGACATCACTCTCCCCAAAGAGGATGGTGATGCGTTTTTTGGCATTCAGCAAGATGCCATGTTTCTGGCACCAATCATTTGTTTGGGTAAGACCCTCTTGGGAAGTCATCCATCCCTGTAATCATCATATTGACAACACACCCCTTAGAGTTGTCCTAGTAGTCAGGGACTTAGGGACACACAGACAGTAATCTAGCCTTTAATCATCAGATGTCTGCAGTGGTGAGGAAATCATTCTATGTTGCGCAACTTATAAACAAAGGTATGGCATCTAAGTCCAAGGAAGTCATTGTTCCACTGTATTCGGCATTCATCAGAACTATCATTGAGTACATTGCCCCCTTGGTATGTACCTAAACACAGTTGTGTACACTTACCGTAAATGTAGATGTCCCGAGTGTATTCACTGTTGCAGTCATCACATTTGGGTTATCTGCTTGCAGTAGCCCTCAGTCGGCCTAACAGTGTCTTGGGTCCTGGGTCGGTTGCTGTCTCTTCTTCCATGACGTCAGGTTGTCAGGGGTATAAAGCATGCAGACACCATTACATCAGTTTTTCTTGCCCCAGATGTCAGGTGGCCCCCTAATGGGAAGCAATTAAATCTATAAATATACAAGGTTATACCTCCAATAAAAAAGCAAATACACCAAAAAGCTTTTAAGCATAGTAAAGGAGAGTAGAGGTATAGCCAAAAGTAGTAAGGGGGCTGGAGGGAGGGTAACCAGGACTGCAACAGTGAATACACTCGAACATCTACGTTTATGTTAAGTGTACACAACTGTACTATGTTCTTCGTGTTTCACTGTTGCAGTCATTACATTTGGGTATATTCCCAAAGCTAAGGATGGGAAGAGGAATTTAGATAGCATTAGGACCAGCTATAAGGCCTTGCAAGACTGTAGTGGCAAAGCTCGCTCTGGATTTAGAGAAAATTGGCAGATGGTAATGCTTGGTGAAAGTATGTACAGAACTCCAGGTAGCAGCTTCTAGGATGTCCCTGGTGGAAACACCACTGAGAAAGGCTGTAGAGGTAGATGCAGCCCTGGTTGAGTGGGGTCTGATCCCCTGTGGGATAGGTTTTCCATGGTGCTTATAGCAGAAATGAATGCAATGGCCAATCTATTTAGAAATGGTTTGCTTTGAAATGGTCTTCCCCTTTGCCCCTGCCGCTGTTCAGATTTCCTTTGAGGTTTAATCCTGTCCAAGTAGAATCTAAGTTATCTGTGCACATCTAAAGAGTGCAGTATCCGTTCCCCCTTTGTTAGGCCAGGAAAAGAAAATCCAGTCTGTGCCCTAGGGAAAAAGGGGGGATGGAAAGGGGGAACCAGGACTGCAACAGTGAAAACACTCGAACATCTACATTTATGGTAAGTGCACACAACTGTACTATGTTCATAGTGTTCCACTGTTGCAGTCCTTACAAAATGGGTTGATTCCCAAAGCCCAAGAAAAAAAAAAAACAAAAGGGAGGAAGAACACCCACTGTTTAAGGGATGGTAAGGACGCCCTGCAACACTGCAGTGGCAAAACCAGCCCTGGACTTAGAAAACATGGGCAAATTGTAATGTTTACTCAAAGTGTGGACAGAAGTCCAGGTAGCTGCTTCCAGTATGTCCCTAGTAGATACACCTCTTAAAAAAGCTGCTGAGGTAGACGCTGCCCTAGTACAATGGGTCCTAATACTCTGTGGAGGAACCTTGCCATGCTGTAACAAAAGTGAATACAATGAGAAATCCACTTAGAAATAGTCTGTTTAGAAATAGCTTTGCCCTGAGCTGCAGGAGCAAAACTGACCAAATGATACGACTTCCAAAAGGGTTTAGTCCCGTCCAGGTAAAATCTAAGCTGTCTATGCACATCCAGGGAATGCAATAACCTTTCTCCTTTATTCTGAGGATTAGGAAAGAAGGTAGGCAGGTGGATAGACTGGTTAAGAGTCAGGCTAGAAACCACCTTAGGCATAAAGGAAGGATTAGTTAGAAGAGAAACCTGATCCACATGGAAGATGATAACAGGCTCTACTGCCATTAAGGCCTGCAGCTCAGAAACTCTTCTAGCTGAAGTACTAGCCAAGAGAAAGGCAGTTTTCCAGGAGAGAAACTTCAGGTCTGCTGAGGTAGCTTGTTCAAAAGGAGGCAGAGTATGTTTCGCAAATACAAAATTGAGATCCCAAGCAGGAGTAGATGCCCTTGTGGGAGGCTTTAAATTGCTAGCTCCCCCGAGGAACTGTTTCATCAGGGAATGAGAGAAAATGGGATGCTCAAAGGAACAATGAGCAGAAATAGCTGAAGCATGAATCCTGATTGAAGAAAAGGAAAGTCCACCATTAAGCAACCCTGCCAGATAGTCAAGAATGAGAGGAAGAGAAGGGTCTTCCCCTCTAGTCTGCATCCAAATGGAGAATATTTTCCACTTATCAGCTTAAGACTTCCTAGTGCTAGGGCTCCTGGCCTCACGAAGGACCTCAACTACCTGTTGAGAAAGGTCTAAATTATGAGTCAATCTGCCAAATGCAGAGTCTGAAGATGAGGATGCAGAATCTTTCCTCTGTCCTGAGCCAAGAGATTTGGTATCATGGGAAGATGCCAAGGCCGAGACTGGGAGAGACTGCGAAGTAGTGGATACCAATGTTGCCTGGGCCAGTCTGGAGCTATGATGATGGCCTATGGTTTTTCATCCCTCATCTTTGACATCACTCTGGGAAGATGAGGCAGAGAAGGGAATGCATAGATTGAGAGCTGTGTCCAGGGGAAGGACAGAGCATCCACTTTCCAAGCTTTGTTGTGATGATCCCTGGTGCAAAAGGTTGGAAGAAGGTGGTTGGTTGGAGATGAGAAGAGATCCACCTGGGGAGTGCCCCAACGCTGAATGATGCGATAGAAGATGGTCTTGTTTAGTTGCCACTCGTGAGGATCCAGGACCTGCCTGCTCAACCAGTCTGCCAAGGTGTTGCGCCTTCCTGGAAGAAACTGAGCTATTAGATGAATGCCCATGAAAGCTGCTATGGACCATAGTATCATGCTTTGTCTGCACAGGGGGTAAGAGTGCATCCCTCCCTGCTTGTTGATGTACCACATGACTGTGGTGTTGTCTGTCCTGACCAGAAGTGTACCAGGAGAGAAAAGATGCTTGAAAACTATTAAGGCCTGCTGTACTACCATCAATTCTTTCAGATTTAGGTGCAAATGAACCTGTTGAGAGTTCCAAATCCATGAATACATCTGCCCTCTAGATGTGCTCCCCAAGCGTAGTCCAAGGCATCTGTGGTAAGAGTCTGGATGGCAGGAGGTGGACAGAAAGGCAGGCCTTTGTTCTGTGCACAGGCCATCGCCCACCAAAGGAACTCTGCCTGCAGGCAGGGAATCAGAGGAAGTATCAAGTCTAAATCCTGAGTGTGTTGACACCAAATGTTTTTGAGGTACCATTGCATTTTCCTGATATGCAGTTTGGCATATGGAATCATCAGAATACATGAAGTCATGAATCCCAGGGTTTGCAGGAATTGCCTTGCAGAGAGCTGGGTCATGCTTGCCAAATTTCTGAAGTAATTCAAAAGATCCATTTGTTTCTCTTGAGGGAGAAATACCATCTGGGCAGCTGTGTTCAGGCTCGCTCCCAGGAATACAATCTCCCTGGTGGGTACCAAGTTTGACTTGTTTTCGCAAATGGTATAGCCCAAACATGTGAGAAGGTTCTTTACAAAATACAAATCCTTTAAAAGTTGCTCTGCAGAGTTTGCCTGAATAAGACAGTCGTCCAAGTAAGGGTAAATTTGAATGTTTTTTTGCCTGCAAAAAGCAATGACTGGAGCAAGGCATTTAGTAAAAACTCTGGGAGCAGTACATAAGCCAAAGGGCAGTGCAGAGAATTGGAAGTGCCTGTTCCCAGCCCTGAAGTGAAGAACTGCCTGCAGCTTTCCCTTATTGGGATCTGCAGATAAGCTTCTTTGAGATCCAAAGTCACCAGCCAGGAATCCTTGGCCAGCATCGGCAGCAACTGCTGAAGAGTGAGCATTTTGAATTTGGGAATAACCAGAAAAGTGGTTAGAATGGACAATTCCAGAATAGGGTGTCAGGTGCCCCCTTTTTTGGGAACCAGGAAAAGCCTCAAGCAGAAACCCTGGCCTATCTGTAGTGCAGGAACTGGCTCTATTGCTTCCAGGTTTAGTATAGAAGAAAAGTACAGTTGTGTACCTACCATAAATGTAGATGTTCGAGTGTATTCACTGTTGCAGTCATTACTCTTAGGTTATCCTGCTGGCAGGCTACTCTCAGTCGGCCAGAATTCCAAAGTCTAGGTCCGGCGTCAGTTGCTGTCACCTCTTCCCTGACGTCAGTATGCCAGGGGTATAAAAGATCCAGCCAACGCCATTTTCTTCAGATTTTCTTGCCCCAGATGTCAAGTGCTCCCAAATTGGTGGGCTGAAAAATATGCCAATAAAAAATGCATGAATAAAAGCAACATTTCCTTCATCTACAAGCAAATACACCAAATAGGTTGTATAGGACAGAGAAGTGTAGATAAGTCCCAAAGAGAAGGGGGATGGTGGGTGGGTAACCTGGACTGCAACAGTGAATACACTTGAACATCTACATTTATGGTAGGTACACAACTGTACTATGTTCATCGTGTTTCACTGTTGCAGTCATTACTCTTGGGTAGAATCCCAAAGCTGAGGATGGGTGGCTGGGCTAAATAGGATTAGGAGAGGCTATGAGGCCCTGCAGAACTGCAGTGGCAAAGCCTGCTCTGGACTTAGAGTAAAGAGGTAAGTGGTAGTGCTTTGTGAAGGTGTGCACTGAACTCCAAGTTGCAGCCTCTAAGATATCTTTGGTTGGTACTCCACTGAGGAAGGCTGTTGGAAGTGGCTGCTGCTCTGGTGGAATGAGGCCTAATGCCCTTAGGCACTGATTTGCCATGTTGAAAATAGCAGAAACGGATGCAATGGCCTATCCATTTAGAAATAGCCTGTTTTGAGATAGCCTTTCCTTGTGATCCTGCAGCATAAGACACTAAAAGTTGCTCAGTCTTTCTGAAAGTTTTAGTTCTGTCCAAGTAGAAGTAACTGCCTGTGTATGTCCAAAGAATGCAGAATTTTCTCACCCTTGTTCTGTGGATTTGGATAAAAGGTAGGCAAGTGAATGGATGGCTGAGGGCCCCACTGGACACCACCTTAGGCATAAATGTAGGGTTTTGTCCTCAGAGAAACCCTGTCTGGATGATAAATGATGAAAGGTTCCACAGCCATGAGTGCTTGTAACGCCGAGACTCACCTTGCAGAGATTATTGCTAGGAGCGGAGCTGTTTTCCAGGATAAGAATTTTATATCTGCTGTTGATGCTGGCTCGAAAGGAGGCAGTGTGAGTTTTTCCAAAACATAATTGAGGTCCCAGGCCGGAATTGGTGCTCTCCTTGGAGGCCTAATGTTTTTGACTCCTCTGAGGTACTGCCTTATTAAAGGATGAGAAAAGATAGGTGGTTCTGTATTGTAATGGGCTGAAATGGCAGAGGCATGAATCTTAATTGATGAGAAAGAAAGGCCTTTGTTCAGCATCTCAGTTAGGTATTGTAAAATCTGAGGGATATTTGGTACACACGTGTCAATGCCTTGTTCCTGGTTCCAAGCACAGAATCTCTTCCATTTTTCTGCATAAGATTTTCTGGTACTGGGCCTCCTGGCCTCCAAGATAACATCCATAACAGCTTTTGAAAGAGGAGTGTTCTGAATGGCTACATTACCCGCCATGCTGCCAGGCTTAAGGTCCTGAGTTGGGTGTGCAGGATCTGATTGTTTTGTTGGGTCAGCAAGTGAGAAGTTTGAGGCAATATCCATGCTGGACCTTGAGACAAGCTCTTTAGGATTGGGTACCAGTGCTGGCGTGGCCAGTCTGGTGCAATCATTTTTGGCTTCTCTTGTCTGACCTTTAGGAGTACCCTGGGAAGGAGAGGCAGTGGGGGAAAAGCATATACTGTTGGATTTTTCCAGCTGAATGATAGGGCGTCCACTTTCCATGCTTGCTTGTGATAAATCCTTGTGCAGAATCTCTATAGTTGGCAGTTGTGAGGGGAGGCAAATAGATCTATGTCTGGGCATCCCTATTTCCTTATTATCATGCTGAAGACTTGTGGATCCAGTTTCCATTTGTGGGGATCCATGAGGTTTCTGCTTAGTTCATCTGCAGAGGGGGTAGGAATGTGTACCTCCCTGCTTGTTTATGTACCACATGACCATAGTGTCTGTCCTTATCAGTAACTGTCCTGGATGAAGCAAGTCCTTGAAAGCTGTCAGGACATTTTGAACAGCTAGCATCTCTTTTTGATTGATGTGAAGATGCATCTGGTTTGCAGGCTATGTGCCCTGAATACATTTTCCTGCCATATGGGCCCCCCAGGCATAATCTGATGCATCCATTGTCAGTGTCTGTCTGGCTGTGGGTAAACTGAATGGCAGACCCTTGTTGTGGTGACAGGCTTCTGCCCACCATCAAAACTCCTGTTGTAGGCAGGGAATGAGTGCAATTACTGTCTCCAGGCTGTGGCAATGCTGAGTCCAAACACTTTTTAGGTACCATTGTAGTTTCCTCATATGCACTCTGGCATATGGAACTAGTAAAATGCAGGATGCCGAAACCCAAGGCCTGCAGGATTTTCCCTGCAGATAAGTGGGTTTTTGCTGAAAATTTCTTGAAGTAAGTAGTCAGTTGCTTTTGCTTGTCTGGCGTGAGATAAGCCATCTGAGCAGTTGTATTTAAGCTTGCACCCAGGAATATTATCTCTTGAGAGGGCACTAGTTTTGATTTCTTTTCGTTTACTGTGTACCCTAGGCCAATTAGTAATCTTTTTACAAAAGCCAGATGCTTTAGAAGAGTGTCTTTGTTCTCTGCTTGAATTAGGCAGTCGTCCAAGTAGGGATATTTTTGAATTCCTTTTTGTCTGCAAAACGCAATTACTGGTGCCAGGCATTTTGTGAAGACCCTGGGCGCAGTAGATAAGCCAAAGGGCAGTGCAGAGAATTAGTAATGCATTGAGCCAGCTATGAATCTGAGGTATCTTCTGCAAGATTGTCTGATTGGGACTTGCAGGTATGCCTCTTTTAGGTCCAAAGTTACGAGCCAAGCCTTCTTGCCCAGCATGGGCAATAGCTGCTGTAGAGTCAAAATCTTGAATTTTGGGACTTCCAGAAATGTATTTAGTATAGACAGGTCCAGTATTGGTCTCCAGGTTTTGTCCTTTCTGGGTACTAGGAAAAGTCTGGAGTAAAATCCTTGCCCCTGCTCTTGTTGTGGTACATGTCCATGAGGGCTGTAATTTGTTTTTGTGCCTCTGCCCATTGATTGTGTGGCAGGTCTGGCATGCCCTTTGACCTTAGTAGAGTGTGAAAATGGAACCTGTAGCCTTGGGACACTATATTCAAGACCCATTTGTCTTTGGTAACCCTTTGCCAATTTGATGGAAAAAGTGCTAGTTTTCCCCTAAGGTGGCTGCCAAAAGAAAAGTGCTTGGATCTGGTAGAGGAAAGTCATTGGGACTGTTTCCTGTAAGGTTGTAATTTGTCTTCTCCGCTTTTGGATGTAGGAGCACCCCATTGTTTAGGCCTGTATGAGTGTTGGGGCTGAGATCTGCCTCGGGGACGCCTGTATCTGCCTCTTTGTGGTCTGTCTGACACTGGAAAGGACCAATTTTTAGAAGGCCAGTTCCTGCTAAATCTGGGTGGCTGTACCTGTAAGAAATCTTTGACTGTCTGCATGGATTTTGCTTTATTCTCCATTTTTTTCAACACCTCTTCTGCTTTAGTACCAAACAAAGTATCATGCTGTAAAGGTGCATCTAATAATTTTGCTTTAACATGATCAGGCAGATTCTGTTCTTTTAACCAAGCATGTCTTCTAATAACAGAACCTGTAACAGCGGCCCTGCAAGAGGCCTCCAGTGAATCATAACCACATTGCAAAGTATGCGTTTCCACTTCTTCAGCTGCATGCAATAAATCCTGCAATTCCTTGTTCTCTGAACATTCGGTATTTGTCAATAATTTCTGTTTAAGCAGAGACATTAAATATTGCTAATATTTAAGCATATGAAACTGACAAGTTAAAGCCCTCACAGCCAGGGTAGCAGAAGTGTAGACCCCCCCCCCCCATCTGTCTAGAATCCCTATCAGAGGGGACAGGGTTTTTTGCAGTGGAAGCTTTAACCCCTTTGGGACCCTGAGATATAGTTTTTGGGTCAGCAGTGGGGTTTTTGTATAGGAATTTATGAGAATCCGGGACCCTGTAGTATCTGTCTGGCATAGCAGGTAAAGGGGTAAAGAATCATACTCTGTCTCTTGTCTAGGCCTCTTATCAGGAGGGGGATGGGAGCCCCTGATCAAAGTAATTAGGTCTTCGGCCATTTTGAGCATCTGTTTTTTAGGCATGGAAGTCTGAGTAGGAGAATGCTGTACTTGTTTCTTTGTCTTTAGAGCTGCTTTAGTCGTTGTCTTTGAAGCTGAAGATGGCTTAATATATAGTTGTGTAGGACTGAAGACACCCTCAGAAGCCGATGCCTGCTCAGCGGCTCCGGACCCATCTGAGGGAATGATTTCCGAGTGTCCAATACCTTGAGTATCCAGAGGCCCAGTCAGCTCCACGTGTGAGTCGGTAGCAGGTGCCAGGGGCTGCGAAAGTGCCTCACTGAGAACCGGCATGCCAGGGGCTGCGAAAGTGCCTCACTGAGAACCGGCGACTGGCCTAGAAGAGGCCTCGTCATCAGTTTTGGACCACGGATGCCTATCCTTTTCCTTGTCCTTGCGTTTTTTGTAAACTCCGGTTGTCGGCTGGTCCAACGGCATTATACAATTAAATCTTCGGCCAAAGTAATGAAATGCAAAATCAAACCGACGCTTGATAGTGCATTGGTTAAATCTAGCACAAAACTGTCAGCTAGCAACGTTGTGATCAGGGCCTAGGCAAGGAATACAGTAAGAGTGAAAATCCTTATGAGGTATTTGCTTCCCACAAGAAATACAATTGTTAACTTTTTCGGACATCGGTCTGGATCAAGAAAAAAGCTTCCCCAATGGGGTACTTGGCTTTAATTAAGACTTCGGTTCTGAAATTCGGATTCGAAAATCTCAGGAGTCGGCCGACTGGCACTTGCGAACTGCTTTTGCTTCGGGCACCGCGCAGCAAGAAAGACTGAAGAAAATGGCGTTGGCTGCATCTTTTATACCCCTGGCGCACTGACGTCAGGGAAGAGGCGACAGCAACCGATGCCGGATGTAGACTTTGGAATTCTGGCCGACTGAGGGTAGCCTGCCAGCAGGATAACCCAAGAGTAACGACTGCAACAGTGAAACACGATGAACATCTTGTTTTTCCTGCTTCTGCCCTTTGATTTGGGGGATATCTGGGTATCCTTGGTGGACAGGGAAGGTGTGAAAGGAGAACTTGTAGCCTTGGGATACTATTTTGAGGACACATATGTCATCTGTGATGGTGAACCAGACATTTTCAAACATGGCTAACCTTCCCCCCAAAGGAAACCCTGGGCCCACAGAGGCAGGTGGGGAAGGCCGGAGTCATTGGGAATGCTTGCTTTGGGAAGCTTGCTTAGAACTCCCCGATTCTGAAGAGGAAGCCTGCTGTGTTTAGCCTTTTGAGGGGTGGAAGTCTGTCCCCTAGAAGACCTGTAACCCCCTAAACCTAGTGCGACCCTGTTTACTAGGGTCAGGAAAAGTCCAATTCTTAGAAGGGTGATGTCTACTAAAACGAGGAGGCTGAACTTGCAGAAAGTCCTTAACAGTCTGCATAGATTTGGCCTTATCCTCCAACGTTTTCAACACCTCTTCTGCTTTGCTAACAAAAAGATTGTCCTTGTGCAAAGGCACATCCAGTAATTTAGACTTGACAGGTTCAGAAAGGGGCTGTTCCCTGAGCCAAGCATGTCTTCTAATGACAGAACCAGTGGCTGCTGCCCTGCAAGAAGCCTCCAAAGTGTCGAAACCACAATGTAGAGAATGCTTAGTGACAAGAGTGGCAGAATTCAATAAATCATGCATGTCCTTACTCTCCATCAGGGAAGGAACACCAGAATTCAATAAATCATACATGTCCTTACTCTCCATCAGGGAGCGAACACCAGAATTCAATAAATCATGAACGTCCTTACTCTCCAGCAGGGAAGGGACACCAGAATTCAATAAATCATGCACGTCCTTACTCTACATCAGGGAAGGAACACCAGAATTCAATAAATCATGCATGTCCTTACTCTCCATCAGGGAAGGAACACCAGAATTCAATAAATCATGCATGTCCTTACTCTACATCACGGAAGGAACACCAGAATTCAATAAATCATACATGTCCTTACTCTCCATCAGGGAGCGAACACCAGAATTCAATAAATCATGAACGTCCTTACTCTCCAGCAGGGAAGGGACACCAGAATTCAATAAATCATGCATGTCCTCACACTCTCCATCAGGGAAGGAACACAAGAATTCAATAAATCATGCATGTCCTTACTCTCCATCAGCGAAGGAACACCAGAATTCAATAAATCATGCACGTCCTTACTCTCCATCAGGGACACCAGAATACAATAAATCATGCATGTCCTTACTCTCCATTAGGGAACGAACACCAGAATTCAATAAATCATGCACTTCCTTACTCTCCATCAGGGACACCAGAATACAATAAATCATGCATGTCCTTACTCTCCATCAGGGAAGGAACACCAGAATTCAATAAATCATGCATGCCCTTACTCTCCATCAGGGAAGGAACACCAGAATTCAATAAATCATGCACGTCCTTACTCTCCATCAAGGAAGGAACACCAGAATTCAATAAATCATGCATGTCCTTACTCTCCATCAGGGAAGGAACACCAGAATTCAATAAATCATGCATGTCCTTACTCTCCATCAGAGAAGGAACACCAGAATTCAATAAATCATGCATGTCCTTACTCTACATCAGGGAAGGAACACCAGAATTCAATAAATCATGCACTTCCTTACTCTCCATCAGGGAAGGGACACCAGAATTCAATAAATCATGCACGTCCTTACTCTACATCAGGGAAGGAACACCAGAATTCAATAAATCATGCATGTCCTTACTCTCTATCAGGGAAGGAACACCAGAATTCAATAAATCATGCATGTCCTTACTCTCCATCAGGGACGGAACACCAGAATTCAATAAATCATGCATGTCCTTACTCTCCATCAGGGAAGGAACACAAGAATTCAATAAATCATTCACGTCCTTACTCTCCATCAGGGAAGGAACACCAGAATTCAATAAATCATGTACGTCCTCAAACTCCACCAGGGAAGGAACACCAGAATTCAAGAAATCATGCATGTCCTTACACTCCATCAGGGAAGGAACAACAGAATTCAATAAATCATGCATGTCCTTACTCTCCATCAGGGAAGGAACACCAGAATTCAATAAATCATGTACGTCCTTACTCTCCATCAGGGAAGGAACACCAGAATTCAATAAATCATGCATGTCCTTAGTCTCCATTAGGGAAGGAACACCAAAATTCAATAAATCATGCACGTCCTTACTCTCCATCAGGGAACGAACCCCACAATTCAATAAATCATGCATGTCCTTAACTCTCCGTCAGGGAAGGAACACCAGCAATTTTAGCCTTAATAGCCTCCAAAGTATGCTGCTGATACTTAAGCATATGAAAAGGACAATTAACAGAGCTAATGGCCAGGGTGGAAGAAGTATAAACCTTTTACCCCCCATCTATCCAAGACCCTAGATTCCCTGTCAGAAGGAACGGGATTTTTAGCAATCGTGGCTTTAACACCATTAGGGCCCTGAGAAATAATCTCTCGATCAGCAGTAGGATTCTCTTAAAGGAACTGATGAGAATCAGGAACTCTAATACCCGTCAGGCTTTCTGGGAGTGGGAGGAACAGAATCAGGAGTCAAAGAATTCTCCAAGAAAACATCAACTTCCAAAACCGGAGGGATAGCCAAAGGCTTATGCTGTGGCAAATCCAAGAAAGTACAGTTTTGTACCTACCATAAATGTAGATGTTTGAGTGTTCACCTGGCTGCAGTCATCACACTTTGGTTATCCTGCTGTCAGGCGGTCCCGCAGTTGGCCACAGTTCCAAAGTCTTGGTCCGGCGTCGGTTGCTGTCGCTTCTTCCCTGATGTCAGTGCGCCAGGGGTATACAAGAGGCATCAGACGCCATTTTCTTCAGTTTTTCTTGCCCCAGATGTCAGGTACCCCCAATAGGTAGGCAATACATATTGCTATAGAAAAAAAAATATATATATATATATATATAAATAAAAAAAAAAAATTCAGTCACACACTACACCACAGAGGTTGTATATAATAGAAAGGTATAGATAAGTCTAGTTAGTTCAGAGGGGATGGAGGGAGGGTAACCTGGACTGCAGCAGGGTGAACACTCGAACATCTACATTTACGGTAGAGACAAAACTGTACTATGTTCATCATGTTACCCTGCTGCAGTCATCACACTTGGGTTGAATCCCAAACCTAAGGATGGGTGCTGGAGTTAAACAGGATTAGAAGAAGCTAGTAGGCCTGCAAAACTGCAGTGGCAAAACCTGCTCTAGTCTTAGAATACAGAGGCAAGTTTGGTGAAGGTGTGCATTGAACTCCAAGTTGCAGCTTCGAGAATATCCTTGGTTGGCACCCCCCTGAGAAAGGCTGCTGATGTAGCTGTAGCCCTGGTGGAGTGGGACCTAACGTTAACAGGTACCAGTTTCCCATGATGCGTGTAGCAGAAACGTATGCAATGTCCTATCCATTTTGAAATGGTCTGTTTTGAGATAGCTTTTCCTTGTGATCCTGCAGCATAGGCTACAAAGAGCTGGTCAGATTTTCTGAAAGCCTTAGTTTTATCCAAATAGAAACGTAATTGTCTGTGAATGTCCAAAGAGTGCAGGAGTCTTTCTCCTTTGTTCTGGGGATTTAGAAAAAAGGTGGGCAAATGAATGGTTTGGTTTAGGGCCACACTGGATACCACCTTTGGCATAAAGGAAGGGTTAGTTCGTAGAGAGACTCTGTCTTGATGAAAAATAAGGAAATACTCCACTGCCATTAGTGCCTGTAGCTCTGAGACTCTTCTAGCTGAAGTTATTGCTAGCAGCAGGGCAGTTTTCCATGAAAGAAATTTTAAATCAGCTGAAAAAGCTGGTTCAAAGGGCGGCAGAGTAAGCTTTTCCAGAACAAAGTTGAGATCCCAAGTAGGTGTTGGTGCTTTCCTGGGTGGTCTTATGTTCTTAGCCCCTCTGAGGTACTGTCTTAGGAATGGATGTGAAAATAAAGGAGGATCCGTGTTGTAATGGGCTGAAATTGCTGAGGCGTGGATCTTAATAGATGAAAAGGAAAGTCCTTTGTGCAACATCTCAGTTAAATATTGTAGAATCTGAGGAATGTTTGGATCAAGGGGATTTTGGCCTTTAGCCTGGTTCCAGGCACAAAATCTTTTCCATTTGTCTGAATAGGTTTTCCTGGTGCTAGGCCTCCTGGCCTCCAGAATGACATCCATAACAGCTTTGGATAGAGGTGTTGGCTGGTTGTTTAGGTAATTTGCCATGCAGCCAGGTTTAAAGTCTTGAGCTGGCTGTGTAGAATCTGATTGTCTCGCCGGGTGAGCAGGTGAGGAATCTGTGGTAAAATCCATGGTGGGCCGTGGGCCATGTTCCTTAGAAATGGATACCAGTGCTGGCGTGGCCAGTCTGGTGCAATGAGTATCATTTGTGGCCTCTCTAATCTGACTTTCAGCAGTACCTTTGCTAGAAGAGGCAGCGGAGGAAAGGCATACACTGTTAATGTTTTCCAACTGAATGAGAGGGCGTCCACTTTCCAAGCTTGTGGGTGGAATGTCCTTGTGCAAAATTTTTGAAGTTGGTAGTTTTGGGGGTTGGCAAACAGATCTATGTCTGGGCGTCCCCATTTTTGAGTTATTATTACAAATACTTGTGGATCTAGATTCCACTCGTGGGGATCCATGATGTATCTGCTTAGGTAGTCTGCCAATGTGTTCTTCTTTCCTGGCAGGAATTGTGCTTGTAGTTGAACTTGGTAAGACAGAGCTGTGTTCCACATGGTCATTGCTTGCCTGCATAGGGGGTAGGAATGTGTGCCCCCTTGCTTGTTTATGTACCACATTACTGTGGTATTGTCCGTCTTTATTATTAGTTGTCCTGGGTGTAAGAGGTCCTTGAAGGTTGTTAGGGCATTCTGTACTGCTAGCATTTATTTTTGATTGATATGCAGATGCCTTTGATCTGTAGTCCATTTGCCCTGAATGCACTGTCCTGCCATGTGTGCTCCCCAGGCATAGTCCGATGCATCTGTTAAAGTTTGCCTGGCTGTGGGTAAGGTGAAAGGCTGGCCCTTGTTAAGGTGACATGCCTATGCCCACCACAGAAACTCCTGTTGAAGACAGGGAATGAGTGGTATCATTGTTTCTAAGCTGCGGCTGTGCTGAATCCATACGCTTTTCAGGTACCATTGTAATTTCATCATATGCAGTTTTGCAAGTGGTATTAGTAGTATGCAAGATGCCATGAATCCCACGGCCTTCAGAATTTTTCTTGCAGGGAGATGGGTCTTTGTTGCCATTATTTTGAAGTATTGAGTCAGCTGTTGTTGCTCGTCTGGCGTGAGATTAACCATCTGGGCCATTGCATTCAAGCTGGCACCCAGGAATATTATGTTTTGTGAGGGCACTAGTTTTGATTTCTTTTCATCTACTGTGTACCCTAGGCAACTTAGAAGGTGTTTGACAAATGCCAGATGCTTTAAAGAATGTCCTTGCTTTCTGCTTGAATAAGGCAGTTGTCCAGGTATGGGTATATTTGAATTCATCTTTGTCTGCAGTATGCAATTACTGGTGCCAGGCATTTTGTGAAGACCCTGGGCGCAGTAGACAAGCCAAAGGGCAGTGCAGAGAATTGATAATGAGTTGAACCTGCAATGAAGCGGAGGTATCTTCGGCAATTTTGTCCGATAGGGACATGCAGGAATGCCTCCTTGAGATCCAACGTTACTAGCCAAGCCTTCTTGCCCAGCATGGGAAGAAACTGCTGTAGTGTTAGCATCTTGAATTTTGGTACTTGCAGATAGGTGTTCAGAATTGAAAGATCCAGAATGGGTCTCCATGCCTTGTCCTTTCTGGGGACTAGAAAGAGTCTTGAGTAAAATCCTTGTCCTTGCTCCTGTGTAGGTACCTGTTGAATGGCTCTCATGTTCATGAGAGCTGTAATTTGTTTTTGTGCTTCTGCCCATTGATTCGGTGGCAGGTTTGGCATTCCTGTTATCCTTGGCAAGGTATGAAAGTGGAATCTGTATCCTTGTGAGACAATGTTTAGGACCCATATGTCTTTTGTGATGATGTGCCAGTTGTCTGCAAAAAGTGCTAATTTTTCTCCCAAGGGAGCTGCCAAGACAGATTTGCTTGGGAATTTGAGGGTTGAGTCATTGTGTTTGTCTTCTGCTAGCTTGGGGCCTGTCTTCTCCTCCCTTCTGGGTAGCAGTACCCCATTGGCGAGGTTTGTAAGGGGCTTGGGACTGACCTCTGCCCCTTGGGCGTCTGTATTTGCCCCTCTGTGATCTGTCAGAAGCTGGAAAGGACCAGTTTTTTGTTGGCCAATTTCTGCTGAAACCAGGGGGTTTGTACCTGTAAAAAATCCTTGACCGTCTGCATAGACTTTGCCTTATCCTCCATTTTCTTTAAAACCTCTTCTGCTTTGGACAACAAATAAGACATCCTGCTGTAAAGGCGCATCCAATAATTTTGCTTTAACATGATCAGGTAGGGTTTGTTCTTTTAACCAAGCATGTCTACGTATGACAGACCCAGTAACAGCTGCTCTACATGAAGCTTCCAATTAATCAAATCCACATTGTAAAATATGTTTGCCCAACTGTTCAGCTGCATGCAACAGATCCTGCATTTCCTCAAATTCAGACTGTTCAGAAAGTGTGCTCATTTTTTGTTTTAATTGAGACATTAGGAATTGTTGATATTTCAGCATGTGAAACTGACAATTTAATGCTCTCATAGCCAGAGTAGCTGAGGTGTATATCTTCTTTACCCATCTATTTAGGGCTCTGGAATCCCTTTCAGAGGGTACAGGATTTTTAGCCATAGAAGCTTTAGCCCCTTTGGGACCCTGGGAAATTGTTTCTGGATCAGCCACAGGGCTTTTATAAAGGAATTTGTGAGAGTCAGGTACTCTGTAGTATCTGTCTGGTTTGGCTGGAGCAGGCGGAAGAGAGTCTGGATTTAGACTAGACTAAGTAAACATCATCCACAATGTCTAAAACTGGAGGGATAGCAAGTGGTCTGTGCTGGGGTAGTAAAAGGAACTCTCGGAGCCTTTTCTTTGAATCGGAATAGTCCTGTCCTTCCCAGTGGAAATGTTCCCTCATGGTGTGTAAAGTTTCCCCAAAGGAGTAGTCTTCAGGGGGAGATGCTGAGGGAATAGAGTCTTCATAAGGGGGAAAAGTGTAATCCTGTTCCTCAGAATAATCTGAGGAAATTGAAACCTGGTCAGAGGAAGCATAATCCTCCTCTTGTCTTGGTCTTTTATCTGGAGGGGGATGGGAAGGGGATGGGAACCCCTGATTAGGGTAATCAAATCTTCAGCCATCTTAAGCATCTGTTTCTTAGGCATGGGGCCTTGAACTGTAGACTGATGTAAAGTCTTTTTGGTTTTAATGGAGTTTTAAGATTAGCATAAGATTTGAGTGTAGTCTGTCTGAAGACACCTTCTGCAACCGAAGATGTTTCTGCTGCACCGGGTCTCCTTCTGCTCCGGAGTCGGAAGGGCCTAATGAAGATGGCTGCGACGGCCTAGTACACTCCGCTTGAGAATTCGCAGCTGTCTGGGGTTCCAATTCTGCAGTCATCAGGGGCTGCGTAGGCACCTCACTGAAAACTGGAGAACCGGTGACAGGCCCAGCAGAGGCCTTGGAGTCTGGCTTGGTCCTAGGCTGCCTGTCCTTATTCCTTGCGTTTTTTATGCATGCCGTTCATCGGCTGCTCTGACGGCATGATATAATTAAATTTCCTACCAAAGTAATGTCGTGCGAAGTCAAAACGGCATTTGATAGTTCGTTTATTAAACCTAGCACAAAACCGACAACCTGTGACGTCGTGGTCTGGGCCTAGGCAAGGAATACAATAAGAATGGAAGTCCTTATGAGGTATTTGCTTCCCACAAGAAATGCAATTGTTAACTTTTTCTGACAATGGACTGAGGCAAGAAAAGGTTCCCCAACGGGGTACTTAGCTTTATTGAAGACTTCGGACTGAAATTTTTCGTAAATCTCAGGTGTCGGCCGACCGGCACTTGCGATCTGCTTCTGCTTCGGGCACCGCACAGCAAGAAAGACTGAAGAAAATGGCGTTGGATGCCTCTTGTATACCCTGGCGCACTGATGTCAGGGAAGAAGCGACAGCAACCGACGCCGGACCAAGACTTTGGAACTCTGGCCGACTGCGGGACCGCCTGATGGCAGGATAACTCAAGTGTGATGACTGCAGCAAGGTAACACGATGAATATCTCCCTAATCCATTTCTTAGACTGGGATAATCCTGACTTTCCCACTTGAAATGCTCCCTAAGAGTATTCAGGGTAACCCCTAAAGAAAAATCTTCTGGAGGGGAGGCAGAAGGGATGGAGTCTTCTGCATCAGAATCCTCAAAACCAGAAAAAAGTGGAGAGTTTCCCTCTTCATCAGTAGAGTGGCTGGAAACCTCAGATTCTGAGGTAGAGAAAGCTTCTGGGGACAATTCCCTAATCCTTTTAGAAGGAAGTGGCTGAGAGCCCTTGGTAAGGGTCAAGAGATCACTAGCCATTTTAACCATCTGAGCCTGAGGCATATGAGGGGAGGCCAATGCCTGCTTAGGAGTAGATTTTCGGCTGGAAGGCCTGCTAGAAAGCCGGAGGGACTCAGGAGGCCTAGCCACCGCAGAAGTCTGAATTAAGGTAGTCGGTCTGGATCTGGTCTCTGGCCGGAGAAAAGAGGCCTCAGAAGCCAATGCCTGCTTAGCGGCTCCGGATCCATCAGAGGCGGCAACTGGCAGAGGATCAGAAGATGAAGTGGAAGCCTGCGGTATGGAGGACTCAGAAAAGGTCTCCGCAGATGCCTGCTGCTGAACATCCGCGGACTGCAGGAGCAAAGAAAGTGCCTCAATGACTACCATTGCACCGACAACCAACTTAACAGGGACGTCGTTAGCTAATTTGACCCCAAGCCTGTCGCGGTCCTTATCCTTGCGCTGCTTAGGAACATGTGAAGTCGGGAGACCAGAAGACGGCATACCGACGAACTTAGACCAAACTCCAAAATGCTTGAACAAGATCCTAGCTCTACAGTGAATGGTACACAGGTTGAAAGAATCACAGAGAACATAATTAGGGACATTGTGCTCAAGGCCCAAACAAGTAATACAATAGGAGTGAAAATCACGGTGTGGAATTTAGACAGTTATTAACTTTCTCTGACATTCGTTAAAGCAAGAAAAGAGGGTCCCCAACGGGGTACTTATCTGAAGATGTCTTCAACTAAGCAGTCAGAATACAAAAAGAAGGTACTTGGCCGACCGGCACTCGTGTAAAATGCTTCTACTTCGGGCTCCGCGGCAAGAAAGACTGAGGAAATGGCATCGGCTGCTTCCTTTTGTACCTGACGTCAGGCCTAAACTGAAGGCAGCTGACGTCATATACCAAGGACATTGGTATTCTGGCTGACTGTGGGCTACCGGGAGCCGGATAACCCATTTTGTAAGGACTGCAACAGTGAAACACGATGAACATCAGACTCCCCATCCATGTGAAGCAGAGTTGCTCCCTAACTCAATTCAAGTGCAACTTGGACAACTGGATAGAAAATCAGAAATTCATCGCTGGTTTGGCACCTATGTCTCTAATGGACACAGGCAACCTATAAATGGTTCATCTCACAAATCCCTGCTTACTCTTATCAAGGATATCAGAACTTGTCAGAGATTTGGGATGCATGGCTAGGCTTAAAAAGGGCCTTGTAAACAGCTATGAACCTGTAAGTGATCACTGCTGCAGTAGCCCAAGTTATATGGGTTATATCCTACTTAAGTCTATAACAGTCAGCATTATGTCCTTAGCAGGATATAACCCACATAACTTGGGCTACTGCAGCAGTGATCACTTCAACATCTTCTATTACGGTAAGTTTAATTACACAAGTATACTATGTTCATATTGATCACTGCAGGATATGACCCATAAGGCGTAGGCTACAGCAGCAGTGATCAATATGATGAACGTCATATGTTTGTACATTTAGTTTGAAGTTCAAGTATAAATGTAAATCTGACAAATGTAATTAGAACACCACATGTTTTTAATCAGTGCCATGGGATCTCTTTCATCAGCCTGAGCGACCACCAACACCAAGCACATCAGACCTCGGTCTAAAGTCTCATCCGAAGGTTGGCTCACGTGCAGCACCCTATGCTTCACTGCAGTGTCAGTACTGAAAATATAAACCCAAGCACCTGGTGTGGGGATAGAACCCACAGTCTTCTGAACTTAAAGCATCTGTGCTACCTCTTGAAACACTGAACTTTTCTTTGCTGTACCTTTGTACTACTTCATATAATCAAGTGAAAATGCACTTATTTATTTATTGACATTTGTTGAAGTCCACTGGGTTAGAAATCCATTTTCAGTGGAGGCCTGGAGAGAAAAGCTCCATAGTTAAACAAACAGACAAAATATTATACAATTATTATACAAGAATAAGTACAAAACCAAATACAGAGTTGAATAGATGAATATGGACTACTTAATAATATACTTTCAATCACAGAAGAACAACAGACATTAGAAAAGTATAACATGAGAGTAGTTTATGAACTTAGTACAGTGACACAGATCATAGGTAGGAGAAATAATGATTCAGAGGAAGAAAGATACATCTGCTTTGTTAAGAACGCTGATGGTTCCAAATATGTTAATGCGAAATGTATACGGAAAGTACATGCTACACATACTGAAAGCTTCCTGTTTACCAAACCACTTCATCACATCCTGGCTGTCAAAGTGCCATAAAAAGAACACAAATAATCAATCCAGTGTCCTCCTGACTCTATTCAAAAAAGAATATAATGGACTAAATATATCCTGTGCTATTACAGCTGCATGTGAAAAAGGAAACACAGAGAGGCACGTGTATACAAAGAAGTGATTAATGTACTTTGCTTCTAGCATGAGATTAAGACCAATCGCTAAATTCAACAGATGTCACACTTTGGCAAACTTTTCCCTAGGCAGAAAGCTTTGAAATACAAACAAAGTGCGGGACCACAACAGGAAACAATCTTGTTAAAGGCAGTGCTCTGCTAACAGTTAAATGTTTAAGGAACACTAATAAATACAGCGCACAGAGCAGCTCTTGACTACTGCACAGCAGTTTCTGCAACGGACTACAGCAGTACATGTTGCAAGACATACTGAGTCGGAGGCCACGTGAATGATTGCATTATTCCTACTGGAGGAAAAGCAAAACTATTTACTTACTAAAGTGATGCGTAACTAAGATGCATACTGCAAAAAAACACTGCAAGGATGTAAACTTTAAAGAACCTGCCAATATCACTGGAAGTAATGTACCCCATATCACTTTATACGTGCTTTTATTACTACTGTAAAAATGTCTTAAAATGGACCCTTGTGGCATTGTCTCTGTACCTCAATAAGCTAACGTGTTTAGTGCTGCATGGGAAAGCATTCTCATTTTAAAATTATGTGTTAAACTCATGGAGGTTAAAAACGGCTGCCTATACTAAATGTTCTGCATGTAATCCCTTTTAACAGGTCGCACTCACTGTATCAACTTTACTTGCAAATACTGAAAAACACTCATCTACTACATTTAAACTGACTCCTCCAGCTCTGCAAAACAGCATACAAGAATTAACCCTGTTGTTTCTGGCATGGTACTTTTTCTCCTCATAAAAACAAATGTGAAAGCAGATGTTTGGTATACTTCAGAGAGTGTGGCACGTTTCTCAAATCCAGATATATGTTGCAGCTAACACTGTAAATACTGACATTCTGAACCACTACAAAACCAACACAAGCTATGGTAGCACAGCAACATACCATGCATGTGGTACAGAGTGCACTGGGATTTAAACACACATCTTTCAGATGCGGTCACTCTGACAAACTATGCCAGGTGCGAGTAAATCCTAGCACAGTTCAACAGAATCATGGTACATGTAACAGCACACTGGTCAGATTGTCCAAGACAGAAGCATCTGATGGTTCATGCACTTCCTAATCAAGCCTTCTCCCTCTGTGGCAGTGCTCTCTCCTGTGAAGTCAGTACAGTTGTGTAAAATCTTACCATAATGGTAGATGTCCTATTTGCTGTTGCAGTATTCCTTACAACAGGGATCCCCTAAGGGCAGCCTGACATCCTGCCAGTATACCAAAGCCTTTAGGTTGCCAAAGGTATGCAGTACGTCATATGTATGCTCCCCATGTACAGTGTAGGGCATAATGGTGACATCTGGACATACCATCCTCAGAACTGAGAGCCCCAGCAGGAACGCCAGTCCAAGGAAGAGAGAAGCACTAGACACATCCAGAAGGTAAAAGGACCAGGGGGAGGAGGGAGGAAGTGAATACTGCAACAGTGAAGAGAAGGACATCTACCGTTATGGTAAGATTTTACACAACTGTACTATACTAAACTGTACTAAACTGTACTGTACTAAAAAAAAATTAAAATTTGCCTGATTCTCCTTGTGTTCTGACTGCTTCTCAAACATTTTGGAAATATAGAGTATATTTTAGAGCATTTATTATAACTGTAATTGCCTTAATATTGCTACAACTCATGTGCTCTAGGTTGCACTGCATCTGAAGTGTTTGTGTGTTTTAGCTGCTTTTCTGTATATATAGACTTCTCTGTATATGTAGACTAGCTACTTATTCTGCTGTATTACTGCCTCGTAAATCATTTTTCAGTTCTGCACTTGCCTTGCTTCATTTAAAAAGTTTTAAATTGCTAATTTTGTAGAGTTTTAATTGTATTTACTGTTTAGGACATTCAAGTGTGTTAACCTTTTCTGTGTTTATTTACTGTATTACTGCAGTGTTTAGCCTGTTTTTAAAAAAAAAATACTATCTTGTTTGCTCGTTTCCCACCTTTTCTAGTCAGTTCATATCCCAGGCTTTGCTCATCTCAGGACTTTATTTTCTGTGTTCAGAGCTATCCAGACCTTGCTGTGGTAGAGGGAAGCCCTACTGCTTACCAGTGGGTGTGGTGAGCATTGTACTGCCTCTCTAACGCTGGAGAAGTGGTTTCCAGCTCTGAAATTTAATTTTATTAGCCTTTTTGGGCTGATTTCTATCCCTTTCAACTTTCTGGCTTAAAAACACGTGTGTTTGCACATTTTTCACATCGTGCAGCACTGCGAGGCTACCGTTACACTATTCCAGGTGCCAGAAAGTCTGCTCTTCAAATTCTCCCTTAGAACTAGCTGGTTTCTCAGTAGTAGCACTAAAATCTGAACCCCTGTGACTAGCACTTGCTCTAGAACCTGCTGGAAAGCACTAGGAAGCCTGAAACTGATTCAAGCATTCAACGCTCCTTGTCAATAAGGAGAAATTAATCATAGGCACTAAACAGCCTACAACTGCAAAGTACCTTGCAAAGTTAAGGGAAAACAGCTCTTATAATTTACAAAAAAGCACCTAAACAGGCATGTCCAGGGGTCAGCTTCCGGTGATTTCTCCTGTCCACCTGGTGAATCTGGACATACTGGGGCAATGAAGCAACTGCCTCATGTACACAGACAACCCTCTCCTCCTACCACCCAACACTACAACCTGCGAGAGATGCACTTACACAGCCAAACTGGAAGCAAAGCTCTCTCCGACCAAGATTGTGCTAGACAGTCAAAAGGAGAAGGTTAACACCTGCACTACACCTCAAGCAACTCATAGCCCTTCAAAACCCACACCACCAACACCCACACATAGCAACACTAAACCCGCATATGAGGCGGCCCTTAACATTATGGGTTGCAAACTGGCTGAGTGACAGAACCCACAGGGTCAGAGTTGCTGGCGCCATGTCAGACTCAAAGCCTGTCACAAGTGGTGTCCCACAGGGCTCAGTCCTGGGCCCACTCTTGTTTGGCATCTACTTCTCCGAAGTACAAGCAAACACAGGAGGGTTATGGCTGACAAAGTTTGCAGATGACTGCAAACTGGGCGCCATAGTAGAAAACACATCTGACACAGATATCCTTCAGAAGGGTCTCACAGAAACAGATAACTGGTGCCAGAGCCATGGCCTAAAGTTAAATGCCAAAAAATGCATAGTCATACCCTTCGGAAAAACAAGGTTACCCTAGCTACCAAATAGGTGGCAATCCACTGAGCACAGAAGTTATCAGGGACCTGGGGACCCAGGTTGATAGTAGTCTGTCATTCGACACCCATGTAGCTAAAGTAGTTAGGAAGACCTTCTACATTGCCCACCTTATCATGAAGGGATTCTCATCTAGATCAAGGGAGGTCATTGTCTCCCTCTACTCATCACTCATCAGACCAATGATTGAGTACAATGCCCCATTCGGAATGTATCTGACCCGACACTTGCAGCAGCTGGAGAGGCCACAAAAGTTCCTCACCAAAAGGATAAAGGGTCTCAAAAATCTGTCCTATGCTGCCCGACTGAAAGAACACCAGCTCTATTCAGTCAGAGGTGACCTTTGCCTAACATACAAGGCCATGTCAAACCCAGATTTGATGAATATGCTTCACCTCAAAAAATCTAGATCCATCAGAACCACAAGGGCGGGAGACTTAAACCTCGACATGGCTATTAATAGGACGTGCTGGAGGGATAGATTCATCACCCAAAGACTCCCTATGCTGTGGAACAGAATCCCGGTATATGTGAGGCAGAGCACCTCGCTGGCCTTGTTCAAGAGGAATCTTGACCAATGGATGTGAGATCGCAGATATACCCCAGGGATCACCTCAGCTCGACAGAGGCACAGCAAAATAATGGGTATAGTTCCCCATACTAAAGGGGTGGCGTAAGCCACAAAACGATGGGCTAGGCTTGTAAATGCCCTAGGGCAGATAGCCTAGTATGAACCTATGAACCTATTAACCTTCCCAAGCAACAAGGACCTCCGAAGCTGAAACACAAACACCAATCACAACCAAAGTGACACACAGCTCACAACACCAGTGTGCCACCCAACAACAGCCCCTAAGGCAAGACAATGTACCCAACACTTTAGTCATAGGTGACTCTATAGTCAGGCACACTGATGTCTCACTCATCAGGCTGAACAAGGAGAAAATTACAGTCAGCTGCCTGTTGGGTGCCAGGATCCACCACATAACACATGCACTCAAGTCACTCCACAAGTACAAATACGACTCTGTCATTGTCCATGCTGGAGTGAATGACTTGAGACATACCTCCCTGGACTACATGAAAAGAGACATGGAAGAGCTCTCGGATCATGTGGCCCAGGCAGGTATGCCCCTAGCCCTGAGTAGCATCCTGCCTTCACCCAGAATTATATCACAGTACAAGCACGAAATGATTGACTTCAACAACTGGCTAAGCTTCTGGTGCCATTCAAAGGGGATCCAGTATCGGTCTGCCTGGGAAGACATGATCGACAAACCACGATGCATTGCCAGAGATGGTCTGCACCTGTCACCACTGGGATTTAGGTTACTGACTAAAGCTCTTGCCACCCCTACAGTGCCTTTTTCAGGCGAGGTTTAAAGGACAAAACCACCACTGTAACAGATACAAGCATGCAAAATCTGAAGATAATGCTACTCAATGCTAGAAGTCTAAACCTCAAAATATGCTCTCTCGAGGCACTCCTAAAAATGGAGAACATCGATATCTGTGCAGTAACCAAGACCTGGTTCAAGGCTCCAGAGAGCACCTCTGCAATACCATGCTACAACTCTTACCACACTTTTCAGCCACAAAACCAAGACCGAAACACTAAAGGTAGAGGAGTGTCCATATTCAAATAGGAAATTCACACCTCCAGGCTAGTTGCCCAACACAATGCATCTGAAATTCTCCGGGTGCAACTAACACTCAGTAAGACTGCAATCCAAACTGTAGCTTGCTACAGATCCCCCACCATGCCCCAAGATACTCACTACACCTTTCTAAACATACTGGAAAATATTAAGATATAACCAAACACCCTAATACTGGGTGATTTCAATTACCCTGCCATTAACTGGGAAAACTACTCTGGTACCAACTCCTTTTCCCAACGGTTCTTGGAATTCATAAATTCCAATGCCCTGGATCAACTAATCCATTGTCCCACCAGGGGATCCAATATCCTAGACCTGGTCATTACCAACATGGGAGATAGATGCTCCACACCAGTGTTCACCACCTCATTGGTCAGGTCTGACCATAAGCAAATCACCCTTGACATCCACATCCCACCCTCACCCCCCAGTAAGGAAACACCTACTTAAACTTCTCCAAAGCCAACTTCATGCTACTGAAGTCAGAAGTGACAAACTTCATGACACCCATGCAGACAGGCTCTGAAAGTTCGACTGCAGAATCCTTCACTATGGCACTGTACGAGCACATGCATGAATCATGCCATCCCAAATAGAACCAAGATGCTCTCCAACAAAAAAAGGAAGCCAATCTGGTGGTCCCCTGCTATAACCAAACTATACAACAGAAGGAAGAAACTGTTGCATAAAAGAGGAAAATCCCAGGATTCAAAACAGCTCCCTCACCAGCTTCAGTAAGAAACTAAGATCCCTCATAAAATCCTCGAAAGCTAGTTACGAAAATAAAATTGCCAAAGACAACCACAAGGCATTCTATAGTTATGTCAAGAATCTAAATGGCAATGCTCAGATCTGCTCCGAGCTTCAACAGAATGGCATTAAATATACTGATCCCAAGGATACTGCCAATATCCTGGCAGATACATTTAGTGCCGTCACCCCCCTCTCACCCCCTAAAGGGCCCATCTCAATACCAAAAGATTGCCAAATTCCGGTAATCACGGCCACACAGGTAGACACCGCACTCTCCAAAGCTAAGAATACAGCATCCATGGGACCAGATGACATTCCAGGCTGTGTACTACATGAAATACAAAATGAACTGGCACTTCACCTAAGTGTCATGTTTAATCACAGCCTCACCTCAGGCTTCGTGCCCACTGAGTGGCACACAGCTACAGTTATCCCACTCTACAAGGGGGGATCCAGCTTGGATCCCGGGAACTACAGTACCATCAGTCTGACGAGCCTGATCTGCAAGGGCATGGAACGCATTATCATATAACTTATAAACAAAGACACTGGCAACCTTCAAACACTGGACCCCACCCAGTTTGGGTGTCTGAAGGGCCGATCTTGTCTCCTGAACATGACTGACTTCTTTGAATCAGTCTCCAGAGCTGTGGACGAGGGTAAGGCGGTTCACACATCCTATCTGGACCTCGCCAAGGCCTTCGACACCATCCCCCACTCTGGAATCATAGATAAACTTACTAAGCTGGGCATAAATCCTTACGTCACTCAATGGGTTGCCAACTGGCTTACTGACAGAACCCAGACTGTAAAAGTAGCAGACTCCAAATCCAGCTCCAGACAAGTGGAGTACCACAGGGCTCAGTCCTGGGACCACTCTTGTTTGGCATCTACTTCTCTGAAGTACAGGCCAACACTAAGGGACTCTGGCAAACAAAGTTCGCAGATGACTGCAAACTGGGAGCCATTATTGAATCCCCAAATTATGTGGATATTCTACAAAAGGGCCTTACAGAAACAGACGCCTGGTGCCAGAGCCATGGGCTCAAGCTTATTGCCAAGAAATGTATAGTTATCCCCTTTGGAAAAAAAACATGTACCCATGAATTACCACATAGGTGGCAGTACACTAAACCTCAAAAGTGTGATGAGAGACTTAGTGACACAGGTGGACAATGGTCTCACTTTCGATAACCACATTGCCACAATAGTCAGTAAATCCTTCTATGTGGCACACCTCATCACTAAGGGCTTTACATCCAGATAAAAGGAGGTCATTGTCCCAAAGTACTCATCCCTCATTAGACCCATTATAGAGTATAATGCCTCATTTGGTATGCACCTCACAAGACATCTGCAACAGCTGGAAAGGCCACAGAAATACCTCACGAAAAGAATCACAAGCCTAAAGCAGATGCCATATGCTGACCATCTAAAAAAATCTTCAGCTATACTCTGTGGCATATCGTCTACTCAGAGGCGATCTCTGCTTAACATACAAGGCCATGTCAAACCCTGAGCTGTTGGACATGCTCCACTTAAAGACATCCCAATCCCTCAGAGCCACATGCTCCAGGGATCTAAACCTTGTCATCACAATGCACAAAACTTGCTGAAGGGATAGGTTCCTGACCCAGAGACTCCCCATACTCTAAAATAGACTGCCCATACATGTCACGCAGAGTGCCTCCTTGGCCCTCTTTAAAAGGAACCTTGATGATTGGATGGGAGATAGGAAATTCACCCCAGGGATCATGTCAATTGGCCTGCTAGACAGGGGTCCAGAGAAGTAAATATTGTGAGAAGAAATATCCAGGGAATTGTTATGGCTAGGCTTGTATAGGCTCTAGGGCCGATAGCCTATTACCAACCTATGAACCTATTTTCTTCCATTTCACTGTTGCAGTATTCCTTAGAATATGGAGGGTTCAAAAGCTCATGGAGAGAGAGAAAGAGAGAGAAGGAAGGACCAGCAGAGCCTTCTAGGAACCCATGAAGGATGGCTGCAGCAAAACCAGCTCTAGCTCTGGATATCACATCCAACTTGTAGTGTTTGTAGCTGCCTCAAGAATAGAGTCAGTATCTATACCCTTGTAAAGAAGCAACAGTAAAAGCCACAGCCCTAGCAGACTGAGCTTTAACTGAACAGGGACGGCTCTTTCCATAAAATGAATACAAATGAGGTAACTTGTGAGGATTGCCCTTGGCTAAATGCAGAAGAGAGTACCAATGTTGTCTGGACCAAAAGGGAGTCACAAGGAAGACTTTGGAAGCATCCGGTTTATCTTGAACAAAACGTTTAAAACGAGAGGAAAGGGAAGAAAGGCATAAAGAAACAACCCTTTCCAAGAAAAAGAGGTGGCACCACCTTCCCGACCAGAGGACATGAGGCTCTGGCACAAAAAGAGAGGAATTTGTCTATTTAGAGGGGAGGCAAATAAATCTACTTGAGGAGTAAGAAGTATCCTACTGGTGGACAACGTCCAGAAACACATCCCTGTGAAGCATCCACTCGTGGAATTGTGATATGGACCTGTTCAGAGAGTCTGCCACAATCTTCTGACCCGAGGAAATATAAACTACCTGAACTGTCATTTGATATTGGATAGCTAGCTCCCACACACGAACTACTAACCTGCACAGGAGATAAGATCTTGTCCCCCACAGCTTGTTGACATATTACATAACTGTGGTATTGTCTGTCAGTACCTTGAGGGGCCCTGGAATGAAGAGAGGAGGAAATGCTTGAAGAACCAACAGAAGAGCTCTCATCTCTTTGATAATGATGTAGTCTTTCTCATACCTCTCAACCATACCGAATTCCTCTGTATTTACCGGTTCTGAGGGCACAATAATGGGGTGCCATGAATTCCAGAGTGGCCCCTTCAATTCCCGAATTTCCCATTTTTTTTTTTGGTTCGAATTTGTTGCTGACATCATCACGTGTGGTGTGATATAACCAATATAAGCAAACTGTCAGCCAGTCAGAATTTGGCTGAGAGCTTGGACTATGTCAGTAGTGTGACTGTTTACCTCTACGTACATTCATAACTTTTGAACTTATGTTAGCAGGGAAGGGCGGGCAGCACAGCAGCACAGCAGCAGTACATAGATAATGGCAACCAGCAAGTGGAACAGACTGGAGGAGGAAGCAACTCAAGCTCAGGCTCATCTTGGTATCTGTAATGTAATTCAGAGTTTTGTTGCTTAGGATGCTTCCTTGCACAATCATTCCCTTATTTACACATTTATTTATCGAGCGGACATTTCTGACTGACTCATATATTTTCAGCAGAGAACAGCTCCGCGATAGCTTTAGTACAATAAGTAAGTGCATGGGGATAGCAGGGTCATGACTGCATGTACTTTAGTAAAGTTAAATGTATTCAGTAAAGGGTAATAATCTTACTTGTCTGTCCAGAGGATCTTCTTGATCTAATGACAGTGACACCAACACAGCGTTAGAGGTCTAGTGTCTGACTCTAAAATAACAGCGAATATCTATTCACTTAGGTGATACAGTACCTAATCAGAGGACTTTAACTGTATTTCAGTATGTGTGCCGTGTGTGTTTGTAACTTGAGCAAAAGAACCAATAAAATTACAAATAGAGTAGGAACTCACTGCAGCAAAACCCACACCCCTACAGTCATTCCACTGTCCCATTACTTGTTTTTTCACCCCAGTTACCATAAACACTGTTCAAAAACCTGTCAGTGCACGTAGAATTTTCTTCTTTATTTCTATAGTGATTAAAATACTTGTATTTAATTTATTTTTATTTCAAATTTTACAGCACCATCATGGATATACATTTGCTAAACAAAACAATGCAGTCTCATAATGAAAACTGACTTAACACGAACAACAGTAAACTTCTCTACCCTTGAGACTCACATTCATTAAAACTGCACTGAAACCCACATTCAAAGAAAATGCATCTGGCCAGTGGTGGATTTTTATCTTTGGGCTGTTTTCAAATCATAAGCCCCATGTACACATTTTTAGGGCCATGCTGCTGCAAAGCTGCATGTGTTGATTCACCTTCTTGATTGCATTATATTCCTTGCATAAGGGTCTATATTAGAACATCGAAGTTTCAGAACTTCGAATGTTCTAATATCGACACCTAATAAGCGAATGCTGGAAATAGCGAAGTCTGAGATAACCAAATTCTTTCCTAGGGAAAGAATTTGGTTGTCCGTTCCTGTCGCTTCACTATTTTCAGCTCTGCGGTGGGAAGTTAAGGGTCGGGTTCAGGTAAGTGTGCGATTGTGTGGACGCGAGGGTTAGGGCGGGTTAAGTGAGTTAGGGTTAGGGCGCGGGTCAGGTAAGTGTGTGAATGTGTGGATGTGAGGGTTAGGGTGGGATAGGTGGGTAAGGGCGCGGGTGAGGTGTGTGCGCGATAGTGACAGACCTTAGGGTAGGGTTTGGGTTAAGGTAAGTGGGTAGATAGTGGTGTATGTACAGTTTAGTGTAGGTTTAGATGTAAGATTTTAGGTGTATGTGTGTGGATTGCTATTTGTTTGGTGTGTTTGTGTTGTGTGTATGTATTTTGGAACAGCAAATTTTTTCCCTAGGAAAAAATTCAGTGTTCTAAATTTTCGGTCTTATCGGTTTTCGGTTACTAGGTGTCGATATTAGAACATTCGAAGTTCTGAAACTTCGAAGTTCTAATACAGACCCCCTTGTATAATACAGAACCACTTGCTGAAGTGCGTTTTAAATTTGTCATTTTGAACATTTTCCAGTAAGCACCAACAAATTTTAGATTTATACAAGTTCAGATGTTAATATAAATAAAACAGTTTTGGTCTGGTTATATTTTGTGTTATTTTATATTAGTATATAAACAGTTAATTTTATTTTTCATAAAAGAAAGTTGTATTTTAGTTTTGCACTAGTTCAAAGTTTAATACATGTTCAAATATCAACATAAATAAAACACTATTGTTCTGTTTATTTATTGTTTATTTTGTCTGTTCTTCAGTTTGCATTTAAAACTTAGTATCCCACAATTCCAATGGAGTGGATAGGGTTACATAATTATGTATGGAAATTTTATGGTAATCACAACACAGATTTTTGGCCAGTTGTACCTATTTTTCATGGGCCTTTGTCGAGATTTTTTATGATTCCAGGTTGAGAGGTATGGTCTTGCTTTTGTGAAAGTCACCAGAGATCCTGCACTTTTAGGGAGCCAAAGGAAGCCCCCCCCCATCCCACATCTGAAGCTTTTGTGAATAGTTCCTGAGAGGGGACTAGAGGTTGGAAAGGAAAGCCTGGTTTGAGTGACAACTGTCAAATCCACCACTGAAATTCCAGCTTGAAGCAAGGAAGAAGATGGGACTATGAAATTTAGATGAGAGTGGTGAAGCCAAACTGACTTTAGAAACCACCGAAGCCTTATGTGGAGTTTGGCTAGAGGGAGCACAGGAGTGGTGGAGACCATGAAACCCACAGCTCTCAGAAATTCTTGGCTGCATTTGAGGCCAGAGGAAGAAGGGACTGAAAGAAGGCGATGAGAGTCAAGGCCTTGGGAGGGAGGCAAGGATGCCACCACTGGAAGAGTCTGGAACCTGCATCCTAGAAACCCATGATCCTGTGAAGCAGTCAGGAAGGACTTCTGGAAATTGATAGTGAACCCCAGGCTTTGCAGGAGGGAAATGGTAAAGTAAAGATGCTGCAGTAGAACCTGAAAAAGTAGGTTGTCTAAGACCTGTAACCCAGTTAGCCTTCAAAAAGCAATCACAGCAGCAAGACATTTAGTGAAGACCCTTCGGGCAGTGGAGAGGAGAAAGGGTACAGCAGAGAAAGTACAGTTGTGTACACTTACCATATATGTAGATGTTCGAGTATATTCACTGTTGCAGTCATCACATTTGGGTTATCTGCTTGCAGTAGCCCTCAGTCGGCCTGATTAACGAAGTCTTGGGTCCTGCGTCGGTTGCTGTCTCTTCTTCCGTGACATCAGGGGTATAAAACATGCAGCCGACGCCATTACATCAGTTTTTCTTGCCACAGATGTCAGGTGCCCCCCCTAATGGGAAGCAATTAAATCTATAAATATACAAGGTTATACCTCCAATAAAAAAACAAATGCACCAAAAAACTTTTAACCATAGTAAGTGAAAGTAGAGGCATAGCCAAAAGAAGTAAGGGGCTGGAAGGAGGGTAAGCAGGACTGCAACAGTGAATACACTCAAACATCTACATTTATGGTAGGTGTACACAACTGTACTATGTTTTTCAAGTTTCACTGATGCAGTTGTCACATTTGGCAAGATTCCCAAAGCTACGGATGGGAGGAGGAATTTAGATAGCATTAGGAGCAGCTATAAGGCCTTGCAAGACTGCAGTGGCAAGGCCAGGTCTGGATTTAGAGAAAATTGGCAGATAGTAATGCTTGGTGAAAGTATGTACAGAACTCCAGGTAGCAGCTTCTAGGATGTCCCTGGTGGGGACGCCTCTGAGAAAGGCTGTGGAGGTAGATGCAGACCTGGCTGAGTGGGGTCTGATCCCCTGTGGGATAGGTTTTCCATGGTGCTTATAGCAGAAATGAATGCAATGGCCAATCCATTTAGACATGGTTTGCTTTGAAATAGCCTTCCTCTCTGCCCCAGCAGCAAATTGCACCAGCAGCTGTTCAGACTTTCTTTGAGGTTTAGTCCTGTCCAAGTAGAATCTAAGTTGTCTGTGCACATCTAAGGAGTGCAGTATCCATTCCCCTTTGTTATGTGGATTAGGAAAGAAGGTTGGCAAATGAATGGACTGATTGAGGGCCACACTGAATACCACCTTGAGCATGAAAGAGGAGTTGGTTCTGAGGGACACCCTGTCTGTATGAAAGATGATGAAAGGCTCCACTTCCATAAGGGCCTGTAAATCAGATACCCTTCTTGCTGAAGTGATTGCTAAAAGGAAAGCTGTTTTCCAAGAAAGGAATTTTAAATCTGCAGTAGCAGCTGGCTCGAAAGGAGGAAGAGTGAGTTTCTCTAATACAAGGTTAAGATCCCAAACTGGAGTTGGAGCTCTTCTGAGTGGTGTTAATTTTTTGGCCCCTCTGAGAAACTGGTTGAGCAGTGGATGAGAGAAGAGGGGAGGTTCTGTGTTATAATGAGCTGAAATGGCTAAGGCGTGAATTTTGATGGTGGAGAAAGACAGGATCTTGTGAAGCATCTCAGTTAAGTATTGTAAAATCTGAGGTAAATTGGGAGCTGCTGTGCTCATTCCTTGAGATTGGTTCCAGGCACAGAATCTTTTCCATTTTTCAGCATAAGATTTTCTAGTACTAGGCCTCCTTGCCTCTAAAATGATATCCAATCACTATTTTACTGTGGGATGGTAAAGGAGAGATTACGTAATTAGCCAGGCTGCTAGGTTCAGTGTTTGAAGCTGAGGATGCAGAATCTGGTTCTCCTGCTGAGACAACAAGGCAGGGGTCTGAGGCAGGTGCAATGGAGTCAATAGTGACACACTGCACAAGAGGGGTATCAGTGTTGGCATGGCCAGTCTGCTGCAATCAGAATCATCCTTGGTCTGTCTTGTTTGATCTTTAGCAGTACTTTGGAGAGCAGACGCAGAGGAGGAAAGGCATAAACTGATAGGTTGTTCCAGCTGAAGGACAGAGCATCCACTTTCCAAGCTAGTTTGTGGGGAGTCCTTGTGCAAAATTTGTACAACTGGTAGTTCTGGGGGGAAGCAAACTTTTAGTTATGTACTCACCATAACTTCAGATGTTTGGGATCCATCTCGCCTACATTCTGACTGATGGGTTCGGAGCCGATCCCTCGGCTCCGACTTGGCACGCTTATGCCAAAGAGCGAAGTCTCTTATTGGCTGAGCTTACTATATCCCAGGATGCACCACTACCAGTCCCCCAGATCTAGTTTGTCCTCATACATGCACACATGCACGCCCTGCTTATATAACATCGTCAGATGAAACAAGATAAACAGTAGAACTCAAAACCGTTCAATCTCTTCTGATCTCCAAGGCAGGAAGGAGGGTGGGTTTTAGGAATGTGAGATGGATCCCAAACATCTGAAGTTATGGTGAGTACATAACTAAAAGATGTTATGTGATCCTATCTCGCCTACATTCTGACTGATGGGACAGCGTCCCTAGCACCTGAATCCTGGGTGGCTCACTGGAAAACACTCCTGAGTACCGTGGAACCAAATGATGCTCGTCCTTTAGATGCCACATCCAATTTGTAGTGGGAAATGAAAGTGTGCGGATTGGACCAAGTGGCCACAGCACAAATCTCCGATATAGCGAGCTTGGAATGAAAAGCTATAGAAGTAGCCATAGCTCTGGTAGAATGAGCTTTGATAGATGTTGTAAGTTGCTTATTTGAAGAAGAATAAGCCTGAGTTATGCAATCTCTGATCCATTTGGAGATAGTAGCTTTTGTGATGGTTTGACCCAATTTATTATCTGAGAAGGACACAAACAACGGGTCTGACTTACGAAGTTGCTGAGTCCTGTCTAAATAGAAGCGTAATTGCCTGTGAACATCCAATTTATGGAGAGTGTATTCTGCTTCATTGGAGAATTTTGGGAAGAAAACTGGTAGCTCTAGAGATTGTTGGAGACAGAAACTAGAACAGACCTTTGGGACAAAGGATGGATTAGGCCTAAGTGATACTCTATCCTTGTGGAAAATCAAGTACGGTGGCTTAATAGACAGGGCTTGAAGCTCTGAAACTCTTCTTGCAGAAGTAATTGCAACTAAGAAGGCAGTTTTCCAAGACAGATATTTTAACTCACATGTAGCAGCCGGTTCGAAGGGAAGATGTTAATGCGAAGCACCAAATCAAGATCCCACGGAGGCAGGATGAAAAATTGGGGGTCTTAACAGGCCGCACCTTTAATGAAAGTTTTGCATAGTCTGCTGCTCATCAATGGAGGATCCATGGATTCGTGGAATTTAGAGATAGCCGCTAGTTGGACTTTAATAGTAGAGACAGAAGATCCTTGATTAAACAGGGATGTTAAGAATTTCAAAACCTCTGGGATAGGAGCAGTGATAGGGTCTAAGCCCTTGAGTTGAGCCCAGATAGCAAACCTCTTCCACTTACTGAGGTACAATTTGTTAGTGGTGGGTTTGTGGGCTGAAGATAAAATGTGAACAACTTCCGGGTCTAGTGTGTGACTTCTGACTAAAGTCGGAAGTGGAGGAGCCAAGCTGTCAATTTCAAAGATCGAAGGGACTGATGCTGATGTCCCGACTGATGAATTAGCAGGTCGAATTAGGTCTAAAGTCCACGGATCGTCCACCGCATGCTTCTTCAGGTAAGGAAACCATACCTGACGAGGCCAGTATGGGGCAATCAGTATCATTGCTGACCCCAATTGAGAAGCTTTTTGAATGACTTTGGAGAGAAGAGGAATCGGAGGAAAGGCATAAAGTAGCCCTGTTGGCCAAGGTTGTGCTAGAGCATCCATGGCTGGTACTCCCTGATGTGGGATCAAGGAGAAGAACCTTTGGCACTTGGTGTTTAGTGGAGTTGCAAATAGGTCGCAGCACGGCGTCCCCCATCTCCTGAAAACCTGAGCTGCTACTGTGTGGTTTAGAGACCACTCGTGAGGAGAGAGAATTGTCCTGCTCAATTTGTCTGCCAATATATTTGACTTTCCCGGGATGTGGGTCGCTACCAAGAAGCGGTTGGTAGCTACAGCCCATTCCACACTCTCATGGCCTCTGCAAAGGGTACGATCTGGTCCCTCCTTGTTTGTTCAGATACCAAACCACCGACATGTTGTCTGTGTGGATGGCGATGATGCCCTGAGGAAGAAACTTGTGTAAGGCTTGTAGGGATAGAAGTACAGCCCTCATCTCCAACACGTTGATGTGGAGAAGAGCTTCGTCTGGAAGCCAGGAGCCCTGAACTAGCCTGCCCAGACAATGCCCCCACCCTATCTGGGAGGCATCTGTCGTCAGGGTAACCACTGGAGAGGGAATAACAAAGGGGCTTCCTTGATTCAGATTGGATGTCTGAAGCCACCAGCGAAGGTCCCGTTTGCATATTTCCGTAATCATGATGTGATGATTGAGGGAAGATCCTGAAAGGACCATTGAGTTGACAATAGCCACTGAAGAATCCTCATGTGCAATCTTGCCAGAGGAACTAAAGAACCGTGGCAGACATTGAGCCTAAAACTTGTAGAACCATCCTGGCTGGGGCTTTGGATCTCGAGATCAGAGCTTGAACTTGGCCCTGTAAAGTTTGGATCCTTTCGCAGGAAGAAAGACGCTGATCAATCTTGAGTCTATCTCTGCTCCTATGAACCTTATGCGTTGAGAGGGCAGCAAGACAGACTTTGACCAATTGAATGTAATCCCAGGGTAGCACCCAGGAGATGGTGGCTTTGAGGTTGTCCATTAGTAGATGCCTGGTGGTGGCAGTCAGGAGCCAGTCGTCCAGATAGGGAAACACTTGGAATCCAAGACTTCTCAGGTGAGCCGTCACTACTGCCAAACACTTGGTGAACACCCTGGGGCTGTGGTGAGACCAAAGGGCAGAGCAAAATTGGTAATGACCGACTCCCAGGCTGAAGCGCAGATACCTCCTGGACGCCTGATGTATCGGTATGTGATAATAGGCGTCCTTGAGGTCTATGGAGCACATCCAAACATCCTTCTCCAACAATGGGAGAATGGATTGTAACGTGACCATTGAATTTGGATTTCGTGCGGATTGGTTCAGTCTGCTGAGATCCAATATTGGTCTCAGGTCCCCTGTCTTTTGGCACTAAAAGAACCTGGAGTAATTTCCTGATCCGATCTGGTCTGTGGGGACCGGTTGGATGACTCCTTTTCTAGCAGCTTTAAAGCTTCTGCGGCTGCCATTTCCCTTTGACTGGGTGGTGGGTCCGGGATTTTTTGGATGGTGGGGAGTATGTGAATGGGATGGTGTAACCTCCGGCAATGATCCGAAGCACCCATCTGACCTGAGTGATTGACTCCCAGGCTTTTAGGTGCTTGGCAAAGCGACACCCGACTGGCTCGAGCAGCACAGCCGGGCAATCCCTCATGGCGTGTGGGAGGCTGAAGAGCCACGAAAGGACTCGCGGTCTCCAGAATTGCGGGGCCCTCTGCCGCCTCTGGGACGGCGTCTCCCTGAAAAATTTCCCGTCCTCTGCCTCTGGAAGGGAATCTTCCTGCTGTTGGGAGAAAAACTTACGAGATTTGGAACCACATTTTCCCCTCCTTTAGCCTTGGGGTAAGGCCGAAAGGGAGTGGAATACGGGCACCTACGGCAGATAAAGTTTTTCCCTCTTGCTCACAGCGGTAAGGGTGTCTTTAACCTTGGGTCCAAACAAGGAGGACCCATCAAAGGGCGTCGGCAAGGAAGACTTGAAGGCCTCCATGAACTGACACAAGCGAGCCAGGCTTGTCTCCGTAGAGCCACGCCTGTGCCTGCCGCTCTACCCCTTCGGCCGCATAGGAAATGAGCCTCATGGACGAGTTAGAAATTGGCGTGGGATAGCCAACTGAGAGCTAACCGACTGGGCTAGCTGCTCAGGTAGGTTACCGAGAGGGAATCTGACAACTCCTTGACCAGATCCCTCTGAAGCCTGGTAAAATGTGCCAAATAATTCAGAGACCTTAAAGTAAAGGCCGCTGAAGTCAGGGTGCTTCCGTACCTGTCCATACTCCTAGACTCCTTATTAGGAGGATGGACGGACGTTGAAGCCTCTGCCACGCCCTGTTGTGTAGCAGATGCCACCACCATGGCATCTACAGCCACGCCTTTAGTGAGGAACTCCTTCTCGGGGAGCAGACAAAAATTTATTTGGACGAAGGGACTGGTTCCACGGTATCTGGATGTTCCCACCTTGACAAACTAAATCCAGAAGCTCGTCGAAGGCGGAGACACCCAGGAGGCGGAGGCTGAGCCCCAAAGGCCTTGAGGAGCACTGACTCATCAGCAGAGGGGGTTTGGATATCCAGCCTCGTTGTTTGAGGATCTCTAAGATGTCTGCAAATGAGACATCATCCGAGGACGACTTCGGGGACCCTCTGCATCATCAAGATCAGTGTCCGATGTAATAGACTCGGGAGTCCACGTGCTTCCTCTTGCACGATCTCTTCCTTGGGGTTCCTCCGAAGACAACTCAAGAACCCTCAGGAGGAGGGAACCCCAATGGGGTAACCTCAGGCCCAGGGGCTCCGCTGACTACGGACAGGGGAACTGCCAAAGACCCAGTCTCCACGCCCAGGAAGGTGCGGTAAAGCCGGAGAGATGGCGAAGAGGACTTGGCCAAGGCACTCCTCATGGCTCTGGCGGACCCCAGAATCCTGGGAGTGTCGGTCCCGAGCCATGATAGCCGACGGAAGTCCCGCCGAAGCACCGAGGGGAGGCTCGGAACCCAGCATAGGTCCCAAACATCACCCCGGGTCCAGCCGAAGAAGTCCGTGTACCAAACTCGGACCCGAAGGCCGGGTTGGAGTAAGGGTCGGAGCCGACCCTAAGATCTCCACCGGCTCCAACAGCACCTGCTCCGGCGGGCGAAGCAGTCGGAGGAGGAATGGCAATGGGTGGGCCAGGGTCATCGGCTCCGAAGCCAACTGGGTCGGAACAAACAAATTTTTGGAAGACTGGGGACTGGAACAGTCTTTGGAGCACCCTGTCTATATCAGAATCTGACATCCTCGAGACCGAGAGGAAACAGAGCGGGTTGAGGCGGCCTCTCCAACGGCCCCAAAGGACTAGGGGACCGGCTCGAGGTGACTCGATGACTATCGGCGCCGAAGGAATACACACACCAGATTCCATCGGTGCGAGGTGGACT